>NW_026913856.1:3600000-4027500 GCF_034315485.1 Pezoporus occidentalis | reverse complement strand
TCCTGAGATCCCCCCATCACCGTATTCTCTGTGCCAAGGCCACTTTCTCCACCAAACACAGGTGTTACCTGCACCAGCTTCAAGAAACCCTAAAAGAAAAGGGTGGGAAGACCAGGCATCCTGGATATTGTCATAACTGATGCTACAGTGTCCCCAGCAGTGGCGAGAAGTTACTACAGGAGAAATCCTACTTAGTCTCTACAACCATCGGGAATGCAGTGACAGGTACTTACAGGTGCCCAGCCTGAGCCCCTGGGCTTGCCACAGAAGTGAATACAGGGTAGTAGAGAAGAGGTGAGGCTCATCCCCTGCCCTGACCATGCTGCTGCGTGGGATGCACTCCCGAGGGCAGGCCACATCTGAAACGCTTCCCAGACATCATCATCAAAGACAGCTTCATGTTTTAGAATCCAGATCTCCCAAAAGGAAAGGGCCCTGGATAAAGTCTCAGGCTGTCAAAACTCCCACAGCTAAGGAATGCCAAACTAGCAAAAAACAGCCTTATTCTTCAGAAGCTGCTAAAGGGTTCCTCCTTTGTACCACGTAGGAGGAATTGCAGACCTGATTTATCCAGCTGAAAACAAGCCAGCATGGACAACATTTAAAAGCTTTTCTTCCCAGCCCTGATGGCATGACTAAGGGAAATGGGCCAAGGTGATGCATCACCAGCATTGCCAGACCTGCCAGCACAGTCAGGCCTGAAAAGAATAGGCTCATCATCATTTGTGCATCGGACCCTCTGCTTACATGGTTGTTAAGCGTAGGTGGAAAAAAGCTCCTGCATTTCAGGATGCTTGGATGAGGTAAACCTCATGCTGCCCAAAGCCGTAAAGCAGTAGACTTCACCAGTTCTGGTAAGTCTGCCTTGCTACCCCTGAAGCTAAAAGCCATGAGGGATGTCTTGAAAGCTCATGAGATTGATGCCAAATACATAACATTAAAAAAATTAATAAAAGTCAATTGGTTTGAGATCTGAGCTCCTCTCACCCCATGTTTAAAATGCCCAGATGACAATTCTACTAACATTTTGAAGCTGAGCAGACCATTTTGACCTGCTCAGAGAGTATGGGATGGAACGGGAACACCACGGCCAGAGACATGTCTGACTGGCTGGGCCTCCTCCTTAGCACTAGGGCTGCAGCTCACACAAGTACCTATGTCCTAGGAAAAACACATCCTATGTGACTGCCTTCAGATCTCACTGATTGATTACTCATGAAGAAATTACATGAGTTGTCAACAAAAGCTAAGGCCATCCCCTGCTTTTCATATGGCCTCCAGGACTCTCAGTGTCCAGGGGGCACATCAAGGAGCCCTCCCACTACTCTTCCTTGTTAATGATGAGCTGGCAACTCACTCAAGGATCAAGAAGTGGTCAAGTTGGGATTAAGAACATTTTTGGATTTCTCTTCCACTTCTGGAGGCAGGTCCTCAGAAAAAACTTGACCAGGGCAACACCATCTTAGTGACAGGTACGATTAACACAGAAGTCAGTGGCAAAGTGTTTTCAGTGGGAAGAGATCTGAGCTCTTTCTCAGGCAGCAGTGCAGAGCATTACAGCTAGATGGGAACCAGGCACTGCCCATCCTCTGTGTCAGCAGTGGCCAGTGTGAGTCCTTTGAGTTGCTGTCTCTGGATATGGGAGTTATAAATAGTCTGTAAAGCAAATGCTGATCACACTGGACAGAAACATTTCTTCTTCTAACACACAGACACACAAGGTAAGCTTCCCACAGACCTAACATCTGTGAAAGGAAATAAATCCCAGACCCACATAGGGTGGGAAAGAAATTTTGAACTTAGCCCATAGCAAATCGCTGTATAATGCTACTTATTCTGGCCTCTTTTGTTATTGTTTACTAGAATTCTTCTGTGAAATTCATCATCAGCTTTGAAATATGTAGAAATCTGCTCAGCATGGTGAGCTACGGTGAGCAGGTAGGAACAAGAGAGAAAGAAAGAAAATTCACAAATTATTTCCCCATGTAAGTGGTCAACTGCTTCTTACTCAGTTTGATTAATGTGAGATGTGCACCACCACAGCCCTTGGAAGAGAAACCTTACAAATCTCTTTTCTCACAAAACAAAGGCTGCTCACTGAAGTGTTCAGGTACTCAGTTACATTCAACACAAGCTAATTCACTTATCTTCAACAAGTGGGCTATTGATTTTTTGCCTGATTTCTACGCTGCCTGGGGCTTTCTGAACTACAACAATAGCATCCTGCAATAAAAATTCACAAAAAAAATAAAAGGACGAAATTCAGTGGAAAATATCCCTTTGCTCATCAGTAATTAGGACGGCTTCATGTTTGCTTAGTTCTGTCAATATATAGCCATAGCTTAGGAAACTTACACAATCCTGTTTCACTCGCCTCTGCTATGTAACTTGATACCATAAACTGCATTCTACTTATTTCTGGGCTGAGAATATTGCAGATCATTTTCCTCCATCAAGAGAGGCTGTCCAATTGCTAGGAGTCATTTGCTAATTGTGCTACTCTGTCCTTTCAGAGTCATAGTGAGACTCTCATGGCTTTTACAGTGATCACACATGGTCAAGAATGAAATGGCACGTGACTCATGCAATTGTGGTAAAAACATTAACATATAGAAATAATTTAAACTCATAACTCATATCTCCTATCATGATAACGAGCATATCAACTCCATTACATTCAATAATTCAGTCTTTTAGGAACTTATATAACAAAAGGTGTATTGTTGCTTTTGCCCCTGTACATAGAAAGGCTAAAATACATATTCACGATTTCAGGTATAAGATAAAACTGAACCATAGCAAAAACTTAGTTTTGAATGTGTCAAATGAGCTTTGCTCACTTGCAAGATAAATTATGCTTGTGTATGTATTTTTTTACCTTTTGTATCTGAGCTTTAAGATATGTTTAGCCTATATTTTAGTAAGCTGTTTTCAGTGGAGGTCAGGTACTGTTAATATAAAACCATAATAGAAAAAGAACTTAATTTACACAATAAAGCTTCATAAAGATGACTACATATTGTATTGCTGAAAAAAGATTTATAGATAAAACTGGTCCAGTAAGCCAATATGCTGTAATTAAAGTAATTTTCCTTTATGTAAGAATAATTTTAACAATGGATTGTAGTTTTGAGGATGGGCTCCTACACAGGTGAAACAGAGTCCTAAATTTACATGCCAAAGAGAAAATCAGAACCCTTAGTCCTAAAGCACAGTGAACTAACAGGTAATTAAACAGAATTGACAAGAATCTTCCAAGCCAGGCCTGTCCTCACACTTTCTCACTGAGGAAAGGCCTTATCTTCTCCATTTTTAACCCGTTTGTCTCTACCTAAAGTACAACAGTACCAGAAATCTATATACAAATGGGGTCCCACTTACATATCTATTTTACAGATTTCCCCCTTTGCCATTTTTTTTATGTCTAGCTATACGCTCCCATGGACTCCCATGGTCTTTTTGCTTCACCTCATGCTTCTAAATTGCAAGTAAGAAAAAAATCATGATTTCTCCTCCTGCCATGTCTTAGCAGAGAGTGATGGTACTGCATTTTGTTTGACAAGGGCAACGACAATGCCAGCTTTAGAAAGCCTGACATGGAGAAGCCCTGACCTGCAAGAGCTCTGCCAGCATCACACAGAGATCTTTCTACTGAAGAAGTCCATACACCATGTAGGTCATTCCCAGCGCTGCCCCAGTGTATTTAAAGGCATCTGCAGTATGAAGGGGATTCAGAGAGGCTAGGTTTTTCACTTACACATGGGTTGTGCTTCTTCCTATCAATGATCTATCCTTGCCAGACTGTTAACTCAGCTCTGTTTCCAGCTCTTTCCGCTGTCTCTTAAAATGTCCATTTTCCAAATAGGAAACACAAAATGTGTATATATCCAGCTGGTCAATGGGATAAGATGGCACTCTTACACACGAGTAATACTATAGCAAAGCCAGACTGTAGCTGAAGCAATGCATGATCCCACATCCCACATGTGCCGTCAATACCTGAAGGTGGGGGGAGGAATCTGTCAACTGTAATACAGTTCTAGTAAAGATATCTCCTCTGTTCTCTCTGTCAAATTGACACACACAGATATTTCAATCTATACTTCACGGCTAAAATTGATCCTAGTGAGATATGTGGCTTGATCAAACTTGTGTAGGACTGAATCAAACACGATTGATGACAAAAAATACCTGCCTTAAAATAGAAGGCAGTTTTTCTTGTGACAACAGGGAGCTGAAGTCTTGGTGAGGGACAGACGGGACCAAAAAAACTCTAACATGGCCAGTTCAGCGTAAATAAGCCAAATATCACTGAAGCCAGATAATATATAAGCAAAAATAAAACTCGGATGTTACTCTACATAAACCTGTGGCTTTGAGAATCCTGACACAGTGTTTAAAATGTATGTATTTTCAATTCCTGACCTCCTGTACCAACTCTTAGTTCACATCTCTGTGCCTGTGGAGGGATGTGAGAGTGCATGTGCATGTGTCTGGTTCTTTTAAGACCTAACAAGCTCTGGTCATTTAGGATAAAGTCCTAAAATAAATAGAAATGTAAGCACAATCGAGTTTTTGGGAGTGGTGATCCAAAATAGTTGTGATACAACAGCATTTATCAGAAATTAAATGGTAAAATCCAATACTGTATAAATATGACTAAAGGAGCATTGTATGTAAATTAAATTTAATATAGGAAAATAATAGATTTTATTTATCCCTATCTAATCATAACATAACATTAACTGGATCATAATTTTCATATTATAAAGGATCTGACCAGACAATTAGCATGTTATTAGTTTGACAAACAGTCTTAAATTCAGAATATTTCAAAGCCAAGATTCATATAAACTTTGTAACAAAGATTTAGCTCTCAAAAATCCTTTTTGGGCATTAGATCACACCTTTTTATTATTCTATATCTGAGCTTTAAAAGATTAGTTTAGGAATATATTCTAATAACTAAGGTGTATTCTGAAAACAATCTGAACAATTGCCATTAGGGGAAACTAGGGCTGCCAATTCAGTTTCAATATTCTTTCTGTCATGAATTTGCTTACTTCAGCTTCTTCTCCTACTCAAGTGTACTTGGCCGTTGTTTGACGGTCATCTTGTGTTTTCATGCCAAAAAATTAATTTAGATCATAAAAAAAAAAACAAACCAAAATGCTGGTGTAAAAAAAATATATTTCACATTATTTCTGGATCTAGAATACAATACACTGGTTTGGGGAGAGAATCAGAAAGCAGCATATCGTTGCAGCACTATAGCAGAGATACAGGAATCTCAGGCTTATTCAGAGAAATATTAAGAAGAAAATGGGAGAACATAATAAAGCTTTTCTAACAACCAATAGGACCAAATGGAAAGCAAATGGAGAAGTAAAAATACATATGATAATTCAGGTAGAATGTAATTTTAATAATAAATTTTGTACTAATGACAACAATAACTGTGTTGATCTACCGGTATTCTGAAGCCTGTCCTTTGAAGATAAGGACAGGATGTTCAAGTAATGCTGAAACTCTGGCATGATGAGAGCACTGGGACTAGTTTGCTGTGCCCAGATACACAGGGCTGATGGTCCAGTAGTGACCAGCTCCAGCCTCCCTTTAGCAAGATTTCAGTTTTGCCCCTGTGTTCTTCTTGCAGCCTTACAAATACTATCCCATTTCAGTCAGAAAACAGGTGAGCACATTAAATATTTCATACAAATATAAATGTTATTAAGCAATTTATTATTTGTCAAGACCTAGTCCTAGAAGTTTCAGTCTATTAATCATACGCAGGAGTTCTAATGATAGTTATAAAAATGTGAATTATAGGCATATATCTAACCAGCATGGATTTTGGCAAAATAAAAAAGCATAACATGCTCTTCAATCCATTTATGCCCACAAATGCAGGAAAAGACAATACAATGTCACCATGTGCCAACCATATACCACAGAAACTTCCTGTAGTATATTTAGAAAAACTAGAGTAATATGAGATTCTAATCTGTATAACCCATTGACAAACGCAGTTCTATTAACAACATCTATAGTGTTGCCTAAAAAAGATTTTAACATTGATAGAAAACTGAACCTTGAAGGGCTAAAAGTGTTACACAGAGATAGTTGAGGTAATCACTTAAGACAGTAAAACTCAATGAGGAACCTTAGCACACCTAACGTATCATTCAAAAAAAAGCCTGACAAAACCACCTCATGCAAGAATATTTACTCCAGTTACATATGCATGAATCAGGTTTCAACATTAGGCAGGTAAATTGCATGTCTGACTTAGCTGAATAGATAATATTTCAGTTTTGGGAATCTAGAACAAGGAGTCCCCGCTCTCCCTCCTCACCGTTCCCCTCAGGGCAAACGCAAGTCCTGGCTAGAAAGTGCTGTTAGAGAAATGTGCAATTTTGAAGCACAGATCTTAGTTTCAAATGTGATTCAGGCAGTTGAAGTGTAAATACCACTGAAATTTGGTGAGATTCGGGACCTTAATTTTTAAATGAGGAATTAGTTTCTTAGCAGGTGTTAGGTGTCACTGACTGTATTTTCAAAGAAGTTTAGAAACTTGAAAAGGAAGCTATGGGCCTGCTGGCATTTTCAAAAGCATGTGTGCAGTGCAGTGGTCAACCTTCCTGAGCTGTCTGAATTTTGTATTGGAGATCATGAGATACATATCTGTAGCTCCAAGTGCCTACACAATTTATTTGATAACACAGCATCTAACAATTTAGGTGTGTCCACTCTATTTTTCCAAAGAAAGAACCCTGAAAGCACCATAAGGAAGCAAACACTAGCAAATCACTACTTTCTGAATTTTTCATTGTAGCTGATGGAACTATCAAATAGACCTTCATAACCTTTCCACCTACACTAACATGTTATTTCTGCAAATTTTAGAACTGGGTTATCGAGTTAATAACAAGTTTATAAAACAGCACCAACTTCTATGGTACAAGGTAGAACTAACATTCTAAATTCTGAAAGACAGCCTCCTAATAGGCCCCTCTCTATGCCTTAACCCATGTTTGGCTGATGCTGCAAGTTTATATAGCAAAGTGAGACAGGGAATGTTTTTCCTAAGAGAGCAACTGAATGACATGGCAAAGCACCACATGGCATTTTAAACACAGTGATGTACTCAAGAGGTGAGATCTGCATAGGATAATACTCCTAGTATTAATCTCACCTGTCTCTATTTTCCACAGAGAAGATAATTTCAACAATCAGTTAACAAACCATGATTATTCACCTACCTCAATCTTCTGTTATTTCCAAAGAACAACTGGTGCTGATCACTATTTCAGTTCACAATTTTCATCACATTTTTTCCATCCTATTCTTATTAATGTATTTTACCTTGCTTTACATTTAACTATTACATGCTTTTGCACTATGAAGTCTGTGGAATTAAGTGAGGATTTCTGTTTACTGCTCTACTTTTCCCTGCTCCCTGGTTATACAGATACAAAGGAAAGGCATATACTACAACCTTTGGACTAGATGTATACATGCTGCAATGTGCAGGGAAATGGTAGAAGAAGAGGGTGGGAGTTGGTGCCTGATTCATGCAGGCTGTCCATGCAAGTGGGATGCAATGTAACTCATTCTACCAATGGCAAACTTTTTCCAGACACCCTGTTCCATGTGAGCATTTACTTCATTGCTAAAGTAAATTTCAGGGGTGCCTGCTTCCTGGCACTGATCATCGCAGCAGCCAGCTACAGAAGGACATTTCCACAACCTATGGCTTGCTGTGGCAGTTTTCTACCACATTTCTGACAGTCACTAGCCAGAGCTAATAACGATTACTACTATCCTGCTTATTGTTCTGCTTAACTGTACAGGGAAATACAAACAGATGCAAGTCGCTGTTCCACATTTGAAACAATTTATGTTCAGCTATAGGTCCCATTTTCCTTTTAGGGATGTTGTGGTGCTGAAAAGAGCTCCAAACTCTTGTGTGATGGTGTCTTGCTGTTATCTAAAGAATTACCAATGTCAATAGCCTGAGAATCTGAGACATAGATTTCTGTATTTCATGGGATCACCCGCAACTCCATAATGTGTGGTTAAGAATCACTTTTACCAGATATAACTTATTGATTATTTTGGAAAAGAACAACATAAAAGACAGCATATATTCTTTTTTTTTCCTAGATAAGCATACCACATGGGTAGTGGAGGTGGATATATCTTTGTGTGTGTACCTACATGCAAGAAGCATTACAGGTAGAAAATAACACTACACACACATCAGCCTCACAGGATTGAAATATTCTCTCCTTCCAAGAAACACAACAAACATTTTAAGAAACACAAGTAAACAAAAGCATTGTCAGCACTTCATATTATTTATGCTTTACCAAAAGCGGGGAAAAATCCTGTGCTTGATAGAATGACTTCATGATGAGATGAAGAAATTAATATTACAAACACTCATGTGAACCACCTGACATAACCTCCCCTTCCACCTCAGAACACGTCTGTCTGGGGGGAAAGGAACAGGGATGATGGGATTCATTATGCATGGCCATCCCCTTCAGGCAGAAAGGCTCCCATTTGCACCCAGACAACTTACAACTGTCCTTTAATTCTTCAGTGACTAAACATCACTGTTTATTAATTCTGAGTATAATGTCAGTAGTAACTGTAAGGTGCTAGGCGATATCAACACTCATTAGTATAGACCGATGCCATAAATGCTGAAAGGGTACCTTCTCATTTACTCCTTAACTACCTGTTTTGCAAGAAAAAAATCAACTGTAAGACTGTGTAACACTGCTGCAATTTCCTAATGCAAGGGTTACACATTAGGCTCTAGGAGAGAACTATGGAAACACTGCAAAGTTGGACTTACATAGATGCCCTACCCCTTTGCACTAGAAAAGTGACTTTCACTGAACTAACACTGCCCCTTTCTCTTAAAAACAAAAACAAAATCAGTATTAAAGTCAAGCTATGTAGTATATGAACAGATGACATATCCCAGCTAGGTGAATATTGTTTATAATTCTCTCAAGTCTGAGTGATTGCTTACAGGTCTTCCTCAAGATGACTAGCTCATGAATCATCTTTGAGCCTATATTCCACAAAAATCAAGATGATGAGTCTTACTGACAAACAAAAGATAATTAAGGTCACAAGTGGACACCTGGGGGTCAGGCTGGATGGCATTACGAATGCATGTTTGTGTATTTTTCTGTACGCTTTGGTTTAATTTGGACTTAGGCTTCAGTGAAAGCTCAAGCAGCGAGATGGGATTTAAACTCTGTTTATATGTTCCAACTCACAACACGTCTACCTTCCCCATGTCAAACCTCACAACAGCAGGATCTGCTGCATATGAACAGTACACAGGTAAAGGCAGACGAATGTCCATCAGCGAGTAGGTTAATACCACTAAACTGGTTCAACTTTAGTGTGACTTGTTTTTTAACCCACAATTCAGGAGGTGTCTACGTGGTATCTAATATGTATGAGCCTCTGTACACTACACAGCACTTACAGTGCATTTTAAAAAGCTACTCCTTTTTAAGTTAAAACCTACAATACATTTTTAACCAGTTCTTGAGTATTCTAAAAGGAAATGTTTTCTGTTTCCTAGCCAGAACTGGTCATTTCTTCTACAGAATATGATGTTTGAAAATCAGTTCTTCCTATTATAGATTTCTCCCTCAGCTTGTAGAAAATCCATGATTCCCTAAACATTGGTCTTTGAAAGCACATTGACTAAAACCTTCATGCCTAATTCATGAAGTGTAGTCTGGAGATTAGTGAAGCTGGACATAGACCAGGAATACTTTATCATATTCTAATAAGCAGAGGCTGAAAATTGCATTTCTAAAGCTACAGTATTAAAGGGCACACTGCAAAACATGACCCAAACATAACTCAGTAGTTCTACACTGTCTGTAAAGGCTTTGATATGATAAAGTATGCTGACGAGGGGAATAAACACAACTAGAAATTTCTGTGTTTAAGAAGGGGGGGGAAACAGCAAACACTACATGTATACATCAAAGCATATATTGTATATTATAAACTCATATAATGTGATCCCAATGGAACAACCCTTGTACTGCTATCGATTATTTGAACACACCGTGGAACATCATTGCAATAACATAAAATTAGGCTTATGTAGCAAATGTGACAGTAAAAAAGACTAGTAAAAATAGTCTGTAAGGCTAATGTAATCCTTACCATAAAACTGTTAATGGCATTTTGCTGTACAATACACCAGAAATTAAAGTTACTAGAGGAGAAACATGAATATTTTTGACTGATGGTGGTTTTGTTATTTAAGAAGTAAACTGCTCACCATTCTTTTTTTATTTGGTAGGTTTTTTGTTATTTTTTGTCACAACATAATTAGGTTTAAAAAAGGAATGATATATATACACCAAGGTTTCTAATTCCCGCCCCACCCCACCCCCCCCACCCCCCCCCAGCAGGATCTGTGGGTAGTAGTAGACCTGGGAAAAGGATCTTTTCATGTAATAGATTTTTCTTCTCATGTAGAAGGGTGAAGACAGACATCTCTCCCATCTCCTTTCACCATGGGAGCATGTTACAGTGTAAGGATCTGCTCTGGGAAACAGACACTTAATGGCCCTGCGTCAGAGAAGTACCACATACTGGAAAGAAAAAACAAACCACAGAGCACGTCACTATTTCTACACATCTTTCCTACCTCTGCAAGTGCAGAGACAGCAGAACATTTCCAGGAGATGTGCCCCAGCAAGAGGCAGGTGAGAAGATAGGGCTGTTGCAAAGTCCTGGGGAGCACTCACAATGATTCCCACTCACCCGAATATACATACATCTCCTGGGCATTAACTACTTTCCCATCCATGCCTGAAAATGTGTAATGTCTCCTGTCCCTATGCTTCCTCCCTGTTTCATCACATCTTAAACCCCCCATGGAAGTCCAGCCCTATTTACAGGCTAAGCACTCTTTCTAGATGTGGCACCTTGGTCTGATCCTGGGAAATTTATAACTTATGTAGAATCAAGATATTGCTAAGATGGGCAATGCTCTGTAATTTGTGCTCATTACACAGGTATTCAGATTGGGCAGAGCATGAGAAACAGTTCATATGTTATCTGTAAACCAAAAATAAGCAGTATGAACTGAGAAAACACTAAAATTATCAGTACCTGTGTTCACAGCAGTCATCTAGTGATACTGACACATATTACCTCTGGTTACCTCTTGCTTTATCTGTGTGTTTAAGACAAGGATTTCAGCAAGTGATTCACCCAGTTTTCCCAGGAAAAAAAAACACCAGCTTTTTTTTTCTTTTAAACTAAATGTGCCTCTAGAGCCTAAGGAATTGCTACAGAGCTCTTATTTTCCACTTTAGCAGTGCTCACATACACAACTTGAATAGGCAGGGGTATTGTATCAAGAAAAATGAAGAGAAGGAACAAAGAACTACTTGGTCGGAGCTGCAAGACTTGGAATGAGTGAAAACCATCAGTTACAGTGACCAACAGACCCTGGCAATATAAACAAAGTAGAAATGATAGTCAATAAAATCACAATTAGGTACACTGAACGTCAGCGTTCCTGTGTACTCACAATCAAGGGAATCAATAACTAACACTGAAAATTCTCCACTAGTTACTCTTGTTTTATATATTCTATTTATATTCTTATTTGGTTTTCCCAGATGATTCCACCAAGAGTATCTTTAATAAAAAGCAGTTCCAATTACTGGCTATGGTGCAATAGGAACCAAGCACAAGAGAAATAGGAAAGCCTACTGGTTACTGTTGAAATTAAAGTGGAGGAAGTAAAAACAACAGGTTTACAAATAAGTGACTGGACACTGTTCTTCACACACAGTCAAATCATGGAGAGGAAGTTGTGTAAGTCTGCACCTTTTACTGCTCTGAAGTTCCTTGCCACAGAAGAGTCCTTACTGTTAGAAATCTTTAGAGAGAAGTAATCTACCTGCTAAAAAGTTAGAACTGGCATGTCTCATGACAAAAAAAAAACAGAAATTCACAGTAAAGGCAACAGCTGTTGCTACTTCCAGGAAACCATTTCTTGCTTGGCTTACTATAGGCAGCATACCACATCTTTCTGAGTAGTTTCCAAACACCCATATATCCAAAGGAATTCAAGAATCTCTGCAGTGTGCCAGGAGTGTGTACAACTGCATTGGGTAGAATATTGAAAAATGGCTCTTTTTTAATAATTCTTCAATATTACTCCTGGGAATTTTCAAATACACCTACACACAAATCACACTGCTGATGCAGTCAGAGTAACAGTTTGCCAGCAAACACAAGCTTACTTACTGTATCTGCTAAATTGACTGGTTTCATCCCTATACTGATAAAGAGCACAAACTTCTTTATGTTGCCTGATCCTGAATATCCATCATTCAAAGAACTCTCTCCTATTGTACAAAGGTTTAAGTGCTGAAAATGGATGGCTGTAGAATGAACCCTTAATTACCAAAGGAGTGAAAAACATAAGCTGCTTAACACTTCTCCAAGTATATTTTCACTACCAGTGTGTGTACACCACCCACCTATAACACCTGGTTCCTACCTTTTGGAAATGGTATTTTCCAGACAGGAACTCCACGTTATTTAAGGTAATGCACATAAAAGCACATATAAGACAGAATCTTAATGATTTCAGTGGCTCCTGACAACAGTGAGTTCCTGTATTTTAGAATATTTTACACTTGAATGAGAAAGGCTTGGGCAGAAGTTTTGTAACACGGCACAGACTAAGAAGTGCACAGCCTCTTTCATAAATATGAAATCCTTAATCTCAAGTTGCATAAACAGAAGGTATCACCCAGGATAAATACCCTTCTCTATTCTTCATGCTGTTTTACATATGTAATTGATACAAATCACATAATACAGGGAAAGAAAAAATAGTGTTTTGCCTGATCAGCGTCTGTTTACAGTAATCAGAGAGAAAAAGTGAATGACTCTTATAATAACATTTTATAGCTTGTTTCCAATCAATAAGGCAGTTATTTTGAAAGATTCACATAAGTTTAGAATCAATTATAAATGGAAAGGAAAATGAAAAAAGGTGACTATTACTGGCTTGAGATTTGTTCATTTGAGAGTTGTATTTTTTCCACCTTGCCAGGCTCTTGTAAGTGATGCAGCATGGTTGAACTCTGCAATAAATGCTTCCACAGAATTATTCACCATCCTGAGGAATCAGTCTGGTAGCTTAAAATTGAGCATATTTATTTCTAAAACACATTTACTGTATGTTCTGTGAATACTAGATGTTCAGGATGTTATTTTTAAGGTGCTGTATATACTATACTACTGCGAAATACGGCTCTTGCTATGAGGAACTTTTTTTCTTTTATGCTCCTGAAAAATAGGTAATTTAAATACTTATCATATAAAGATAAAAAAAGGTGAAAGTATTAAAAAAAGATAGCAATTGAAACTCAAAACAACCATCACAATAAAGAAATCTTAATTTTAAAAGCCTATTTTCCGTTCTGTGAGCAAGCTGTGGTAGAGGAGAAGGGGGACGAGGAGCTCACACTGAGGTGATTGCAAATGAAATGAGAGAGATTCCATTAAAAGTTTTTTAAATGGCAAAATGTCCTTAGGGTCACTAGGGGGAGAGAGACAAAAGGAGACAGAGAGTCACTTTATGTGGCTGTTCTCAGCTCTTGTGTTTTGCCTTTAAAGTCAGATCTTCTTCCTTTTTAGAACAGGAGAGGAAAAGGGGGTACAAAGTGGATACAAATCAAACTATAGTGAAATGAGTCTCTTCTTTAACATGACACAACTCATTGTAATAAAGAGGAGGCACAGAAGCCTCCTACCATTTGGCCCCATCACTCATGCTCGGGTGTTAATCATAACATTTCTTGGACGCTTTTTGACACATTAATATATATTTCTAAGTTTTAAACACTCACCCACTTTGGACATTTTATCATTTCAAACAGAAGAAGGTTCTGCATTTCACAGTCCTGAGAGCTTTCTTTTTAAAACTTGTAGTGCCCCCAGAATGCTGGAAATTAGAATTCTCCAACCAACTGTCCAAATAGATGATTATATAATACTTACAGGAATTCACCTTTTATTTAATTTTTTGTTTTTTGTTTTTTTTTTTTAATACTTTGTGGAAGGGGATCACCTTTAATTTAGAAGGATTTTTTACAAGGGCAGGTAGGGATAGGACAAGGGGGAATGACTTTAAATTGAAAGAGGGTAGATTTAGATTAATTATTATGAAGAAATTTACTGTGAAGGTGCTGAGGTGCTGGCACAGGTTGCCCAGGG
Source organism: Pezoporus occidentalis (assembly GCF_034315485.1). Lineage (NCBI taxonomy): Eukaryota > Metazoa > Chordata > Aves > Psittaciformes > Psittacidae > Pezoporus > Pezoporus occidentalis. Next base: position 4,013,199 of record NW_026913856.1, on the reverse strand, counting down.
AAGCTGTGGCTGCCCCATCCCTGGCAGTGTTCAAGGCCAGGTTGGACACAGGGGCTTGGAACAACCTGCTCTAGTGGAAGGTGTCCCTGCCCATGGCAAGGGGTTGGAAGTGGGTGAGCTTTGAGGTCTCTTCCAACCCAAAACCATTCCATGGGTCCAATGTGATATCAAAATCCTCTCCTTCTCTAACTATTCTTACATTTAATATTCAAATGAGGAGTTGAAATGAATCCAAATGGACTCTTTTACTCATGTAATAATAGTAAAATTGTGATTCAAATTTATAATTATTTTGCATTCTCTTCTTCCCCTCCTCCCCAAATGAAGCACTTTATAGATGAAAAAAATTAGTAACGTCCTAGCAAGTTCTGGTTTAACAATATTCACACTGAAGTCTTCTGGGTTAGCACTGACAAAGACAAAATGCAAAATAAAGTCCAAATGACAATGCCTTCATCTGTTACATTCACAGGCCAGAGGACCTTTGTTTGCAATGAGAATTACCCAACTACATGGCTATAGGAGCTGCTGTTTAATAAAAATATCAAATATCACAATACCTATAATGCAGCTTTAAGACTTAGCAAAAACAGAGGCATAAAACTTTGTCTGTTCACAGACATTTGAACACATGCTCAGACTTCTTCCTCTGCACAATCCTTCACAACCCCAGAGATAGATTGTGATAGAAGATTTCTGGCAGTTTAGTCTCCTGATAAGTGTCTTTTCACTAAATTCTTATGTATGCCTCTTAAAGGAACATATGATCTATAACTCTGGTCTGAGTTATAAACATGCAATATTTATTCTTTTCCTAATTCCTTTTTGTGCAACTTCTCAAAATCCTTCAGCTTCTTTGGCACTAACTACTGAAATGCTACAATGACAACAATGCCATGCACCAACCTGGATGAAGTAGAATTTATCCTATAATGTGCAAATGCATCCCTGACAGAATTTCCAGTGTGAACTGAGACCTCAAAGGACTTTCAACAATGTCAAAAAAGCACTTGTGTGGAGAAGATGCACAGCACCTCCCTGTTTGGTGATGAGACACTAACCAGCTTTCGTTCAGATAAGATGCTTTACCTGAGGTATTCAATTACACCCCTACCAGACTGTGCTGAAGGAATATTTAAAGTCTGCTTTGCCCTTGACTCTTGATTCTGCATGTCAAAAACACTTAACTCAAACCCTTTTGGATTACCAATACTGCATTAAGTTCATTGACTCCTGTACCAGATTATCCAGGGCCAGATGAACTGATATCACACACAAGAGATATTGATGCTGTTTTAATACACAAAACCAGCACAGCTTTATAAACATTTTAATTCTGGGGGGAGGGTGGGTGGGCTAGGAGAGAATAAAAAGGTCTCCCACACAACCTGCAGTCAAGTATTATTTTATGGAACCCTGCCTTGAAACGACTGTGAAAATTCAGAAATCTAGTGAGATAGATAGGTTCTCAAGAAAATGCTCTTATTTGAGAATTTCTTGTTTATGAAGCCACAGAACTGTCCACACTAATCTACAGCTCCCCTTGCTGGGTCAGCTGCTGAACTGCATTCAAGCGGTGGCAAACAAATAATGTATTTGAAACGTTTCAGCTTAGAAAATGTGCATCATACACACGCGCTGTTGTGCACAATGAGCCTCTGCGCTGCACACACTGCTTAGAGATGGTGCTTCACCAGTGCAAAACAAATTTCAGACCACACTTCAGCGCTGAAACTGAGGAGATGACTTAATCAAAGAACAAAATGTATTACCGATTTCCCTCTGCCTTCTATGATTCTACAGACTTCCTTGATTACCACAGTGAAGCCTCACTTTTCTTCCTTATCCCTCCCACTCTGAAAGATGTTATTGAATAGACTGCTATTCAGAATGGTGATGAATGAGACTCAAAATCTGGTAACAGGTTTACTCAAATGCTTAACCAGTCCTTGCTCACTTCTTACTAAAAATGAGTATATCACAGCATATTTTGTTCAGGTCACCCGCAAACTGAGTGTTTTGTGCTCTTTCACAGGAGTAGGGGTGGCTGCTGTTTGCCAGCTCCCGGGGCTTTTTTACTTTAATAAAATTTAGGTATATCTCAGTAAATCTGATTATCTTTTTTTTCAAAGTACATTGTATCTGTCATCAGTTATCCAGATATGGCCATAAACATGATGCAAAGGTTTTTCTTTCTTGAAATGTCTTGATAGGTTTCATAACAAAGAGTAAAACATATGTTGTATCTCAGTCTCTAAGATCTCTAATGCAACACTGATTGCTTAGACAAATGATTTGACACAATTTCCTGTTTCAAACACAAGGTACTCAGGTAGCAGCATCCAAGGCCATTTGGATGGAATTCCATCTGCAGAAATGCTTGATTTTCCCTTGACCTTTCTGGTTGAAATTTGCATTTTTGGGTAATTCAGAGTGTCACATGCTTTTGTCTGGACAAGTTTATCTTTGTTAGTTACCCTGACATCACTGTGGCAATGTAACGAATAATAGTATGTTACGTTAGTGAAATGGCAGTGGTTTTGACACAAACATGAGACTATCTCCCGTTTTGGTTTGGATATGAACATAGAAACAGGTGTACAATACACATTGGTGTAGAATTTTGTAGGAAAAAGAAATCCTACCCAAGGAAAATGATAACATAGGCAACCATATCTTCTAAGGACAATTTTTATCTGACCAAGTGAAAATGTGGATGCATGATACATTTTGCTGGTTACAACCAGTGCACACAGAGAAAGTGTAATTATGATTATGATTTGTTTGGATAAGAAGTATTCCTCTATTTCCTTCTTCTCAGTGACTTCACATTCCTGTCATTAAAATAATTGTTACAACTGATTTAAAAAAGACAATAGAAATACAAAAAGAATGCAAACATATGTAAGCCAACAAACATACAAGTAAAAAATACAGATCTATTTTTATATGCCTCTGACACCCTTTTGACCATGTATTGACCATTTGTGACCATTTTGCTCAGACTAAACCAATCAATAAGTTGCTCATCCAGAATGTAAAACTATTTTTTTTTTTTTACTCTTACAAAACTGATAATTTCAAATAAGATCAAATGAATATATTGCTATAAATTTACAGTATGGATATCAACAAAGCAGTGAGACAAAATCATACCAGAACAATACTACTAACTCAAGAATTATTACAGCTTCCAGCAAATGAAATATTTTTAAAATGTTTTGATAGTCAAAGGTAAATTTGATATATATGTCAATTTTTAAAGGAGTCTGGAGTGATTAGATTTAGGGGTCAGTCACTTTAAGGTCATTTTGAGATGACAGATTTCACTTTCAAATTAGGAACAAGAAAAATAATAACCAAAACTTCACACACACACACACAAAGTGACTGGGTGGTATACAGATTTGTGATGTTAGTCTGTATCCCACTGAAACGAATCCCACTTACCAGACATAATTTTTCTGACAAATAACCTTGATAGGTAAAGGTAAAGCACACAGACAATTTACTGCTATTACAAAGTTCTTCAAACTGTGTGCCAACACTCATCCTCTTCAAAATAAACCAGGGAGCACTAGGTCTCATGTTACAAAGTATCTACAATTACAGAACACTTTCCAAAATGCTAACAATAAATCTAAAACAAAAATCAATACTATTAATTTGTGAGATGGATGCTAAAAATATCAAAGCTGCCACTATTCAAAAGTGTTAAAACACAAACATGATGGCAATCACAAATGTGCTTTAAAACTCAATTTAAAAATACCAGTTACAAGATTTCATAATCTAAATTTAAGACCCATGTTGCTTATTTACTTCTATGAGAAAAGATACAGCAGATGAATTGTGAATTAACAGACATTTTCCCAGCCGCAGAAATTGTTGGCTAAATGCCCAAGGAATACAATAGCCACATGTTCGCAATCTTTAATTATCCAATTAATGTAGTGTCGTTTTAGCAATTAGTTCAGATGACCATATGTAACTTTTTACAATTAGCTCTTTCTTACTATGACCAGAATGCCAAATGTACCAAGATGTGTTTATATTAAATGCCCAACTTGAACATTAGAAGGACTTCCATAATTACTTATGTTTAACACACTGTGACTTTTGCTGTTAGACTCTTTCTAAAATTGATTTATTTTCTTAAGTAAGGTTGATTTTTGCAGGCTTATTCTTTTGATGCTGCATTCCAAACGCCATATTGTGTTATCTCCTGTAATGGTGAAACAACACGGCCTTGATGAGGTCACAGCAGAGCTGTCAAAAACCAGCTTAGTTCAGTTCTGGTGGTTTCTTCAGATAAAAATCAAAAACCAGCCTGATATAACCAATGTGTGGACACTATAAAACCTTCATCCCTGTATTTCTTACAAAGCTCTGCAGACTAACTACTTGCATTAGCCAGTGTGCTAGGACAGAAGTGTACATAGGAAGGAAGAAGGAATGGCACCTCCATGTTTTGCAGTACAGCACCACAAACCCAAGCACACGGAGTGCTCATGCATGGCTCAGGGCCAGTGGGCTGCTGCAGGTCAGTGCCTGGTAGCTCTGCAAAGGCAATGAGCAGAGGCAAAGCTAGGGCATCATGCCCCTTCATCGACCCAGAGTGGGCTGCCGGAGACAGGGGTAGGATCTCACCAGCACAGGGGAACCTTGAGAGACACCATGTCTCCTTCCTGTAAAGCCATTATGCTTATCGAACATGATTTAGCTCAGCAGACCGAATTCTCATACTTAGTGTTATCTCATGCTTTACAGCTTAAGTTACACTCCAGAAGAAATGAAGACAGGATGTAGATTATATTACACTTTCTTTTTTTCCAAGCATATGGCATTGGCCATGGTTGGAGGGAAGAAATTGGCTTACATGGAACTTACATAAAAATTAGCTTCCCTAGAAAGTTCAGATTCAACATGTAAAAGGTTTTATTCCTTACATAAGGCATATTCCTATACTCTTGCAGTAACAAATTCCCTGTGCTCTCACTGAGTAGGTTCTCCCAGATACAACTTCTAGTTGCTCCAGTGGTGCAAACAATACAAAATATGCTAACAAAGAATAGAAAGCAGCAGAATTGATTCCTCAGTTCAGTACAATAGAACACAATAGAAAACTGAAGATGAAAGCAGAATATCCGTTTGAAATTAATACAAAACACTTTCTTTATTACCTGGCCACTACAGTATTAAGCATTAAACAAATTCAGAGAAAACTATTTTCTGTCACAGCATTTCTCTGCAACAAAAAGATAAGTTACTCAAATTATAATACTCAAATTATAATCATAGGACACAAAGAATTTTTGGATAAGGGAAAAGAAAAAGTAATTTGTGCATAAATATCTTAAATTACTACTGTTTATACAACTGCATTTGGATAAAGGTATACATACCCAAAGGCATCCAGGTCTTTATTTCTTTTTAATTGGCTTCATTTCTCTCTAAGGAGTCTTTTAATATATAAAACTGTAAGCATTTAAATGTAAAATTCATATCAACCTAAATGAATAGGTTAACTTTACAATTTTCTGTCACTATAATTTCTGAATACCAAAAATGTTGAATTCTACGGTATACTATTGTAGATCACAGAATAAAGACACAATTTTTGCATCTTTTGTTCTCCCCTTCACTCTTACTACCACTCCGCATTTCACAGGGCCTTTTTTACACTAGGGTTTTTAGGAAAACTAATGCAACTGGCTGAGCTCTGGTCTCTGATACAAACTACAGCTTTCAACATACGCTTCATGCTAGCCATAAATCTGCTATAGTAGCTGCACACGCTATTTAACAGGACTTGTTAGGGATCCCTCCAATTAGGCACCTATGGACTTGAAATACTGGAGGTGCACAGCTACCTCAGTAGTCCTTCAGATAATTTCCTCTGACAACAAGGAAAGTTATACCCAATTACACGGAAAAATGCTATCCTTAGTGATAAAAACTTTTGGAGGATAAAGTACTTTCTTAACTATACATTCTCAACCAAAAAGTAACAAAACCTTTAAAATGCTGGACCCATTCACCCTCAGATTCACACTCTGATTAAAATCCAGCCCTCTGTACTGATTGTGTTAGAAGTATGCCCTTAGGAGTATGAAAAAGCACAAGAAATGAGTCAGCATGTGTTTTGACCACTCTCGCATGCGGCCACATAGTGGGACAAGTGAAAAATACCTGGACTTTTCCCTTGGCGTTAAAATGTGCTACAGCCTGGTCTATTCTGCAGAAGTTTGCTTGAAGAACAAAGACATAGAGGAGGCACATTTATAAGATTCTTCAAGATTACTCTGATTACTTCCTCCCTTTCAAATGCAGAGTATATTGAAGCCTCTTTTAAAAATTCATACAGTAGAATCATTCTATGCAATTGTAAGAAGAAAACTGTCAGACAACATTCCCAATTCAATATTACATTGTGCTTCAAGAGAATATTTCCATATATTCTAGATTTAAAAAAGTCTCATAAATAAATGATAATCCATTGCTTGCCCTGAAAAATGAAAAATAATTTTCTGTTTGCATTTTATGTTGCAGAGTAAAATTTAATCTCTCTTTTAATATAGTCTTTGTATATAAAAAGAAGTAAAAATATGTGACCTTATGAAAATTGATTTTTTTTTTATGTGGTTAAAAAGATTTCTACTGGTGTTTATCTAGAAATCTTACTTTTATGAGTGCTAGTATATATCACATATTGATAACTTAAACATATTATTATATTATATATTTCAAATTATGATAATGTTCTTTTTTGTAAAGATAAAGGAAAAACAACAGGTTTGTAACACTAAACACCACAGAGACAATGATGAAGAAAAGGGAAACTCCTAAGAAGTTTTACACGTGGCCACAGTTCAACAGAAAGCTGTTAGCAATTTCACAGAATTTATTGTAACAAGACATCGATATATTTTACATAAATCTAAAATAATATAAACACATACTATATATGTGTGCATATTTATAAATAAATTTACATTTTAAGTAATGTGATGTGCTAGTGTTGCACAGAATATAAATTGTGTAGTACAAACTACCTATACCTAAATTCACTGGCAAGATTAGAAGTATAGTGAGTTTCTTTCAGCTGATATAAGAAAACGGAATAAAAGGTTAGTTCTCATAAAACAACCTCTTTTTAAAACCCCAAACTTTATTTTTTAATGATGAAATAAATTTCCCTGATGCTTAATTAAATAAAAAATAAAAATTAAAAAAAAGCCTCCAAAACCCACAAAAAACACCCAAACAAACCAACTAAACCAAAGCAAACCAAAACAGGAAAAAAAAAAACAAACAACCTACTAACCCTACATAATTCACCATAAAACAGTCTGGTTTTGGCTCTTGTGTAGAAAAGCAGCAGAAAACGAGGTTAGATTCACAATTCTGTCAAAGAGGCATCTTCCTCTTGTGATGTGGGAGTAACCTGGTTTAATTCCCTTCTCTGCCTGGGGGGATTGGAAGGCATTGCCTGTCTCTGGTTGATAGCCATGTGGTGGCTGAGGGCCTCTTGCTCCTCTCCTTGATACAATTCCACTTCTGTAAGTAATTAAAGTTTCACTGAAGCAGGTACTGAAACCCCAGTGGCCCACTTCCCAGGTAAAAGCCACAATCACCAGCCAAGAGGGTCATTCTCACTCACTTTATTTCTCAATTAGTAGTCACTACATACAAGATAAAACAGGATTAAATGCAGTCCTATTGCTAAAATGCTATTTTGGCACAGTCATTTAGAGACTTTTTGGGGAGAGGTAGGTTACAAGACAGAAATTGTGAACTTGAGATTGCTTCTAAGATGTCATTTTGTGTTCAGCTTTGTAGGGAATAACTGAAAATCAGTGTGACAAGAGAATGAAGAGCAATTCCTTGCTCTGCTAGTAACCTGGGAGTACTTATCTGACAGCCCACCTCTAATGTGTGAACAGTTTTGGGGTCACAGAAAATATAGTGGTTCCTTCCATCCTGGAATAATTTACTATTTCTTTAAATACTTGGTGTAAAAGCCTTGCCACCAGGTAGTTGTACCACTTGCAAAGGAAATAGTTGCGCTGTCCTGTAGACATTACATAGCAGCCTGCATTGACATTCCTTCTAGTCAAGTAAGTACAGGTTGAGGAAGCTGCAGAGAGATCCCAAAAATTGAGAAATTCTATAAGGACAATTTTCTAGTCTGATCTTTGGTCCTACAAATGGCTTACAGTAAAACACACAGATAGGTATGTGTGTCTTTCAAACTGTGATGTTTTTATATCAGCATTTACTTAAACTGGGACTGCATCAGGAAAATATTATGTAAAAACCCCACATAATTAACTTCTCATAGGATGCTGTTGGAATGCAAATGTAATGGCAACATACTTCTAGGCAAATTGTATACAGCTATAAGAACATTTTCAAAGGTGTGAAAATTATTTCTAAAATGGCACAAAAGTAGCACAGTTTAAGTGGGAATTCTTGCTAATGGAATTACTCTCATCTCTTCAGGAAGTGTTAATTTTCCTGCTCCCTGGAAGCTTAATAAAAGTGCTCGACATTGTCCTTAATTGTGATTAATCAGTGTGGCACTGTGAATGGCAGGAATTCCTTTTCAAACATGGCAATTTTCAAAATTTGGCAAAGTGTACATGTTATGCAAATTACTTCATAATTGTCCTCCATGCTAAAAGAAAGGAATAGAGCTCCAAGCAGGAAAAAAAATAAGCCATTCTGCATGAGAAGTAGCATCCTGGCCAATGCTGGGCACGGGCAAATAACTGCATAAGGCAGCTGCCAGCTGAGGACACCCTAACTTTGGTTCTGCCACCAATATGCAGCACTTGAAATCCAATCATTATTACCACTGACATTGCTCAAGGACACGTGGCACAGAGGAATTTGTGATGGTGGATAGATTGGGCAGGGAGACTTGGTGGAAATCCCAGTACATCTCTGTTGTTACCAACAGTTCTTCTTCCATCCCAATCCAGGATCAGCAGGGGCAAGCAAACCCAGCACTCTGCAAGTGTATCGAGTCCCAGTCCTCCTCTGTAGCAGTCTTTGCCTACAGCAGAAGAGGGGGATGCAGCCTTGGTTTGTGCATGCACTGTTGGGAAGCCTTGAGGAGGCTCCACCCAAACCTAAATGACTTCAGTAACATTTGAGGAGTACTACCACAACATCTCCGTGCAAATGATTCTTCCTGAAACTTGCATCAGCGCATACCTTGCTGATAAAGTCTGCTGCCAAATAAAGGGCAAATAAAGAAAAAAATCATTGCTTGTATAATGAATGTACCAAAGGCAAGTATTTCCATTGCTGCTTCTAAACACACAATATTTCTGTTATTTCCAAAGCTGCATGAGTCACAAAAGCTGGAATGTCACTGCTATTAATTATTTAGAAATAAAAAAGATATTATTAAAATATAAACTAATATTCAAAGATGTAATATATCTTCTGACTATCATAAGCATCATTCTGCAACACTTTCTTGTCTCTAGGAAAGCTGAATCTGTACAAAGATCCTGATAACTGTAATGCCTATACATGCTGAAAATGAAGCACAAGAACCTCATTGCAGCAGCATTTACTAGATGACATTATTATCATACAGTCCAACTTGGATTATTTGTCCGTCCCTGGAAGCTAGGATTTTTCCTAACAGGAATAACAGCTTTCCTTTTTTTTTCCTAGAATGTTTGAAACTGGCCCTTAAATTTAAAAGTGGTAGAGAAAGTTTATTATATACTTATTGAAATCAGTATCTGATAATCATACCATTTATCCATTCATTTTCTACATTTTTTATAAGAGCCTGAATGTTCTTTTCTAGAAATGTGGACACATGCATTCTGGCATGCATTAAAACATGGTTATCAATCAAGTCTTCCTATTTTGCACTTTTTATAACAGTGAATTTCCAAGGTCTGTAACAATTTCCAAGGTTTCTCAGTGCTTCTCAAAAGAGGGTTTCTGATCATTACTTCAGGTTAAGATGACTTACCATGCAGCCATCTGGTTGCATGCATTAGTACACACTTCAGAAATCCACAAACATTTTATAACTGCACTCTCCACTGTGCTCTAAGTGCAGCGATGGTACCACGCACCGAAGTACAGTATGTAAATAAGACAAAGACTAATAATACCTTCAATCCTTCGAGCGCAAAGGCTGCTGTACTATGTAACATAGCAACACATTTTCCATTACACCCTAAGATTAATAAGCCTCATGGAGACCTGGAAAATCTGACAGAAAACAAGGGCAATACGATGTTCATTTCTGTTTCATTAAACACAGGATGAGCTGATGGATCTCTCCACACTTTGTCACTCCACACTGCTAATGGCTCTTTGACATTATTATTCACCATGGGTGAGATTGTGTAACCTCTGCTCACACTGGTGAGCATTTACAAAAGTAGTCCCACTGGCAACTGCTTTAGAGAGGTTACCTGAAGCATATGGTACTTCTCAGCTCAAGCAAGAGTGGCTCAATCTAACCATAAAAAAGTGTTTGTGAAGGATTTTAGCAATGTGCAGATAGCTGGTGAAGGGTACTTCAGTGGATACAAAGGTTTAATGCAGCACTTAAAAACTCTGCTCTCTAGCAGGCTAAACAGTTGAGTGACACTTCTGCATCCTTTTTATTTTTACCTGCATGGTTTTAGGTCTGACGGAACAGTTTTGCTATGTTACCTTTTCAAAGCAAGCTGATGAAATACCTGGAACAGGGACACTGTAAGAAATAGGAACACAGCATAGGCAGTCAAAACATGCCTGCACAGAGGCCCAACACTTTCCAGCAGATATGATATGTAATGTGGAGAACCTTGGGACAGACAAAATAATTTCAACAAAGTAAGCTTATTGTTATTTCTTAACTATGTATTCAGGGTTTTACTTGCTGTAATGCAGGTAAAGAACACAGTAATGCTTTGCATTACCTTTATTTCAGAGCTGAGTATGTCACTGAATTGGTAAACAAACACCAGTGTTGAATGAAACTATGAATGTGAGCAACGAACCAGGAGTGAGCCTTGTCTGTGCACCTTCCCTATTTTTATTTGAAATTACTCTAATGAATGACAATTCTTGCCTTTTACTCAAGGTGGTCTCCTTTGTGAAACTCAGAGCATTACAGAATCCAAATAAACATAACTATCCTTGTTTTACAAATGTTCCAAATAAGAAAAAGCTTCTGTTTCCAGTTCACCATAAGTTTACACAGACTTATTTTTTTTTCCATTTGAAAATTTTACCTATACAGAATTCACCCAAAATTAATTCAGACTAAGATGCAAACAAAAATATTTCTCATTGTTAAGTGGCACTTGTGCAAAGCAGCTGTCATTTCTGTTCTTCTCTGTGATTTGCTTCTTGAACCTTTTCAATACTTTCACTACATACTCACTATGATGAGCTGCTAGAGATCTTCCTGTACCAATCCACCTACTTCAACATCACTACATGCTGATGTTTTAGGATTTTATTTTTATTTTAACTTGGTAAATAATAACAATCCTTAAAAGCAAGGCACTAGGGAAGGGACATCACAGTCATATGTAAGTTATAAAACATGTAACAGTGAATGTGAGTAGTGATATCCAAGGGTTACTTGATGATAGTTTGCATGTGCAAACCGTTATGTTTGAACTCAGATGATCATGGAATCATAGAATAGTTAGGGTTGGAAAGGACCTTAAGATCATCCAGTTCCAACCCCCCTGCCGTTGGCAGGGACACCTCTCACTAAACCATGTCATCCAAGGCCTCATCCAACCTGGACTTGAACACTGCCAGGGATGGAGCATTCACAACCTCCCTGGGCAACCCATTCCAGTGCCTCACCACCCTCACAGTAAAGAATTTCCTCCTTATATCCTATCTAAACTTCCCCTGTTTGAGTTTTAACCCATTACCCCTTCTCCTATCACTACAGTCCCTAATGAAGAGTCCCTCCCCAGCATCCCTATAGGACCCCTTCAGATACTGGAAGGCTGCTATGAGGTCTCCATGCAGCCTTCTCTTCTCCACGCTGAACAGCCCCAACTTTCTCAGCCTCTCTTCATACGGGAGGTGCTCCAGTCCCCTGATCATCCTCGTGGCCTCCTCTGGACTTGTTCCAACAGTTCCATGTCCTTTTTATGTTGAGGACACCAGAACTGCACACAATGCTCCAAGTGAGGTCTCACGAGAGCAGAGTAGAGGGGCAGGATCACCTCCTTCGACCTGCTGGTCACACTCCTTTGGATGCAGCCCAGGATACGGTTGCTTTCTAGGCTGCGAGCGCAGGCTGAAGCCGGCTCATGTTCATTTTCTCATTGACCAGCACACCTAAGTCCTTCTCCTCAGGGCTTCTCTGAATCTTTTCTTTGCCCAACCTATAGGTGTGCCTGGGATTGCATGTGGCTTTTCTGTCCAACTGTTAGTGAACAGCAAAGACTGAGATTTCATGTAATAGAGATCAATATATAAGTTACCAAACAATAACAAAGGACATCCATCTAATAAATATAATTAATGAACCAGCTTGAGAAAATGACTATCTGCCTGCAGATATTACACAAATAGGAAAATGGAACATTATGTAAACATAAATCACTGCAGATTATGTGTTCAACTGCAGTTTCAGGTTAAAAAAGCAAAATTAATATCACCAATCATTCCAATTCATATCAGAAAACAGATTTTAAAGAAAGCTTTGGCAAAGTGATGTATAAATTATATGTTAAAAATTATAAATTAGATTTCCCCAGACAATCATGTGATTCTGCAAATAGTTTCAGAAATAAGTGGATAAGTGATTAGCTTTCTAAAGACTCAGCAGACAACTTGAAAACAGGGATCTTTATAAACAATGTAATTCATTATATGAGGACTGCTGCGTGAGTCGCAATACAGATTCTGTTCTGTCTTGAGCTGAATCCAAAACTAAAGTGGACACTATAATCACTGTGGGAGATACTAATGACAGGCAATTTTCTACAACAGAGAGATGCCTTAAAAAACTGAAATGGAATCAAAATCTGAAAGGTTTAACTAAGTCTGATGTTCGACATCTAGGACATGGATGGCAGCATGCCACAAAATAAAAGTTATTAAATTAAAATCATGGCATACACTAAAGAAAACCAACTCTGTGAATGCTGAAGACGTCTAGGACTCCTCAGATACATCTAAACCAGTTTGAGTTCGGTGAAGAACTGTGTTAATCAAAGCACAAAGACTCAGGTCTATTGGATAGAGTTGTCAGGAAGCAAATACAATGTGCCTGAATACCTGGGTTGGAAATGTTTAGTCTTCCATAACATTGTCCTAGAAGATAAATATATCTGCTGAAGACTGCAATAGAAGGGGTAAGCAGTCAATACAGCACAAATCCAAAACAAATAAGCAGCAGCCTAATAAGCAATCAGTTCAAGAAATACAAAACCTCAAGTGTAGAGTTTTAGCAATGAGACAAATTGCCACAATGAAAATGCAAGAAGTGGATCAATTCTCTTATATGTAGGTCTGAGTGCAAACAGTAGATGATAAGCAAATTTGGTGCCAGCCTACGCTTTAACAGTTTGTTTCAGTAATCAACATGTGTAAAAGATAGCTATTAGCAATAACTGAACTAGATCCAATTTTTTATTTTTTCTTTTTTTTTTTTTCATAGAAATACTAGTTCTATTCCTGAAAATGAAATAGTAAAATAATTACAAATCTTTAATATAGAAGAGTTTGTTTAAAAAATAAGCAGGAAAAAAAGAAATTCAAAATTAATAACTGATTTCTTGCCCTCTAAAGAATCTGAAAGGGACAATGACGAAAGTAACATCTGATCTTAGATCTGGAGACTGACTGATAAAAGAGGAGATATCTATTCTGTTCATATGTAGGCCAAATGCTTCATCACATCATACTGTTACAGAGGCAAAGCGTGATGCAAGCACACCTCTCTTCTCTGTGGATGTATATGTATCAAAACACTATACAAACAGGCACTCACATATCTGTCTGCGTCTTCTGTCTTTGTAAACTAATTCCCTACAGAATATGGTCAAGACTGCTCATGTACCATGACTTCCCAGCAAAAGAAAAAACATCTTCTACAAGTGTCTTTTTTACTAATGCTACTTAAAGAAACATCTGTGTTGATGTCACTAATTTCACTGAAGCACCACTATAGCAAACTTCTGACCACTGAACAATATAAAAAAGATAGACTCAGGTGACAGATGAAGAATTGGGGTGATCTGCAAGAAACAGCACAAACTGAGCAAAGAGAAAATCAGGTGGATTAGTATCACATTCCTGTATGCTTGGGGTCACAGAGATGAATGTGCATGAGATTCTATTGTCCGTTTGTGCTATAATTTCACATACTAAGAACAAAATTGTGCTCTCAGATATGCTCATAGAAGTCCCTCTGGAATCAGTGAGAATTACACGCCTGCATCTAAGGGCAGAATTTGGTCCTAAGTCATTAGTTAGAACTCTCTGCTGAAACCCTACAGAGAATAGGAGGTTTCAGAGGACAGTGAGGATCAAACTGATGTAGTACACTGTGAGATTTACTCTCACAGGAGACCATCAAATATTCAGACATTCAAAAAAAAAAATCTGTAAAGATAAAAATCTGTACAAGAGTAATACACTATATTTGTAGAGGCTGCTTTCACTTAAAACAGACTCAAGCAACATTTAAATTAAAACAGTGGCAATGTAATTGAATGAAAGTTTAGAGGAGAAAAATAGCCCAGTATTTTCAGATCTATACAGCAGAGCATGCCGATCACTAACAACCATTTCTGATGGAAAGACAAACTCATTGAAAGAAAAATAACTGCACTAGAGGTACTGTACGTCTGATACACGTGTTCATGGTGGCTTTACACCCATTGAAGAAGTTCTGCTCTCAGCTAAAGAATAAGCTAGTTATTTTACTAAGATTTGCTGCTACTTTGGAAGAGTTTTGAGGTGTGTGTACCTGTATATATGTCTGTTCATTGAAACATGTGTACTTATGTTTTAGTGTTATTTCCTACTTTCTGTCCTGAAAGAACTGCCAATGCATTGATGCATGCCACTGTAATTGTTTATATTGAGACCTCATACCTATTGTTTATTTTGGGTTTTATCAAGCAGTTGATGCAAAAATAATTACAAACAGTATTCTGCATCAAATGCTTTTAATTTTTTAATGCTGGTATTTAGCAATATTATTTGTGTCTGGTCCTACGTTCAGACAGATAATTCACTTCTATGGAAAGTACAGACTGTTTTATCTCAGACATTTCCCAGGCACTCGCAGTGCTCTGACTCTAAAAAACAAACCTGTGCTTCTCATCAACTGTAGTGATAATTTTTTCCTTTTGTTATGATCAAGGACTGACAATACTCCAATTCATACTGGCTGCAAAGTAACAGCTTAAAAAAAAAATCCACACTATTTAATTCTAAACTCCACTGTATCTGTTGCAGAATAGGCTGGCATTTGCTGTTAAAGCAGAAAATTACAAGAAGGGCCTAATTGACCCTCTTGTGTCTTTGAAAAATCCTGTCTGTTGTCTCTAATTGACCCTCTAGATACCTTTATGGAACAATGAATGAATCTTCCGTAAATAATGGACGGTGATGATTAATAGCCATGGTTTGGCTGGACCTCTGGCTCATGGAGTTATGCTACTGAACTTTCTGTCTGTTTTTTTTTATTTTTTACCATCACAGTTCTCTGTACTTCATAAACAGACTATTTTGAGATAACAAATATCCTGCTGTAAGTAACTGGAAAGGTAAAATAAAATTAAACACTATCTCATATAATGCAATGTAAAGCAGAATTATTGACATTATTCAAAATTGCTTTCTGTCACCATCTTTTTCATGTTTCAGTAACATGTTGTCATATATTCATATGCTTGCTTTGGAAAGAAGAAAGTTTACCATAATGGATCCCCACAGAAAACATCGTTTATTTCTTTACTATGCATTTAGTCAATAACAACACTGTCATAGTTCTTTCTCTTGACTCTTCTTAGCAATAAAAATCTATGATACTAAGATACTTCTAGATTTGGTTTCATTATAATGCTGTCAGAAAACATTATGAAAAAAACCTGTAAATGTTTCTTCTCTTATTTAATAACTCTAATGTCTCACGTTAATTAATTAATATCACTAATAAATTCCTGGCTCCATGACTGGTGTCAGCATCAATTTTTGGGGTTTTTCACCATGAGCTGGTTTACACAGCACCAAGCCTGCTGGCAGCAGATGGGGCACACCTATCCTAAAGGCGGAAAAGGATTCTAACCCAGGAGTTAGCAGGGCTCATGGAGTGGGCTTTAAACTGAGTTTGAAGGCGGAATGGAATAACACCAGGCTCGCTAGATGTGAGCCATGGGTTAGTATGCCACTGCTAAGAGTCCAGATCCACAGGGCAATTTAAATGCATTTATGCCCATGCCTGCAACATGGACAATAAGCAGGAAGAGCTGGAAGGCATTGTGCAGCAGGGAAATTGTCATTGCAGGAATGTGGTGGAATGATTCACATAACTGGAGTGCTGCAATGGATGGCTACAGGCTCTTTAAAAGGGATAGGCAAGGAAAAAGAGGTGGTGGGGTTGCAATGTATGTCAGGGAGTGCATTGGCTGCCTTGAACTCAATGTCACGAGTGAGAAGGCTGAATGTTTGTGCATGAAGCTGAGGGGAAAGGGCAACCAATCAGATACCCTGGTAGGAGTCTGTTATAGACCACCTAGCCAGGATGAAGCTACAGATGAAGGGCTCTTCAAACAACTGGGAGAAGTTTCATGTTTGCTTACCCTTGTTCTTGTGGGGGACTTCAACCTACCAAATGTCTTTAAATGTGAAAAACATGAATGTGGAGTGTATGACTTTATTTAGATATCTGATGCTGACAAAGTAGTAACCTTTCAAAAAACAACCAGTTAGGTAAGTTCCACAAGATCTCAAAAAAAGGAAGTGTTCCAAATGTCCTAGTGAAGAAATAGATCATATTTATTTGGTTTTCTATGTTCTAAACTCTCTTGGATACAAGCTGGAACTCGTTTGCCTATTTATGAACCTTTTATAACATTTAACATAAATGGAGGACCCAAGGTTCATTAAGCAGCTTTGAATTGTTCTTAACAACACTTAGAAAGAACTTAAGTAAATACTGCCATACTTCTGTTATGGGAACATTTACTTGACGAAGGTCAGAGAGCATATGTGTAAATTTACCCTTTAACTAACTCCAGGTTATCCATAAAAGATGGGTATTTTAAATCCAATAGCAACAGCTTTCACAGTAGGTAGCTCAACACATTGCAACTAAATTGAAATATGAGAGATGTTCCTTTTAAGGCTAAGATTAATATAATACATATTTAATCACAAAACCAAATCTTTGCTTACCAAAATCTCCCCTTATCTTTAATACAATTTAGTTTCTTACAGGCATTTATCCTGATCGCTCAGCAGAGGATGTCTCTCACTGCTGATTCACTGACAGTCGGCCCCAGTAAAAATATGCATGCTTTTAGGAAGGTTATAGAATTTGGGCAAGTAAAGTTTGATGATGACTGTACTAAACTGCCTGCAAATTAGCACTGACTATGGGGTGAGGTTAACTGGGAAGAAAGAATATTTCCTAAGTTCATTGATTTAGTGTAAGTGCAGTGTCCTTCAAAGAATGACCTAAATAATCAGTCGAAGTCAACCTATACCTGGTGTTGCAATAGGCATCAATATGTATAGTATTTTACATCTTTCAAAGTGTTATAGAAATATACCACTGTCTGAAAACCTATGCATAAGTTAAAGATGCAGATATGGCCTCATATCCAAATAAAAGTGATTATTCACACACATTTGTCCAATTTATGTGTTTAAGAGTTGTAGCCACTAATGCAAAATAAATGTGGTCATCACAGGCAAATTTGAGATGAACTTGCTTCAGACCATGAAACCAACACTTCAAAACACCCAAACACAAATACTATAGTTGCAGCACATTCATGTATGCAGTCACATGAGTGTATAATAAATATAAACCCAAATACTAATTTCCATGTGCTGCCATTATAAATCATGCTTGTTACCCATTGTTAGCAGGTGTACTGTGTAACTATGTTGTGTATGCTATATGCCTGGAGTACAAGGCCTACCAGTTGTTTTTGTGGTTAATATTAAAGGTATAAAAACCAAGACAAGAACTTAATTTCCTTATTTGACTACTAGTGGATATTTGATGTGAATTTATGCAATAATAAACTTTATGAAAATATAAATATACAAATGTATTTACAACTACTTTAAAAGTTCTTATCATAGAGATACAATGGTAGATATATATTCTCTAAGGGAATCTTTGTGACAGTAGGTAGATTCATATAAATCATAACACAATTTACACTAGGAAGTTGTTTGTCTAAATACTAGAAAACAGCAACCTTTGTACAACTGGGGTTAAACTAATTCTGCTTTAATGAAAAGCAAAATTTACATACAGCTTTGTTACCACAATAGGGGTCTTAGTCTCTTTCATAGTCATTCCCGTTGTGCCTCTATAGCCTCATCTGCTTCCACGAAAATCACAGTATAAAGCACATTTTTCTTTTAATATCAGGGAGAATAGAGCAATTCATCCATTAGGTCTGTTTCAGTGCATAAAGATCAGAGTATAATAGATGTTTGTACTTTCTGCATTTTTTTTATTTTTTTGTTCTCAATAGCATATACTGACACCAAACATTAGAAACTTGATTCAATTAGAAACCTGACTGCTAAAATACCACATCTTGTTTTAGTTACAAGCCTGCGCACAGAAATGAAAACTAATTATTTCTCTTCAGCTTTTAGAAATATATATTCAGCTCCAACTATTCTCTCAGAAAAAAATAACATGGCATATGCACAAATGTTTTCACAGTTGGTAACCCAGAACAGACATAAATGGATTTCAAGAACTCAAGACTCAATAGTATAATTTTTATCTATCTCTTAAATTAAAGGTTGTTACTTATGGTGATGATGGTAACATAGTCTCTTTTCATGATGCCTGACACTTCCCATTTCAATGCTTCAGTGCTGCTGCTCCCAACTTCAGCAAGTTCTACTTGTTCTCACTGAAGTTTCCTATTACAGATGTCCATGTGGGGCATAACTTACGTGGGAAAGTTCAGCAAACATGCTTTCATATTTTCCAGCAGGCCAACAAGGGAAAAATACATTATTTTCAGAAGTTTCAAAAATTCTTACAAGTGTTTTCTGGGAAACCTCCAAGCCCCTAAAACAAAGAGGGACCTCATAAGTCACCAAATCCAGTCCAGCATTGCAGGAGCAGAACATCTAGCTACTTCTAAGCTGCAGTTTGCTAAACTGACTACATAGCCGGTGTGGGGAAGCCAGAAGCTCTCTCCCACTACTCTAATATTAAATGCAGGAAATTAGAGCTGTGGCTAAGCTAAAAAAGAGGCAGAGCAAAAGAAAAACAGAACAAAAAGTGTTATGGAAGAGTGGAACAAAATGTGTAAAAGGCTGAAGCTGAAAAATAACGTGGGATGGGAAAGACAGAAAGAAAGAGCTGAGACAAGATAGGACAAAAGAGGGAAAGTCAGAGTGGGTCCAGGAAAAACAAATCAGACTTCTGGCTGAAAAAGCAGAAAAAAGGGATAGGGAACATCGCCTTATTTCAAAACCCGGATAGAATACACAGTTCAGTTTCTGTACTGTCCTAACTTCATAAATATTTTAAATATTAATTTAAATATATCACTATAATCACTCTTAGGTGGCATGTTGAGAAAAAAAACAACCCATTATTACAGGTAGAAATAATTAGGTC
Source organism: Pezoporus occidentalis (assembly GCF_034315485.1). Lineage (NCBI taxonomy): Eukaryota > Metazoa > Chordata > Aves > Psittaciformes > Psittacidae > Pezoporus > Pezoporus occidentalis. The sequence continues at coordinate 3,993,356 of NW_026913856.1, read as the reverse complement.
CTTTCAAAAGTCAGTGTCAGTACTCCAAAGGACAGAATCCAGAACTTACTAATAATTCTGTATAGTTCTCAACCCTTCCCTCCATCTTCCTACCACCCACTGACTATTAAAATAATAAATAAATAAAAGCTCTTAAACCTTAAAAAAATACAAAATTTAGATTTTTTTTTAATGAAACCTTGATTCAGTCTTTTGTTGCAAGCAGATTGGTAAATTTTCTTAGATTGATAGAAAATTTTTAATTACAAGAGAATTCTCAACTACGTCTTGTCTCATGGTTTTTTGTATTAGCCAGGTATTTTTAGCTAATTATTCCACTAAACATATGTCATCAGTCAGTGCATTTATCCACACCTACGTTTCCAATGGAAACACTAAGAGGCTCATATTTAATGATTATGCTAATATTTCTATCACTTTTGTTTCAGCATGCCACATATTACATAAATCTATACATACTGTAGCAGAAAACGAGTTGAATAAGTAAGACCCCTTCAGTCAAACACCTTGAACTATCCCCAGATCACTGCTGCTGCCAAGTGACTGATTTAGGAGGTGGACAAAAGTAGACACACAAAAGTACAGACACTATGATTAATGGATGATCCAAATTCTCCTGAACCGCATATCATGACTTAATGTGAAACTCTGAAGAGATTAAAGGCAGGAATTACATTATCATGAATAATAATAAAAAAAAAAAAGTGATATTCTGTTTAAAAGCTTTTGAGTGCGAGTTGAACAAATACATTAACTCAGCTTCCAAAGATTCAATCAGGTTGAATGTTAACCAGAATTTATTCTGAAATAAGTTTTATACGTCCCATATGTGAAGTTCAAGTCTATTTGTGACTAGCACTAAAGCTATTAGCATGTAGATTTTAATTCTTTCTTCAGTTCTATAAAGCTTAAACTATCCGCATTGTCCTTCTTTCAGTAATGGAAACTTCTCTGAATTACATATGAAGTACATCTCAATGTTGCAGGTACAAGACATCCAGACAAATGTGTATACATATATATATAACTGAATAGTTATTATTTCTTTTTATTATAATGGGAAAAACTGTCTCTGTGTTATAGTGGTGCAGTAATATGGTTGTTGCATCTTATTTCCCACTACTGAACTTGTAAACAGGGGCTTGGAGGGCTTTTAGTGTTTCATATTATTTCAATCATACCACTTGAAAATTTGCATTGAAATAATTCAGGCAGTATGTAAAGCTCTTCTATAAAAGATAGCTGTACATTAACTTACAATTAAATGATGGTTTTAATGAAATTATAGTGTGTGACAGGTTAACGGACTGATGCTGAAAGGGAAATGTCGAAATGAAGTCAAGACGTTTATTTTCAAGCTGACAAATCTTAACTCGACCATAACATTTAGTTCCATTAACATTACAGTTATTACACAAAATAATTTGATTGAAAAAAATTACATAATAGACCAAGCTGCCAGATCATCAGTAGAAGGCCAAACCTCACCATGTTCCATGAAAGACAAACCAAGCCAATCCCCAAGCAACACACAGAGGTTTTTTAAGACATCAGAAAGGGCTACAAACCTAGGGCTATAAACCTAGAACCAACCAGACAAACACTTGCTTTCTCCTGATTAATGTCTCTAATCTTTTCCTTCATTTGCTATTCTCAGTACAAGGTCAAGCCATCAGATTCATCATTGCTTAAACACATCAAAAATCCTGTTAATGGGGTCCTTAGTTCTAACTTCTGCTTATTTTTCCCAACTTCAATGGCACAAAGTGGCAGAAAACTGTTCAACATTCAAGTGAAGGATTTCTCTTTTGGAACAGCATCTCTGGATGGCATTAAAGACATCATTCCAACAGCTTCCAGCAAGTTAATATTTTAGACTGCCAAGATATGATCCTGTTGCTACATACAATTTCACATACAGGAGTGATACGCTTAAAAGAACAAAACCCTTCTCTTGCAGAACTATTTCTGTCCAAACTGTTTACGTATAGGTGTAAACAGCAAACCAGAGAACACAACGATGGAGAACAGAATGACAGGATATGCAGAGGTGAAACTGAGGATCTGTTCTTGACACAAGTAATGGCAGAGGACTAAGATAATGTACTGATTTTCAGCATGGCCACAAAAATACAAAGAAACAACAAAGGTGAAAAGAACACACCTGTAGCAATATGAGTTTTTTGGTAACTGGAAACAGAACAGAGACCACTGTAAGGAGAAGTGACATCCTGAAAGGTCTGCCTGAACACATTATTTCATCATCATCATCCTCAAGGAAACAGCTCATGGAACCAGCCCTGGATAGAGACCTCCTCCTCCTTGTTATTAGCCTGAATAGTGTGAGTGGCCAGCGACCAAAAGTGATTATCATACAGCAGATGTGCTACTGTGAAATGAGTTATGGTCTCAGTCCAGCTCCTACCCTGCAGCTTTTCACATCACAGAATCCAGGCAGGCTCATGTTGCAGGAGAGGCAGGGAATAGGTATGGAGGCTTTACCCTTTCACCCCTCCAGGTCACAATGAAATTGCAGTGCTGGGAAGTCTGCACTATGCTTCAAAAATTATAGCTGTTGAGGCCAAAAGGGACTCTTTGTGACCATCTAATCTGACCTGCTGCTTAACTCAGACCATAGAATTTCAGCTAGCTGCTCCTACCCACATTGCCCTTTCTTTTCTCCCCAGTCTCTGTCTGTTTCTCAGCCTTTTTTTTTTCTGTTTAGTTTGGGTTTTAAGTACGAGGAATCTTCAGACTCTCCAGCTGCCAGTCCACCCTTTTTTTTTTTTTAGCTTCAAAAACTTATCTTGCTTTCTCAAATCAAAACAACAGCTTGAAAGGAAGCAGTACATGCATTTGACCTGTTTCCCATCTTGTTATCAAATCAGTGTCACAGCCTGGGTAAAAGTAATAGAGATTATATGATCCAAAACACACTTCAAGCGTCTCAGTGTATGTAAGGCGTTCAACACTAAAATACAATTTATTTCACAGATTACCTTGAAGTAATTTTCAGTCTACTGCCACCTGAGCTCTAAGAGCTTCCTATACCTGTAACAACTATGGATACACAGTCTCTCAGTTGTGTTGCACAGAGATTCATTTTCCAGGGTGCTAGCTGTTCATATTTCGCTCAAAGGAAAGTTTGCCTGAGCTGTTGAAAAAGTCTGTGAGCATTTACATTGGATATGCAGATGAACCTGCCCATTTATCCAAGTCAGGTTAGTAATATACGAGATACTTGGTTTAAAAAAATAGCAAACAAACCAAACCACAGAAGCTGCATTAGATGTTTTGGATTCTTGTTTTGGAGGAAAGAACTCCATGTATGTAATGACCTTTTTTAACATTGAAACCAAGAAACCAAGCATGTCGACAGCTGTCCCCAGCAATGATGAAAATGAAGGAATGTTGAGTGGTCAAGGGAGGGAACCAAGCGATCAGATCCCCTAATCTGGTAATGTACAGTCCAAAAAGTGTGTCATATTCACCCCAGTTTGTTTCACGCACTGAACCGAGATATGTGAAATACAGATATACTGAATTGTCTTATAGAGACTTAAATAACCATAGAGGAAAACAAAGCCCTTAACTAAAACACCTTGATCAAATTTCTAAAAATACATGGAATAAATCATCACCACAGTTCCCATAGCAGACACAGTAATCCTCTCCTCAGCAGAGGTTTAAGGGCAAGCCCATCAGAGATCATGGGTGGCACTACCAAAGGGTGTTGGAGTAGGATCCTTTAAAAAGTTTGTACTTTTTACTCAGACTTTTCTCCGTACTAATGCTGAACATTCTACAAGGGAATCTGAAGAGAGTTTCCATGTAGTTGTCACATCGGTAGTTACTGCTTATTAGGTGCTGTATTTCTTTCCTTCTTTACAAGACATTAAGAAGACGTATCATATTTTAATGAGCAGTCACAAATGAAATCACAAAATGTCAAGGAGCAACTCCATTCAATTCTTTGCTACAAGGTGGAACGTGCATGGCAGAACTGATGCATTCCTGACTAAAGGAGAGACATATTCTTCATTTTCTTTCCAAGTTCTTCCAACTCTGCCTTTGCTCTAAACCCAGCACATCTTTAGAGGGAGTTGCTTAATCTTTTGCAAGTTAAGACAAGACTCTTATTAGTTCCACTGCACTCCGTTCCAGACATGTGTTATTTCATAAGACCAAGCAGAATGTGGCTTGCAAGAACAAACCGAAACCATAAATATAATGTAGCATAATTCCAAAATGTATGAAGTATAATGATCCATATAATGTTAAAATGTTAGTAATGTCTTTTGATATTATTTCATCACATGCTAGCTGCTATTTCCTGAAAACTCTTTGAAGGATTAAATAAAAACATATGCTATGAACACCCACTGTGTGCTGCAACAAATCAAAACTAACTTCCTAGTTTGATGAAAGTTTCCACAGTGCTCAGTACTGTAAATTAATGTCACAGTGGTAAACTGCTTTGGAAATAGTGAATGCTGCCTTGATGCCAGTTAAGTTTCATATTAGTAATATAAGAAGTCTCTACAGTACTTAGAACTGAAACATAAGAGTCTTCTAAACCTAAATGTTGAGAAATACAGTCATAAAATGCTATCAACAGCTGGGTTGATGGAAAAGTGCAGTAAGAATTAACAAGTTTATATATCCAAAATAAACATATCATTTGCCCTCTTTGTGAACAAGCAAAAAGAGAGATGGATAGTACTCCTCATATGAATTCCACCAGTCAGTGATCTACTATGAAATAAACAGTATCTTCTCTGAAAATGACTATCTCTGGAAACAGTATTCAGCTATTTTATAAAAAGAAGTCTTAATAAATATCTTCCATTATTTGCTGTATTTTTATTATCAGTGTTTAATTAATTCATGAATTTATATATGCTTGGACTTATACATAGCTATGAGTTTCAGAAGCAGATCTTTTGAGATTTTTCTCCGTTTTAACAGTTTTAAATCTGAATAAGGATAGAAATACAGATGAAAAATTTCAAATTATACTCTTCCCATCACTGTCTGGAAAAACAACCTAATGCACCAAACTATTAGCTGTTTCACAGAGAAGCAATCCTACCATTTTCAGTCCTTCTTTGTACAGTAATATCTCGTATTCCATAATGTTCTACCGGTTTGGCATATTCACTTTTCCTCTGCACTGTAAACCTACTCTGATTAAGTGCTGGCAAAAATTTATGATCATTTAAAAATGAAGTATCTAACATATCAGCAAGTAATATCTTTCTCTACCTTAACAGAGCATCAAATAGGCAGGGAGACAAAGTACAATATGCCATAGGCTTCCACTCACACCTTTCCTTCTTGAAAGTACTGGCCTAGAACAAAGGCTGAAAGGTCTTCTAATATACATGGGACACTTATCCTCACCTAGTCAGCCTTATTTGTTCTCTGCCTCATGTCCTCCTTGCACTGCTGCCAATGCTGATTTCCTAAAGCAATCCTATGCCTTGTTATTACTTCTAACAATTATGCACATGTCCATCTGCACAAATATGTTATGAAAATTATAATCTTTCTTCATGATGTGAAGTTCAGCAAATTATATTTAAAAGCTTTCGGGGTGGTTTGGCTGGCATTGAAGTAGTCAATCAATCAATTAACAGAATAAACCAGAAGAAATAACGGTAGAATATGAGTTTTTTCAAAGTTTTCACTACAGATGGAGTTAGATAAACCTAAGAGCTTTTGAGAGCCTCGTACTTTATGTATGATACCAGCTGACATGAACTACATTTGAATGAAAAAAATAAAAATTTGAGATGCCCAGAGTAGAACGTGAGTTTTTATGATATTTGCATGAAGAATTACATCTTCCCATTCTCACTGTCAGAGTTCAAATCATTGATGGAGTTTAGGGATGGGGAGATATAAAAAAGGTCAAGGAACTCCTCTAGATTTTTCATCTTCTATAACCAGTCTGACAATTCTGAACCTTTCAGAGAAAGAAGGCTAAAAATGTTTATTTGTTAAAGAAATAAATGTGTGCTGCTTAAAACAAGCATTATATTTAAGTAATTGTTAGCTTTAAGCTATGCCTCAAATATTATGCTTTCTACATATTTACTCATCATGGTATATTGAGGATTTTGACACCACTACCTTAATACAAACCAGCCTGATAATTCTCAGGATTATTTTCAATATTTTAAATTTATAGCATATAATTTTTAATTTTCTTGAAAAAAACTCTCGAGAATAATTAAACAAAAAATTACCTCCTACATTACTGCTAGATAATAAAAAGCTCCAAAGCACTCTTAAAAATGTGTAGGGTTTTGTCTCCTTACTTTCATTTTTAACACTAGCTGTTAATTGATTAATAAAAAGTACCTACATTGTTAGGAGCACCTCCTAATAAAGTAAGCAAAAGCAAAGATATGACTAACACACCCTAACAATTTTCTGCAAGTGGTAAGTCATTTTTTCCTGTTTCCCTTCCCAATGGAACAAGAAAAATACACATTCTTCTACAGTCTATTCACGGACATGCTGCTTATCTGATGATGCTCTGCTTTGGGTCGTTTTCAGCAGCTGCTATTTAGACAGAAAGGAAGAAATAGTAATATGGGAAAAATATGACAAAACAACTTTTCAAGTGCACCTCTTAGGTACGATTCACTTCAAAATGAGCATAAATAAATAACTTCAGCATACAGAATCTTACGGCGTAAAGGTTTTTTCCATTCTTGCAGATTGGAGAGTAACAAATAAAGAAACCCCACTAAATTAGGGCTTTAAAAATCCAAGCTACTATAAAGAAACAAGATTAACTTAATCCCCTAACAATCCAATTTATGACTAGTAAAGGGTTATGAAAAATTCCATCTAGATGTCAAATATAAGGAAACACAAAGTCTTTGGAGACACATAATGATAAACTGCAGATTGAGCAATAAGCTCAGTGAACAGAATGAACAGTTCAAGAGTTCAGAACATGTTCATTTGAAAGGTGTTCAGTTAAAGAGAAGGGCATGGTATAGACAAAGGCACAGAAAGGTCATCATTACAGTCATTTCATCTTCATTACAATGGTGCAGTCATAGCATTGGTGCACACACTTAAGTTCACACTTGCATGTCAATGCACTGCTTTGGAGATGAAACAAAGAATGTTTTTAATGGATTAATGAATCCTGGGAACTACAGCAGGTATATAAGAACCTGTGCTTTATGAATTCAATTTTGAAAAACGAATAGGTCATGAAGTATCTGTATTTTCTCATCATGTGAGATCAACTAAAAATTACCGTCTACCAAGAATGGTCCTGTTTTTCATCAAAAAAGCATAAAGCCTGTCCTGGATGGAGCGCTTCTACTTGTCAGACTGCAGTCCCGAACTCACTTTTTCAAGCCAGTTGTTATCTCAAATGTGGTAGTCTATAATGAGCAGAAGGAAATAGATGCTTAAAATGTTTCAGTAACAATGAACTCTGGCCTTTGAAATCAAGATTATCTTCTCCTGCTGAAAATTTAGTGAAAAAACTGACAGGTGACATTCAATAAACCAAAATAAGATCTTGATTAGGATACAGAGAAGATAACCCTGCTCTCACAAACAGACAAGTAAAAACCAATGCAGGAAGCCAAAATACTGGTTCTATACATGTTTAGGTTTATTCAGCACCTAGCATTATGTCTGGATAAAATCACTTTGGCAACAAGCAATAGATGTTCAGGTCTTCATGGGAAGTGTCCAAACCAAGTTCTGGCCAAATCAACCTTGTCTGCAAGTGGCGGGCAATCACAACCAAAAGCAGTTCAGCTGCAGGTTAGGGACAAAGACATTCCAACTTTTTTTGCTTTGGTATTTGCATAGTACTTTTCATTAATAATTAATAGGAAGCCCGGGCACTATCTTGTCTCTGATTTCTAATTCTCTAGAATGCAAACAGACAGGATTTTCTTTTTCACAAGACAAGTATGAACTAGAATATTGAAAATTTTACATTTACTTATGTATTTTTTGAATAAGGCAATCTAAGATTGTCCTTCACCAATCATATGCATACTGTAGAAAGATCCATTTACAAAAAAAGAAATCTGAGACAGAATTTCAATTTTAGACAGCTGGTCTACTGACCAAGTGCTGGTCAGTAGAGCTGTTCTGTACGATAATGGTGTTAGAATTCGGCTAACAGTAATCCGTTATGTATTTTGAAGCTTTCAAGAACAGTTACTGAATATTTTGCAATTAGGAATAATTCCCACAGACTTTGGTTTCAACCATAGATGATCTGCACTTTTCAAAAGCTAAGCTAAATTTGGTACAAAAAAACCCTGCTGTTTAAACATTATTTTCAAGAAGTATAGTCATTATGCCAGGTTGATGTCCAAATGCTAACTCACACACAAATAATTTGGACGCCTCTTGGGTAAATTCTAAGATTATCCACTTCCAATAGAAACTAGGAAAATGGTATTTAAAATACCATTTATTTGATGTTGCTTACAATATGTAAGGATTTGGCAAAAAAAAAAAAAAGTAAGTATTTATGTATTTTGCTGTAAAATGTCTTTCTGATGAAAGGGAATAGAACATTCTAAAACTGTTAAAGGAAAGGAGGAAGTATCTGCAATATAGTACATATATACTGTTTGCATTATACTCCATAACTATCACATGGAGCCTGACAGTCATTGGTGACAGTCTGGTGCGCAGCTCCACAGGGTAGTGCATTTACAACTTAGAAAATACCAATTAACTACAGCTAATCAATTCTCTCTCATAAGAATGAAATGTATAATTCTTTTACCGTCTATAGTTCTTGCTACTTCTCCTTACAGGAACTGTGACAAACATAATACCTAAGATGTAGTAAAATGAAAAAATAAATGATTCTATTTACAAGCAGCACAAACGTTAAACTCATGAGCTATCTTGATTAATTTTCTTCATCATACCCAGTTCACGGCTGCAAGAGATCACATTATTTTTAAATATATAAATAAACCCAAAACTAAATCTAGACTTATCTAGATTATGGCACACTAGGGAGGAAACAGAGAAGGTCATGAAATCAGAGACTGCTGTTTTCTTCTCATAATGTAATTACACTTTTGGCTAATGAAATCACTGCAGTCTCAGAGTAAGGGCTTGCAAGTCAGAGCTCTCGCATGCTTGTGTGAGGTGGGGTAAAGAAATGCTGTTTACCATTTATATCTGAGGGATGCACACTAATCCCCAAGATCCAAGTACAAGTTATTCTGGTTTTGAACTCTGAGCAAGACTGAATTTGTGATCAAAGCCCTTTTCTAATTACTACAATAAAAGGAAAATTAGCTGAAGGAGGAGGGAAGTCGGGTAGAGAGAGGAAAAGCATACCATTCTGCGCTGTCAGTACCCTCCAAACAGCTGAAAATAAAGACAGCTTAGCTCAGTGAAGAGAAGCAGCAACAGAGCAAAGCAATGTTAAAAGGATGGCTGAGCACTAGAGGCCTCTGTGCCATTTAGGCATCCACAGCCTTGCTCCACTCTGCACAAACGCTAGTACTCACAGTCAGGGGAGTAATTCAGGTAGAGCTCTCTAAGCTTGTAAGGGACACACACTTTAGGATCTCAGTGGAAAGAACACAGAGGAAGCAATTCCAGTCAGAATTACAAACTCCTGTCCTTGATTGCTTTTTGAGATACTGTGCTAACACCTCACTTATGCCCCCCTCAGCAGTGGCTAACACTTTCCACCATGTCAGGTACTCCAGCGAGTTGTTTTCCCTTTTAGGCAAATCAAGAGTGGCAAGGTCAAGATTTTGACCCACAGCTGCTGGCCAGTCAGGAGCACCTGTATAATACAAAGTAGCATTAACCCCAGGGAAATTAATGGAAAACCAAGATTTCTCACTTGGATAAACCTGTCATCCTTTTATTTTCTATTAACAGTAAGGGGAAGGGAAAATATCTACTTGCTGTTAGTTGCCACTGGAATAACAGTTTCTAGCTCGTGGTAGCCAACTGCACACAGCTGGCAAATTCCAAAGGACGAAAAAACGCTGCCTTCATATAAGCTAGGCAGTAGTAATATAAATTATTTCTGTCTTTGGCTAGATATTTAGGGGTGAAAAAGTTCTACGAAGACACAAATGTTCATGTGGTGGTTTTTTTAAATGAATATTTTGGTCTTTAAAATAATTTTAATTAATGACATGAAGAGATCCACCTGATCAAAATACTCTGTTGACTGGTAGCTTCATTTGCTGCTTCAAACCTAGCTTTAGGAGGCTGGTTGATACCCGAGCTCACACATGTAGTCTGGAACATACCTAACTCTTGGCTTCAAAGCAGGGAAGTCACCTGATGATTAACCTGATATGATTGGTTTTGAATCAAAGTTACATCCCACTTGAATATAGAACACCTGGAAGAAAATGAAAACCAAACCCTTTCCTTCTTTTTGCCCTTATTAATGTCCAAAGCTTTCTGTGTGAATGTTAAACCCAACAAGCTTACTGAAATGAGACCAGCTTACAAGCAAGGAGGCCATTATCACCCATCACACTAAGTGAACCCATTTCATTTTTAAATCTAGTTGCAAAATTAGTTCTTGCCTATTAAACAATTCTCCAGAAATTAATGTCAGAAGGTTTAGCTTTGACTGTCATGAAGATCACCAAAACCACTTGTGTTTAAGATGCTAATTACAGGGGCTCAATGCCAAAAAAATAATTCTGGTAAATTAAATTCCATGATTAATTCATAACGTCCATTTTAGCATTAATCCTAGCATTAAGATACACAGTAGTCCCCATACACACTCACATACACACATCTCTTTCACTTTGGGGAATAAAGTAATTCCTAGGGTTTTTTTAATAACTCTTTATATTTTATGTATGTTATTTAATTAATACAACTGGAGAGTTAATCCATTAGTTTGTATTTCTTGTTTTTAACTTCTGTTAAGGCCTGTAGAGTTAAAAACCAAGTAAATTCTCAGGCATCTTAGGCAGAAGTGTCCATGAAACCACCAGGACTAATGTATTTACTTTTGTACATCATACTCCTCTACGGTTTTGGGACAACATAAATTCTCACCATTTATAATTTAAGCCTTAAAAGTAATACCTGGCTATAAATACCCAAAGGACTGCAGCAATAGTATATAAAGACAGTAACATCAGGTACCTGGAAATTTCTTATAGAGTTTCAAAACAAAATAATTACTGGATGACAGAGATCTTAAATCACTACACCAACATCATGACTCTACTACAAGAATTCTCTATAATATTCTTTCCAATAAGAGCATAAAGGTTTATATTCCTGTTGGGGGAATGGGAAGAAACAGCAAATCTTGGATGTCTAACATCTTTTTCTTGTGTCTTCACTTGCTTTGATATAATGCAATTCATCACAAGTACATGTTTCTTCCTAAGCATGTTGACTAATGCAATTTTTTATGAACCAGTGATGTGACAGGGTTTCTCAAACTTAGCTCTTCCATTTCCAAAAAAGTGACCCAGGAAAATATAGTAAAATGAAATAAAACTTTAAATGAAGTCTTTACTGTCTGAGCCAGCAAAACAGACAGCAAAGAGATTCATCAAGTGCATTATGTACTGAAAAGACAGCTGCTCATATACCTAACAGTTTCCTTCAGTTCATAACTCTAGAGGGGCTAATAAGCATTTAAAGTGCTAGTACGAAATATTTGTTGATAGTATAATGACTGATGTTTTCAACTAGCAGTTGAAAAAGCTTCTAAACAACTTCTTTATTTAACAACTATCAGTTTTCACTGTCTTTTGCATGTGGTTTTCATTGACTCTCTTTAAAATGTATTTAAAGTCAATGAATCACTTCAGTGAAAATATATTCTGAACATCAATTTGAATAAGATACATTTTCACCATGTTTTTGATAACCTATTGCTAACAACGGCATTACTACTATTAGTTTCCTGATGATACTGTTACTGACTGTTCACTGTAGACAGCACCTTCTGGGTTTTTTTTCCATTTAGTATCTTAAGTCATATCTAGAGCTGCTCTTTTAGAGCCTCTACATACTGCTTTTTTCAAAGCAGCAGGGGCATCTCATCTGCTCAGTTACTTATTAGTGTTGCTAAAGAATACCATTTCCTCTCGTGGCTGATGAAATATTAATCAAAAACAGGAACAGAGTGATTCCCAGTGTGGATGTCTTCTAATGGTAATACATGGAGTCTAAGAGAGATCTGGAGGTCATGTAATAGCTCTTGAAGGCAGGGAGGGGCTCAAAGTAATGACATTGTATACTGAGTAATGAGATCGTGTTCAAAGAGCACTGGATAGCTTAATTATTGCTGTTCTGTAGAAAAAAAATCACGTGTGATTATAAGGATGCATGCAAACATTTATTGGGGACAACAGCCCACAAATGAAAAAAAATCTTTTGTAAACCTAACACAGAGACATACAGAGGTGAACTTCCAAATTATTACTGTCTCATGTCCATATATCAGTTAATCATAGTAGTAAAACAGTAAATAATTACCTGCTCATTCTGCCAGTTATTAAATGTCCATCCCATCCTGTCTTTTGGTATTTTTGTTCCTATTTTTTTCATAGGGTTTGAAAGAGGAGGGAGGAATTAGAATGAAGAACAGGGAGGCAATTGAAAGATACTTGGGAAAGAAGCGACAGCTCAAAAAAAGAACCTAAATACCGTTATATATAATATTATATCACCTTCTTTTCTTCTAAGCTTTGATGTAAATAATTTTGATTGACTTGGAAAAAGCAGTTATCCTCAACAACTTCTAAACAAATAAATATTGCAAAATCCTGGTCTTTCTTTGGTGGTGGTGGAAGTGTCCAACCTGGAACAACCAGTAAAATAATTTTAACACAATAAAGCCATCAATAATAGAAATAACCTTCTAGAAAATGTGACATCAAAGAAATCATGTTCAACTGTGTCTGATGGCAGGAAAACCTACTCAGTACTCAAAATGTCAAATTCCATCAATCTATGGATACTAATCAAGTCTGGTGGAGAACTGCCAGACCACTTCCCCTGTCAGTTCTGAAGAAGAAAGGAGGACAATGACATTTACAAAAATAAGGGTATTTTTACCTCTAATAAATATGTGATGTTAGTATCATCCTTCTGTGATTCAGTGAATTCTAAAGGTGCTATAACACTGGACGAGATGAAATATGGCCTGCATTCAGACTCAAAAACAAATGTCATCTTTTGGTACTTGTGTTTTGCAATTCTTTGAGTAGAAGGAGGCATAAAACAGTCCTGTCAGCAGTCAAAGAACAAAACAAAAAACAAACAAAAAAACCAAACCCAACCCAAAACTGGTTTTCAACACAGTTTTTATATTAGTTCACCTGGCAAACCTTTGCGCCTTGAAAAAACCTTAATATCACTATCTAAGTGGTGAATATAACGGACAAACATAGTAACAAGCAGGTGGGAAAGATGTCTAGGAAAAAAAAAAAAGTTAAAACTTTGTTTTTAATCGTACCATTAAGGACACGACACTTTTCAGCTATGAATCAAAAAACACTATATAAAATATAAAAGTGTAACCGAGTTGCCTTCCACTCATACATAAGTAAAACTGAGAAGCTAAAATACAAATTCATTTCTACAAAGTCACTCAAACAGGTCAGAGCCTGGGTCAGGAACAGAGAGAAGGTCACCTGGTATTACTTCAATTTACAACTCCTTTTTCTTCTATTTTGCATGGCACACAAGATAATTCATGATTCAGAGGAAAGGCCAAGAACACATATGCAGGAAAAGTATAAAGGCAGAAGTTAACAGCAAAGTTACTTAAAAATCTGTAACTTTTACTTACATTTATTCTATGTCGGAAACAATTTTTGTATGGGAACTGTTTACTGTTCATTTAAATTAGTTTTCCTCCAAGAAAATTTAAAGACTAATTTTGTTCATTACAAATTCTGTGTTGTCTCTATGTAATTTTCATGCTAATAAATTGGGATCCAGTTCTGTTACAAGGATGCTAAAGTTATAATGCTTTGCTAAAGTTTCTGGGAATCTGCACTGGACATCAGCAAGACTGGAGTCTGCTCAGCATCCTGAAGCAATAGTCCTTAATGAGAAGAGGTGGTGAGCTGGTTTTGATAAGTAGTAATAGGATGAGCGAAAAGTAATATACCAGCAGTTGATATATTACTTGACATGTCAATTGTTGGAGAGTTGCTGTATTGAATTTGTACCTACAGCAAACACAATACACAAGATTCTAATATACTGCAGTGTTTGCTACATATTTTCCAAGTGATTGTATTGACTTTGTAAACAAAGATTATATGAAAAAATAAAGACTCCTGTACCATATAATATTTACCAAGCGAACAAATCTATCATAGCTGGAAATAAAAACACAATTTTACCAGTGTCAGGAAAGGAGGAAATAAATTGACCATTTGAAATGAGATCAGATACTTCAGTCTGGATCTCAGGCACCTAAGAGAGTCTTCTTCCAGTGCAATAGTTGATTATTATTTTATTTTTAAATATTGCAGGGAGGAGAAGGAGAAGAGGAAGAACGGCGCATCAAATGCTTAGAGTGAACACCGCAGGTATTTTAAAAATCAAAATTAAGAAAAATGCTAAATTTACACTATCCAGGTCTAATTTTCCTTGTTATGACACTAGCTAATTTCCCATAGCAGTAGTACCAGAAGACCTCTAGCTAAGTCCAAAATCACTTTTTTTTTTTTACTTTTGCAAAAGGTTGCATTATTTAGATTCAGAGAAATGTTGAGATGGGATCAGTGTTTAAGTTATAAAAACAATATTTTATACCACTTGAGTATTTGTCCACATACGGGCACAATAAAGAGGTGAAAGGAAAGGACAGAAGAAACTCCTACAAAAATTACTGACATGCTATGCCAATTCAAACATAGGTGACTCAGCCAGGAGCTCATGGTAAGCCTTAACTTAGTTCTTCCACAGGTGGAAGATGAACAATCCTCAGAAGTGACCCTTATTCTACTATATTCCTCCTCTCACTTCTTTCCCACTGTTTCTGCCACTCTCATCTTAGAATCATAGAATCATAGAATAGTTAGGGTTGGAAACAACCTGAAGATCAGCTAGTCCCAACCCCCCTGCCATGGGCAGGGACACCTCCCACTAAACCATGTCACCCAAAGCTCTGTCCAACCTGGCCTTGAACACCGCCAGGGATGGAACATTCAAATCTTCTCCTTCTTATCACTTCAGCTGATAGTGCCTTTATCGAGGCATTAAAGAAAAACAAACCCCAAACTTATGGTCATGTCTGCATTACTATCACTGCTGTGTTTGCACCTATATAGGTGTAGCAGAGAAGAAAATACCTTGGGAAGTTCAGCGCCATGGAGCTCCATGTAACCTTCCTTATCCACGCAGCTCACTTATCCCAGTGGCTCTGGAGCATAACCTTCTCTAAGCACCCTCCTTTTCTGGCTGCACTTGGGCAGCACTTGAACTCACATGCATCCTCAAGTGTTGCCTGGTCTGGTTTTGAAGAATGAAAATCTAAGCAAAGACTTTAAGTTAATAGTGGGGCCTCGACAACAGGCAAAATTGTTGGTTTTTTTTGAAACAAAATCAGAATTACTTCTGGAATAACATTAACAAAACAAAGTTGTGTTCCTGAAACACAGCACACATCTGAAATAAGTAACACTTTTTGTTATTTGGTGGACAGACTACTCTTCAGATTTTGTAAAATACTTTAAAATAAACAGTTCTCATCATAAGATTATTTCAAATACCTCCTAAAGCAGAAAGTTACTGCTAACAAATCTGTGAAAATCAAAGTCTTTACAGGACTTACTATAAGATTCTAATTTGACAGCACAAAAGTTATTTTATATTTGCTCCAAGTACATTCTCTATAAATTAAACTGAGAAAAAAAAAAAAACAACCAACCAACCATATTTATCTTAGATAAAGATTACTGTACATGGGATTTCCAACCTCCAACCCCATTACTACACAAATTTTACCTATTACCTTATCAGACTTCGTTTCTTTGTGCAGCTCAGCTTAATCTTTAGATTATCTATGAAATTCATAAGTTTTGAAGCTGTATGCTTAGGTTTGAAGCTAATATTGTAAGTCTAGTCTTTAGTGCGCCGAAATACTTGTAAGCAACATATTTTCTTAAGTAAAATAGAGCGATGTCGCCCACAACATTCCCCACACAACAAAATGTGTATGAAAAAGGAACACGTTAGCAGTAAGCAAACTGTCATAAGCAGAGCACTGTATTTAATATTCAGATCAAGGCATCTCTGTCTCATCCCAGCAAACCCTTTTGACAAAAGCCATCCAATGTCTGCCAGCAGTATTGAGTCCAGCTGAGGACAAATTTCAAGATGAACCTGAAATCAATTTGCCATCAAATTTTCATGCTTCTCCCAGACTATCTGTGGCATTTTAATTACAAGCACCCTAGGCGGGGGGTACTACAGATATTGACACTTAGCTCCTACAATAAACTTTATTGGCAACCTCTGTCTGAATGTAGTACTCAACTAGAATAACAAGAAATATATGAGGATATCTAAGCAATAAGGTGGCATAATCACTTTGGAGTGGTTTTGTTCCAAATGGTGGACATCTCTACTAAAGAAACTTCTGGATTAAAATAAACATCTGTTTGATGGAAAATTCACTTTTGTAATGAACTTGTACAAGATCCCAAGTCCTTGATAAGCAACATTTAGTTTCCTCTCTTTCGAATTTAATTTGGTGGTGTTCTTATCTAACATTTATAAATATCTGAGGTAGTTCATGTTAGCAACTGAGTTCAAACTGCATCAGTGACAAGCTACAGAATCAGGGAATGTCTTTACATCTGTTTCAACTTCTGCTCCTCAGGATTCTCTTGTACAATTATATAACGGCTACATATCTTGGCAATTAAGGATCTAAACTGGAGATGAACCAATGATTCGCAATTTCTGCAATATACAATTTGGAGCTTTTATAGTAAAGATATTCAGAAGCAGTATGAATAGATGCAGTGTCTTATTAAGCACAGTAAAGGCAAGATTGCTTGCAAGCCAATTTTCCTCACTAGGAAGCGTTTAGGAGAGTTAAAGATTTGTAAACGAGACATTTAGAGAGGTTACCATGCCAATACGAGGGTGGTTTGCTGTAAATGGTTAGGAGAGATGGAGGGAGAAGGAAATGAAGACAAGGTCACTGAGGACAGATCACAAATCTGAAACTTATAAAAGGTAGGTGCAACAAGAGGGTAAATATAAAAAATATGGAAGAAAGAAAATACAACATTTTTCTACAATATTACATCCTAATACAGGAAGAAAGAAACTGTAGGAAATGTGAACGATTCTGACAGCTGAAAAAGTCTCGGTAATTAAAAACTGTAGGATGCTTTATTCGGGTGTGATTTGCTATATCCTAAACTGCCAGGTAGGAGATGTCAGCAGCAAACAAGCTGATTTACATGGGATATCCATGTGTCTGGATTATTGCTTATGCTGGAACCCCAACACAAAATGCACAAAGCTGAAAAATGAAAGCTTGTAATATGAGGCAATTCTACAAATTACAGGATTACATGACACTTCAGTCTCCCAGGCCCCATTTATTCAATCAAAGTAGTATTCTCTATTTGTGTCCATTGTTCATATATGAAATTCAGGTTCTAACTGAAATCAATTAACTTGAAATGTAGAGTGACAGCTATATCACTGCATAAAAGCTGGTGGTATTCCACCAGGCAATAATAAAATAAGAATTAAATTAAATTGGAGAGATGTCAATTTGATAGGTGGACCACTTGGTGGATAAAGAACTGGCTGGATGGCCACACACAAACAGTTGTGGTCAAAGGCTCAATGTCCAGCCGGAGACCAGTAACGAGTGGTGTCCCTCAGGGGTTGGTGTTAGGACCAGTCTTGTTCAACATCTTTGTCGGTGACATGGACAGTGGGATTGAGTGCACTCTCAGCAAGTTTGCCGATGACACCAAGCTGTGTGGTTCGGTTGATACGCTGGAGGGAAGGAATGCCATCCAGAGGGACCTTGACACGCTTGTGAGGTGGGCTGATGCCAGCCTCATGGAGTTTAACCATGACAAGAGCAAGGTCCTACACCTGGGTCAGAGCAATCCCAGGCACAACCACAGGTTGGGCAGAGAAGAGATTCAGAGCAGCCGTGTGGAGAAGGACTTGGGGGTGCTGGTCAATGAGAAAATGAACATGAGCCAGCTTCAGTGTGCACTCGCAGCCCAGAAAGCAACCGTATCCTGGGCTGCATCAAAAGGAGCGTGACCAGCAGGTCGAAGGAGGTGATCCTGCCCCTCTGCTCTCGTGAGACCTCACTTGGAGTATTCTGTACAGTTCTGGTATCCTCGACACCAGAGGAGGGCCACGAGGATGATCAGGGGACTGGAGCACCTCCTGTATGAAGACAGGCTGAGAAAGTTGGGGCTGTTCATCCTGGAGAAGAGAAGGCTGTGTGGAGACCTCATAGCAGCCTTCCAGTATCTGAAGGGGTCCTATAGGGATGCTGGGGAGGGACTCTTCATTAGGGACTGTAGTGACAGGAGAAGGGGTAACGGGTTAAAACTTAAACAGGGGAAGTTTAGATTCGATATAAGGAAGAAATTCTTTCCTGTTAGGGTGGTGAGGCACTGGAATGGGTTGCCCAAGGAGGCTGCGAATGCTCCATCCCTGGCAGTGTTCAAGGTTGGATTGGGTAGAGCCTTTGGTGACATGGTTTAGTGTGAGGTGTCCCTGCCCTTGGCAGGGGTTAGGAATTAGATGATCTTAAGGTCCTTTCGAAACCTAACTATTCTATGATTCTATGATAATTAGGTTTTACTGCAGATGTTTCATCACTAAAACTCAGTTATGTTCTTTGCTGTTGAGTATAAAGCAAAATATTGCAAATAAAACAAAAAAAAAATCCACATAAATATTGATCAAAACATTTACAAACTGTAGTGAAAAAAATCTCCCACAATATTACTCATTTTCAGAGTTCTCAAACGGTTTTAAAACATGCTGTCTAATCAGCCAAGTACTGCTATTAAAGTCAAGTGTGTATCACTTTTAACTGTGGCACAATCTCCCATGTGAGAAAGGGAGAGGCTGGCTCTGAGAGCAGCAAAGGCACCAACCAGAAACATGGGGACACCCCACCCACAGTAGGCACATCTCTCAGCGGGCACAGTACTACTGCTTGCATCAATGAGAAGTTTGTCAAGTGTCAACAGAGGTCTTTGAGACTCACATTTTAAAGGTGCTACATAAAGCATTATCTTATTTTCATTTTCCAACCCAGATTTGTTTGGTTATGGTTTTTATTTTGGTTGTTTATTTTTTGGTTGGTTGGTTTTTTTACTGTGAAAGATCTAGTATGTTGCACTTCCCTAAGTATTGAAGTGAATAAGTTTTGAATAAAAAATTTGAATAAGCTTGAAAAAATGTTCAAAAACTTTGGAAAAGTTCAAAAACTTGAATAAGTGTTCCTTAAACACCAGACAGTACACTTGGCTCAAACCTTAAAAGTGTTGTCAGCAAAGTGTCACCCAGCCATAATTCCACCTAACACCTCGTAGCACCCGCTACAATATTCACTGATCAGTTGATTCAAGGTAAGGATTCTGCTTGGTACCTGCAGCTGTGCCTACCAGTGGGGTGGATATGAACCAAAACTCCTAGGTTGTGCTACAGAGTGGCACCAGTCGCTGCTCGCTATGACACCGGGCACTGCCACATTGCTCATGATGTGGGCCAAATAACACCCCTGAGCACATATGATCCATAGCATGTGGATGCCAGGTTGGATGGGGCTTGGAGCAACCTGATCTAGTGGAAGGTTTGCCTGCCCATGGCAGGGGGTTGGAACTGGATGAGCTTTAAGGTTCCTTCCAACCCAAACCAGTCTGGGATTCTATGTTTCTACGAAAAATAACCAATATGTTAATTATTGTATTTTAAATATACAGTGCCCCTTCTGAATCAACTTTTTTAGGTTGTCTGAAAATCAGATGTCTGAAATAAATTCTATTCAAATTTAACTTTTATTAAGTATTTTTCTGCTAACAACATACTGGAATAATCTGGCCTAATAACTTAAAACTAGACTGTGAATCTGAGAGTCAAGCAGGTATTTATCAGGAGTGTCCCACAGTTTCTTAAATGAAGCATTAGCTTGACCCACAAAGAATAAACAAAGATGTTTATGGTTTAAACCCTCTTGGGATATATACTCCTTCAATAACTGAACTAATAAGATTTCAACTGCGAACATGGTTTGGACAACATATTCTTTCAATTAGTTTTATTTTAGTATAAGTATGCCAGCAAAATGGAATCTAATGTCACATCGGGAATTTCCTGAAATGGAGCACTACTGCTATTAAAGTTATCTGATTCAAGCTTTTAGACAGAGTTCCACATGAAGCGATGTATTCCCATATGGGAGTGAATGCAGTTATCAGTAGCCAAGAACAATATGTTGTTTAAGCCACTCCCTGAGGCATAAAGAGCTCAAACACCTTTCAAAATTGGTGTGTGACAGATAATTCACCCATACATCATTTTACACACTCATATATATAACATAATGAAGCCAAGTTAACATTTGTGCTGTGCTTTGAAGATGGGAGGTGAGAATGCTTTTATTACTAATAAACTGTATTTTTTCATAGATCAGCACTGAAACTTTAATGAACGTCTGGATATTGAAACACACATTACAAATCATTTAGTGATTCCAGTTTTAACTTCAGGATCCCTCATGATGAAGGAAGGATTTAAGTTTACACTCACTTTAGGGTGCCATGCTGAAAAAAAACTGTCTTGTTTGAGGCAGTTTATTCTGGGTCCTTCCGGCATACATTAGGCTGTCATATAATGGGAATACATGTACATGTATTACATTGAACAGAGTGCATTGCTAATACATAGTCTTGTGCACTGGGAAATTCTGGTGACTCAAGGGAAGCCATTAACTAGCTGTAGGTCAGCTTCCCCTGCTGACTAACCCAGGAGTAACTTTAGCATTTTAGGCCCATAATAAAGTAAATGTAACACAGCTGGAATAAAATGGCTCCTCAGGATAATGAAGGGAAATTGCAGAAGCATTGTAAATTGTATGTAACATTACGAAAAGGAAAAAATGCTCTGAAAAAAAGATCAGAAAGCAACAACAAGTAACTTAAAGATAACATTTCATCTCTTTCTGGTTTTCTTTCCACAGAATACTCAGTTTAATAAACTGCTCTGTCATAAAGCACATCAGCTGTTTAATCTGTTAAAGTCAATAATAGCCTTCAAATACTAAGCTTCCTCAAGTTTTTCAGAATTTTACTTGAAGCAATCCAACAACTAATCAAGTTTTAACAATTAACTCCATGAATTTTAAGTGAGTTTGTCTTTCAGGTTTTGGCTGGCTGGTTTGTTTTTTAATTCAGTGAAATAGGCAATCACAACACTTTTGGGGAAGATATATATTAGTGTCCTGGGTTCAGCAGTAGCAGTCGTGTTTCTCCTTCGTGGTAGCTGGTGCAGTGCTGTGTTTTGACTTCCAGCCTGGGAACAGTGCTGGTGATACTGATGTTTTCATTTTTTGCTAAGTGATGTTTACCCTGACCAAGGACTTTGTGAGGCTCATGCTCTGCCAGGGAGGAGGGGAAGCCGGGAGGAAGCAGAGAGAGGGTGCCTGACCCAGGCTAGCCAAAGAAGTATTCCATACCACAGCACGTCATGCCCAGGGTTGGGGGTAACTGGGAGTTACCCGGAAGGACACGGGCTTCTGGGTGGGACTCGTTTCTTGGTCGGTGGTATTGTATTCTCTTCCCTTGTTATTTCTCTTATCATTGTTGTCCTTGGTGGTAAAGGTGGTGATTTGTGTTGTACATTGGTTGCTGGACTGTTCTTGTCTCAACCCGTGGGAGTTGCACTCTTTTGATCCTCCTGAGTGAGTGAACAAGCTGTCTGGCTAGGGTTTAAACCACGACAATTAGGAAAAAACAAAATTCATTATTTCACTTAGCATTTCCAAAGAACCATTACTTTCTAGGTTTTGGGAGCCAGCTTTCTCAAATGATTATTACAGCATAGGAGGAGCTGTACATCCACAATTCCGCTGTTAGCCCTGTTAAGACTAAGACGATCACACCCCTTTGCCACTAAAGTACTCCTTCTTGAGTTACTCCCTGATTAGTCCACTTCTTGTGTGGTTTCTGCCCAGCTAGAACATGCACGTTTCTACTCACGTATTGACCTTCCATAGAGTTTTGGATCTGAGGAAGTTTTGACAATGACATATACCCTTCTAAGCAGTAAGTATCTCCAGCTGAAGTTGTTCACTGTCTATAATGTACAGCAGAAATAACACTAAGATTATCTTACCCTTTTCAGTGTAGCACCCAGATCACATGGGCAAGTCTAAGAACACACACAATGCGGCAAAAGAAAAAGGGGTCTCAATGAGAGTGATCTATGGAGATCACAGCATTTTAGAAAAGGAGAGGGACAGAATTAGCCTAGCCAAAACAGCTATGTGCCAAATAGGAAAGGGTGGAAAATGAAAACATTCATCAACACCATTTCTCTCCTAGTTTTGTCTGCTTAAGTCAGGCAAAGGAATGGGCAATTCCCACCTCATAGTCCTCCAGGGACACACAGCATTTGAAAGAATAGTAGAGGATCCTTTTATGAGCTCCTCACCAAAGAAGATGTAGAAGCATAGCAAATAATAGAAATTATGTACAGCACAAGTGTTTTCTTCAAGATGCCCACTGAACTACTCCAGAAACTCAAGAGACTACATATTGCAAATGAAGGTACAGAGAAAGCTTAGAAAGAACATTAAGAACCAGCATAACTTTGAAACACAAAATGAATAACTAAATACTCGTGCCACCTACTGTGCATACAAACAATGTACAAAGCCACCCACCAGTGAAGGAAAAGAAGCTCACTGACCTCACAGACTGATTTTACTCCATTTGTCACATAGCCACAGGGTAGGAGTAGGTCACATGAGCCCACATTCTTATCTCAGAAAAGACAAATTGACAAGAATGGCTAAACCTCCTCCTCCTTTGCTGAACAGCCAGTATCTAAAGGGGGCAGGAAAACAGGCTATTGGGGATTAAAAATGAAACTCAGGAAAACACACAGCAAATGTACCTTTCATTTAAGTCCAGTTGTGCATTTCTCGGATTTGAAAAAGATCCATATTTGAAAACAAGCTGACCTTCAGACCATTTTCTACTCCTTGATAAAAAACATTCAAAAGCCATTCAATTAAACAGTTGCATCTTTTTGCACTAGGTGCCTCAGTGAAAAAGACTTTCTTTTCTTTCATATTTTACATTTTTTAATGGGTTTCAAGATAGAACAGGTAAAAGTAACGAAAACCAATGCGGGAGGGCGACTGCAGTGTTCTCAGAGCCAACAGATCACTGTAACTTTAACCCTAAATCATTTTGGAATCTAAGAGAAGTGCATAAAGGGACAGCAGGGTGAAACAAGACAGCTGTCACTTAAAACATTGCAAAGGCTCAAAAGCAACAGAAAGGCCAAAGAATGAATGCAATCAGAGAGTGCAGTTCGAGGGAATTTCTAAAATTATTTTGAAGGTGTAAAAGGAGAGGAAGCCAATTTTAGCACAGGTAAGGGTTGACAGTAGTTTAAGACCTCTTCAGAAAGAAGTAGCTGATTTCTGACCTTGGTAAGAAAGAGAAGTTCAGTAAACTAACATTATTTTGTTTTTTAAATTAGGGTGTTCAGCAGCATAGTTGAGACTTCTAATCACCAGAAAGGTTTGGGTTGGGTGGCACAGGGGCAGTTGGTTTTAATGCATTCTTATCCCCAGGGTCCCTCTGTATGGGCAAATGAAAGCTGTAATGACCCGCTGCATAAATTAAATCTCTCAAAGACAAAATACAATAGAAGATTGATGCATAAAGACAAAACTGGGCATAAAATAGAAGGATAACTGCAAGGCCATAACCATATCTTGATATGAGATTGCAGACTTGGGGAGCTTAACATCTTGTTCTGAAGATAATGTTGAAGGAAAGACTTTAAAACCTGTGTATTAAAACTAATGAGCTAAATAGGCGATGCATTAAAAACCTAAAATCTGGTGTCATTCTTGGAAGAGTGAAGACAAGCACGATCATTTTTTGCTCCCCTGAATGCTGAATTACAGTGATTAGATTCCTCTACAAGCTGCATTAATTTGTTATTTGCATGGAGACAATGTAATAAGAAAACATCTTCCACATTAGTGCAACAGACAGCTTTTATGCCTGAGCTCTATAAAGAACAATTTTGCAATTTTCCAGAAAGAAATAGGGTACTGGAATTCCAGTATGGAATGGGAATACTCCTTCTCCGTACAATAGCCACTTCAATTAAATATACAAGATTTGAGACTACACCATTTTCATAGCTGTATCCTAAGAGGCATTGGTTTCCTTGAGCCATGTGGTCAGACAGTTTCAAATCATGTAAGAAAAAGTTAAATTTTAATAATCAGCAAGATTATTAAAAGAACACTTAGCAAAAACAGGCTGACATACAGAAATGTTAAAATAGGCATAAATGACTCATGATCCATATTCCATTTCTGAAACATGTTCAGACCCAAACTGGGGATACATTATTTTCTTGCTGTAATCCAGCAGTACTTTTGCCATTTTTATTAAGCAAGAGCATTAATAAGGACTCTTATTCTGCTTCAAGAATCTCACTATATTTCCTACAATCAAGGAAGGGACAGAAGTAGCTAAATGCCAAAATTAAGGATGATCACTCAAAGCATAATATTTTATTGGCTAGTATTTTATTGGCTTCAGTGAGGGCTGACTTTCATACCTGTTTTCCATATTATAACCAAATAAATAGGCAGGCGATTGTTGTTTTCTTCTACAGGAAAACTGCTGAAGTGTTAATAACATTAAGTTATTTAGCGTTATCTGCTGGTTAAATTCAAAACTTATAACCAGGTTTTTATTTCAGATTTTCATAGGTGGCAGACATCACTCTATTTACTCCAATTTGCTTTGTTGAAACTTCTGATTCTTTCAATTAATTTTTAATAACTTTAACAAAAAACAGCTCTTAAAAAGATAATGGTTCAATATTGAGATATAAAGAGGTTTCCAAAAATGCAAATGACCTTCATCTTTAACCTATTATATATGAAGACAACTACACCACCCTGCTGCAGGACATGCTCTCTTTTTCAGTTACCATCAATGGGCTATAGTTTGTATTTTTATTGGTTTACTTCAGATGCTTATTGTGAACATAGAATGGTATGCTAAATGCAAAAAGGTGACAAAAAAGGGAAAAAAAAAACACCCTAACAATCAAACTACTGGAAAAGGTTACTGAACAACAAGATAAAGCGAAATAGAATAGCTTCCAGAAAGCTAGTATTTGTATCCCTGTAGTGTTAATTATGCCCTGGATTTTAAGGAGATTTTAAATTGCCTCTTTCAACAGATGTTCTCGTAAAAGAATGGCTTATCTGGGAAATGACAGGTCTTTGTCAAAGCTTACCCAGTGGAATACAAAAATTAGCACCAACTAACTATAGCCCCAAGTATGACAAACTCTTTATTCTCAACAACAATATGCCACCCCTATTAGCAGCTAGCTTACTAATTATATCTGAGATATCTTGAGCAGCTATAAAGAAGCAGCCAGTTCAAGTACACTAGTGAAGTTGACATGTAACCCTTTTCAGAGCTGGTCATAGTGAAATCAATCATGTATATGAAAAGTGGTTTGATGACAAAAAAAAACCAAAACCACCAAAACTCATCCAACCCCCAAAAGATACACCAAAATCTGCTCACAGGCTGACCCTCCCTTCCTTCAAATTCCAAACAAGAGGATGACTTGCAAAAAGTGATCAAACATTAATATACTTCTGATAACTATGGTTATTTATTTATAAAAACAAAGCCTTAAAAGAAGAACTAAACCTCAGTTGTTTGTTTTTTTTTTTAAATGCAATGCTATATTTAGGATGTTTTAATCAATAATACAAAATATCCCTTAAGCAGATTTCAGACAAGCAAATATGAATATTTTCATCAAAATATATATTAGAGTTAGACCTAGGAATAAGGTATCTACTAGTTTGGCATAAATCAAATTTAATCAAAACAATAGGAATCATGGATATTAATTTTTACAACTCATTTATCACATTGTGATTTAAACCCAGAATTGTACTACCAGATAAATTTGAACAGTCTTTTCTAGTTTCCACGTAATCACCCACAATTAATCCAAGCCACTATTGCTACGTAGTTCAACTATTTGTGCATTTAGTTGCTCACCAGTTTCCTGTTAAAACAGTTAACTATACACCAGGAAAAATACAAGAACTCCTTTGACCTCAGAAGAGCCAGGATTTCAGCCCATGCTCACCCTGATATGCTTCTGGGCTATTTTACTGAAATCCCAGTGGGATTTGTTTGCATCTCTTTAGTAACACCAGTGACTTCCTACCTATTTGGCACTCATCCTTAGAATATAATAGGCTTGGTACTGCCTTTTTCATTTTCGAATTCATGGTTGCTTGGTGGTCTTAATTTTCTCAGAGTATTCAAAGATGACAGATTAATAGGTGGTTCTTTGCAACTATGTGGGCAGATCTTTAATGGAGCTCATTAGTTTATATTAGTGAATAGCGTACAGAGATGTGGAAGCTGTTCCTAAAGGACTTCTACTGCTAAATTAAAAAAAAATAAAATTAACAAAAATTAAAATCTCACTTCTATGATTAAATAGAGACCAAGTATGTCAATTTATGTGAAAAGAAGCAAAGTAAACTATTTAATCAGTATAAACTTTAAAGAAAATTCCAAAATGTATGGTGGTGCTACAGCTGGAGGTTTTGCTACAAAATTCCTTAATACCAAAAAAAAGGAATCTTTTGAGATTTACCAAGCATACCTTGTACATCTGTTTATCATCTAGGACACTCAGTAGCGTAATGGGCTGCTGCTCAACCCAGCAGAGAATTCTGTGGGATCTCCTATCATAATAAGACTTGAGCTAGGAATGGATTATGAAAAAAATAATAATCACAACATTAAATGCAAGTCAAGTTTGGCATACAACCAAAAAACCCTGGACATTTATATTAACGTGGCACGCATAAAAAGATTTCATTTTACACAAACCATTCTTTATTTAACTTTATTAGACTTTTTTCGAGCACCTGCTTAGGTTTCCAGGTAACCGCAAAGTTTAATAAACCTGTACAATGATAATTAAACACTGTAAATAATGTATCTGCTTAATCTTCCTAACCGGGGTTTTATTCCTTTGTGGAAAAGTGATCCTTGATGACATTCTGAATAAGGTTGGCAAAATAAGTGCAGTGAGGAGTGGTAGCATAAAGTGGATTTTCTCTCCATAATGTATGAAGCCACATGCTGGGTAGAGGAATCCTCACAAAAGCAGCACCACAGCAATCTGTTCCTTTCATCTGCAGCCAGCATTTAAAGTGAAGGTGCTGCTCCAAATCAAAAGCACAATCATTCATTTGTGAGCAGATGTCCTTCACACGGCAGGCAGCACTTTTTCAAAACAGAGCTGAACAAATGCACTGCTGTGAGACAAGTTCCCCTACCCATTAAAGAAAGAACACAGTATATATTAATTTAGCAGGTTGTTACATGTTTTAAAGTAGAATTTATGAAGTGGAAAAAGCATGTGGTGAAACAAAATGGCTTTCAAACTAAAATATGAAAAAGCTCCTCTAGTTATTCATTTGCAAAACACATGATTCCAAGGCTCATGACAATAGTTTATGCAGGAAAAAAGCTTAAATGTGAGGTGTGTGATTTTCCCCACTACACTCAGATTATTAACTAAAAGAGAACATTAAGTTGGTAATTTGATAACATTAATTTGATGGTAAGAGTGCATGTGTACGTACTCTGTGTTCACATTTGTTCACAGAATTTAGGATTAAGTCAAAATGAAAGTTGTTTAAAGCTGTTGGGACTCTGTGCCATTTAGTAAAGTAAACCCAAACGTTACTAAGAAAGGGAGTTCTGATGCTTTTGGTTAAATAGATTTTTCTAGCTCCCTCTGCACGCACCAACCTTTTTTGGAGAGCATTTCTTTTTTTAACAAAAACTTTTGGATGTGTTTCATGCACACTGTGGTGGCCAGAAATATTCACGCTGACTCCTTGTGTGAGCCAGGCTAGGATCTTTGTTATGAAAATTACGGTGGTTGCTCTTTTGCTTTTTGGAGCTCATTCCTATTATATACTTTAAAATCTAGATTATAAGAGAGAATACAAAGCCTTTCCTCCTTTCCCATAATAATCTCAAGCTCCAAGCTTAACTGCCACAGTAACTACCCCCCAGTTATAGCAATTGCACATGCTATATGTATGCTGATAGCAACACAAGACTTTTCAAAAGCAAGATGTCATCAAATGAAGGCATGCAAGCCAAACTCTTCTGCAATGACTAAGAAGCAGCTGCATACCTTTATGTGTAATATTTTGTAATTATCTATAGTTTTATAAATAGCTATTGGTTAGGTAGTTCCTCTGGCTCCTTCCCATACTACGGGAGGTCTAAAGCCTTCCTGCATGCCTTGCTCAGCTCACCAGTAATTGGTCACACCCAAACACACATCAAACCTTAAGAGCTATCTGCCTCTGCCAACAAAAGCCACATCTTTCCTTCCCTTCTTTCTTCGCTCCCATAACATGGCTTATAAGTACATCGATATTTACAATTACTTATCCACATTAAACAAACACACTGAGTTTTGCTGCCCATGCAGAAAAAGGTTGATTCCTTCTTGTAGAAACATACTATTTCTAGCAGTATAATTACTATAAGGCGTTCTGCAATTTAAACATGAATCTCTGTTTATGTATGCATGATTATTATACCAGGAATCATTTGTGGATAGCGCACAGCTAAAAATGTGGCTAATAACTCTTACTGTAATGATTAATCAATTTATGAATATATTATTTAAACTAATAGTTCAGGTACGGTATCTTAAACAAGTTACAGAGTACATCGACCAATTCAAATACCAGCTACTAGATCAATAAGAAACTATAAGTAACTCCAGGGAATAGGGTACACTTGCATAAGAAACTGTGAATTTTTAAAATCCTTCTATTGGGAGAACAACCTCATCAAAAATAACTGCTTTAGGCCACTACCTTTGGATTTTGGCAAACTGTATGGTAAAGTAGAAATTGAAATAAGTATTTTATATTGCATTAAAAACTATATTTTTCTAATAGTCAGAGCAAAAAAATACCTGATTCTTCCAGTTTTCAACTTAGTGTTTCAAATAAAACCTGGTTTACATAATGTGAACACACTGTCAAGACTATTCCCTGGACTCAACATAAATGAAATCTATTTATTTATAAACATAAAATATTTTCTTTCACAACTTACATGAGACAAAAAAGAAATAACTTTAAACCAAGTATTTTTAAGGCAAAATTAAAAACAAAACCAAAATCCAAACAAACCAAGGCAAAAATTAAACAACCAAAAGTAAATCCCTTGTTTTCTCATAACACATTTCAGAAGCTGTTAATCCTAGTGCAAAAGAAATCCTAGTGCAATAATAAACAGACATTTATCTAAATATCACCAAAAATAAGTTCCTTATATGCATGTGCTAAGTACAACTGTACATACTGAAAAGTCCAACTGGGCCAGTAAATGGCACAGGCAGTACTGCAGG
The DNA here is from genome assembly GCF_034315485.1 of Pezoporus occidentalis. NCBI lineage: Eukaryota > Metazoa > Chordata > Aves > Psittaciformes > Psittacidae > Pezoporus > Pezoporus occidentalis. The sequence continues at coordinate 3,963,608 of NW_026913856.1, read as the reverse complement.
TGCCTAGTGAAACCTAGCAATTTAGCTTGTTGGCAACCACCACAAAAAGGTCTCTGCACTTGATTCAGAACGTTTTTAATCAGAATGTATAACTTTAATCTTTCAAAGCAGGATTTTTAATTAAAGGTACCCAGTGCAAATTCACTAACGAAGCCACTGGCTGCACTCACTCTGATGCTAAAGGTGTGCTTTATCTCCGTTTCAAGTGATACTGCATTTTAAAAATTAATTAGTAGCTTGCAAGAACAGCCACACATTATTGAGTAAGTAACAGCATTTAAGTGAAACAGATGAAATATTGGTAAGCAATGCAGACCACAGTATAAGTATGTGAAGGGGGTCATAGGCTAATCCCTATTGATTTTCCAAGTATGCGTACAGCACCGCTGGGAAAGGCCAGTTCTGTTGGCAATCAGCTAGCACAAATACATTATAAATCTTACTGTCCACTTTCACTGATCAGTGTCACTTACTTCCTCCACTAAAGAGTATGAGGAAACTACAACAAATCCATCGACAAACAACCAGGAAAGGATTTTAAAACCTTCTTCCTAAAGCATAATTTTGAATGCCTCTGATGTACATAAGGTAAACAGAAACGAGTTTCAAGGAGCAAAATGGTACTTGCAACAACTGTTCAGAGAAATAGTCCACAAGAAACCTGCTCGATGGCATAGAGGAGGAACACAAATAATGATAAAGATTCAAATTTGGAGCAAATACTTTGCACTGGCTGTGTGCTTGCCTGTTGATGGAAATTAAATTTCCCAAAGCTGAAGATGATCTTGCCCTAGCAGAGAGGGAGGAAGCAGACTGCTCTCTGGAACTCCACACAATAACTGCCCTTAGTGCAAAATCCGCAACACTGCAGAAGAAAGAAGCAGGTCTGCTGCAGCTGTGATTGCGCTCCCTTCTGCTGAATGGATCTTCCCAGCTACCTTTGTTCAGTGGTGCACCATTCTCTCATAAGTAAACTAAATGATACCAGCCTAGCTTCGTGCTCAGTTATTAATAAGGCTCCAGGTCAGCATAGATTTTCTGAGTAACTCCCATATTGCTGCTAGAGGACCAATTCACCTCCTCCCTCTGCCTACCTCCTCTTTTACCTCCAGGAAACAACACTAGAAAAATCAAGTTCATTCAGGAACACTGCACGCCATTTTAGAAAGGTCAGTAAAAAAGGGGTTTCTGAAAAGAATGAAATCAGGACGTCTTTCTTAAGAAATTCTGTGCCACACGAGCCCATTTGTTGTCTGTTTTACCTTTTAAGCAAGCACTGCTGCAGTTAAGATATTTTTTTAAGAGTCACTCAGCTGCCCCTGTGAAGAAAGATATTCCCAGTGCAAGCCTAGGAATGCTGTGCCATAGGGGAGGAGCATGGTATTTTACATATTCAAACCCAAAGATTCAAAGCCATGAGTCAACTTCCACAAGTCACAAAACACCACAGTCCATTCCTTTGATCCACAAACCATGTTCTTCATCACCTTTCTCTGCTGTCTCTGTGATGAAATTTCTTGTATAGGAATGGTAACAGTACTGCAAAACAGCCAGAGAAGCATCTGGTCTTCATCTGATATAAAAATGCTTGTCTCAGTTGTGTTTCTTCTTAGATACCTCATAGGAACAATTCACCGTAACAATAATATGTCTTACTGATGGGGTTTGCCCATATATTTTGGATAATTCATTACAAATACCTACACAATATCACAAGTTGCATAGATTCTATGATTCTATGATTCAGGACTTTTCAAGTTTAAGAGGGGTTTCTTTTATTGTTTTGCTTTTAGGTAGTGGTACTGAAAAAAGAGTAAAATACAACTTATTTAATGTTAATTTGCCATCTCAGTGGGTACATGAAATCAGACCAATAGGCTGATTTTGGAATAATCAGTGCTTATAGAAAAGCAATGTAGGAGCTTTAAAGCAAATACATAATACATTTAAGTAGCTAATACAGTTAAACACAAATTGGTTAGGCTCTGATCAGTGAGAAAGTAGTATTTAAACTGGTTCTGTATTAACCAAGCAAAGTGCAAAAATCAAATTGCACCAATTGCTCTCCAGATAAGACATTCTGAAACAAACATTTTCACTGTGGAATGAGGTTGTGCAACAATTGACAATTCCAACCTAGTTGTGCGTAATATATCACAGGCAATACAATATGCAATTCACCTCTTCTTAAAAGTAACAGATTTAGCAGTTCTCTTTGCTGAAAGTGGAAAAACCCACTAGCTTCCCCTACCTGAAACACCTCTGAACATTATTCCTGTGGTATCAGCTTCTGCTGGAAACGCAGTTTACATTCACTTTCAGTACATGTGTTTGCAGAAAGCAGCACATAAAATAAGCTCAAAATTTCCATTTAAAAATATCATTTAATGGAATTTTAAACTGCCTAAGAAGATGAATACACTGTGTTTGTTTTCTACATTAATGATCTATAAAACAAATGGAATAGACCATAAATACAGTACTTTTTTTTTTTTGCAACAGCCTTTACTAAAAATGCTACTCCTTGTGTTTATCATTTATATCCTCATACGCAACTTCAAAATTGATTACACTTTAAACCATACATAACTTGCTGTGTTTTTCATTTTGAGTCATATTGCTAACATTTTTATAACTCTGTTAATGTATTCCATACCTTGTATTCTTATTGATTATGAATATTTCTTTAGCAGACTTTACTGCTTTTCAAATAAAAAATGATAGGCATCTAAAAAATTTGAAAATAGTATTGCAACTTACTTTTCTTTCTCATGATAATTCTAATACAAAATTGTTAGCATGAATATTTTCAGACTGCCATTTTTCACATTATAAACTCAAGAAATAAAATGAAATCTATTAATATAAGGTACTGCATATGTTCCAGATTTATTTTGTTCCCTCTCAAATCTCTATTTAAGCTGTTGGGCTGAATCCATAATCGTTTGGAACACTTAAAGAAATTAATATACCAAAGGAGTGTCCATATAAAACATCACAGTTTTATATCAGGTATACATTATCTTTCTTAATTACTACTGCAGTATGCAGACTGAAATACAATTTCTACTTAGGATATGATTTTGCTATTAATTATCAAATTGAAAAAAAAAAAATAAAATCTTGCATTATAAATTCTCTCTTGGAAATTAATGTTACTCTTTTTTTCCGTAATCCTATCACACAAGCAATAAGTGCATTGCAGCATGAACACTTTAATTTTTCCAGTTAGTTTTGAGCAAGCCCAGAGGTGAGGTTTAATAAGGATCAATGGCACTTTATCTGGGACAGGGCCACTTCACAGCATGCAAATTACACAGTAACACTTAAAAAAAGAAATAGATTTAATTAAAAAAAAAAAGTAGAACCACAGGCTCTGGAAATTCAATTAAAGGATTTATGCAAAGGTTTGCTAGGTTTTTATATGCAGTTACTGCTTATATAATGAGCTTTTCATATTAAAAATCAATAGGTAATCTAGAGTAGAAGATCATCCCCTTAAATACATTTTTGAAATCAATTTGAAAAATAGTCCATCAACTGCTGTGACTACTCTTGCTGCTTCGATTAGACTAAGAGCAATATTTAGATTGTAAGACGTGCTATGGAATATCTATGCTTGGATTTTGCTTTCAAGTGTTGTTATGCTTTTAAGTGCCCAAGCTAATCATACAGTAATTCAAGACTGTGTACAATGGATAAATAATTAATTTAATTACTAGCCAGAGCACAGAAGTCCTGAAACGTGAAAAATCTAGGCATCCAATAGCACCTTTTGACAATATTTTGAATATATGGAAAATGCTACCTCTATTAATGCCTTTGCTATCTTTCTTCCCTGCCTACTAGCCACTTACCACACCAAGATAGATATTTCTGTTTATAACTTAGTAAACTCACCAGCTAAGGAAGCAATTAGCCTAACACTTGTCTGAAGTACAACTTTCACACATCATGAATTTAAAGATGGATCAGGTTCTGTGTCCTTCAGTTTTAATCTAATTTGCCAAGATGCTGTGGTGATATAAGAACATTATATTAATGTCCAAATATCCTACTTAATATTCAGCACTTATCACAAATTCATATCTCATGCAAGCAAGTATACGTTAGAAATGAATGGAGATGGACTCATTGCGTCAGTACTTAATTTGCATCTGTCTAACCACTTGCACAGAGTTTGTAAATATTCTGAGGTGTACATTATATAGTGGTCACTCAACTGTCCTTTTTGCTCAATAAAAAAAACCCAAAGCAATGACAGCTATCAAGCACAAAAAATCCAAGGGATTCACTGACACCACAGGCTGTTGCTGTTGCTATTGCAGCATGATAGTCTGCACACAACAGAGGATAAACAATGTTCATTCCTTGCACAAGTAGACTTTTTATGTTCCCAGACATTCATAGATCTTTCCAGTTCACTCCTTATTAGCATCAGGTTGTCAAACATACATTTTAGCCACTGAGAAATTCTTCAAATAAAAGATCCTTCTGTTACATGCTTTCACCTAATACCAAGGCACAGTGCTTTGGTGAGTTTGGATGTTCATGAAAAGTGGATTCTAAATAATAGAATCTAAATAATGAAACACAGAGGGAAAACCAGCACTAGCTTATTTTATTACCTCACACATTCATATGATGGTAAGAAACCTTTATTTCTGTTGTTGGTTATATATTCACATATATGTTTCATTATCTTAATTCAGTACTTTAGAAGGAACACAAGTCATAGAATCATAGAATAATTAGGGTTGGAAAGGACCTTAAGATCATCCAGTTCCAACCCCCCTGCCGTGGGCAGGGACACCTCTCACTAAACCATGTCATCCAAGGCCTCATCCAACCTGGACTTGAACACTGCCAGGGATGAAGCATTCTCAACTTCCCTGGGCAACCCATTCCAGTGTCTCACCACCCTAACAGGAAAGAATTTCTTTCTTTCTTATATCCAACCCAAACGTCCCCTGTTTAAGTTTTAACCCGTTACCCCTTCTCCTATCACTACAGTCCCTAATGAAGAGTCTCTCCCCAGCATCCCTATAGGCCCCCTTCAGATACTGGAAGGCTGCTATGAGGTCTCCACGCAGCCTTCTCTTCTCCAGGATGAACAGCCCCAACTTTCCCAGCCTGTCTTCATATGGGAGGTGCTCCAGTCCCCTGATCATCCTCGTGGCCTCCTCTGGACTTGTTCCAACAGTTCCATGTCCTTTTTATGTTGAGGACACCAGAACTGCACACAATGCTCCAAGTGAGGTCTCACAAGAGAAGAGTAGAGGGGCAGGATCACCTCCTTCGACCTGCTGGTCACGCTCCTTTTGATGCAGCCCAGGATACGGTTGGCTTTCTGGGCTGTGAGCGCACACTGAAGCCGGCTCATGTTCATTTTCTCATCAACCAACACCCCCAAGTCCTTCTCCACACGGCTGCTCTGAATCTCTTCTCTGCCCAACCTGTAGCTGTGCCTGGGATTGCTCTGACCCAGCTGTAGGACCTTGCACTTGGCATGGTTAAACTTCATGAGGTTGGCATCAGCCCACCTCACAAGCGTGTCGAGGTCCCTCTGGGTGGCATTCCTTCCCTCCAGCGTATCAACCGAACCACACAGCTTGGTGTCATCGGCAAACTTGCTGAGGGCGCACTCAATCCCACTGTCCATGTTACCGACAAAGATGTTGAACAAGACCGGACCAAACACCGATCCCTGAGGGACACCACTCGTTACTGGTCTCCAGATGGACGTTCAGCCATTGACCACAACTCTTTGTGTGCGGCCATCCAGCCAGTTCTTTATCCACTGAGTGGTCCATCCATCAAATTGATGTCTCTCCAATTTAGAGACAAGGATGTCGTGTGGGACAGTGTCGAACACTTTGCACAAGTCCAGGTAGATGACATCAACTGCTCTACCCCTGTCCATCAGTTCCGTAGCCCCATCATAGAAGGCCACCAAATTGGTCAGGCAGGATTTCCCCTTAGTGAAGCCATGCTGGCTGTAACCAAGCACCTTGCTGTTTTTCATGTGCCTTAGCATGCCTTCCAGGAGAATCTGCTCCAAGGTTTTGCCAGGCACAGAAGTGAGACTGACTGGTCTGTAATTCCCCAGGTCATCCATTTTCCTCTTCTTGAAAATGGGGGTTATATTTTCCTTTTTCCAGTCTTTTAGAAAAGGTTTGAAAATGGTTCTGGCATATAGCTTCTATACATGAAACAAAGCAAAATGACAACCCTAAGAGTCAGGGATTAGACAAAATTTTCTCTATCAGTAACACGCTCTACCAAGCAAAGCATTTCGCTATGGAATATCCTCAGAGGCAAATACATTATGTGAAAGCTTCAGAGTAAGAAGAAAAACGAATACTGTCTTGAAAGTAACTAACAGTTTTCAGCAAAAATTGTGATATTTAACAACAAAACTATACTCTTCAGGAAATGAATTTACCAATAGTTTGCCTATTCGTATTGTTTAAACCTGCTCAGCAATAATACCCAAAATTTCTGCTTCAGTACTTTACACCCATTCTGTACCCTTCATTGCAGAATGACATGAACTGTGACTGCAAGAACAAATACCCTTGCTGTCATTTCTCTATTAAATCAGTTAAATATCTTCATAAGAATTCTCTGAAGTACATTTCTTTATTGGATTTCAATTGTTTCTTAAAAGCAAAATCTCAAAGGAATCAAAGAAAAATGTCTGCTTACTCTCATTTCAAAAGAAATGTGGATACAGACTAATGCTATCTTTTCCGATAGGCTTGAAACAAAGACGTTAATGAACAGTAGGTTTATTTTAATCTTTCTTCCTACTAACTGAATTTCTCGCACACACCATATTTTTCTACACTTTTGCATTTTAAACACAGTGTAAGTACATGAGGGGATCAAAGAGTTTCAGATGAATCTGAGGAGTTATAGCAAGGGTAACGAGGGTCCTTAGTTTCTAATGACAGAAGCATATGCTCTCAACTTTTTAAACTGCATCCAACTGAGCCATTTATCAAGGCCTGAAACTTTTTCATTATTTAAAGCACTATGACAGCTTTCCACTTGATGCCTTGGAAGTACACAATAATAGAGGCTCTATATAGTCATTAATTATAATATCAGCTGGTTGATGAAGTTACTGTACTTGCTGCTTGGTGATTTCATTTTTAATTGCAGCAGGTGGTGTGGAAATAAAGCGATGTGCTGACACACACGGTCACCTCAATAGTATTTTCTTTTTTATGTATAGATAAATGCAACTTGGGTTTTTGAAAATTCCCTCTGATTTATATCCCACTGCATACAGTACCTGAGGAAAAATGAGCACACAGAACACACTGAAATTACACGCCTAGAAATTAACTGATAGCGGACATATTGTCCCCATTTTTTTTTTTTTCCTTTCAAAATATTTCAGTTACTGGGCTCTTTCCATTGTAAAGATTCACAGTTTCCAAACACAGCTGTATGTGTCTTTTTCCTGAAGAATAACAATCACAGCTACATGTAGTTTACAAGTTTTTTCTTCTAATTTTTGGTCTTACTTGTTTATTTGAATAAGTGCAACTTTTGAACTCTACAAATCTGATAATATTTAGTTAAGCAAAATTAAACTTCAACTGTATTAAATTCTAAAACCATTCTAAAAATGAGTGAATGATATTCTAAATGGTGTGTTTTGTTTTTTGTTTTTTTCTTTATTTAGTTTGGAATTAGTCTTATGTGCTCTATTGTTCTAGTAATTTGCGAACCCATACATCCACATAGGTTTTTCCAATTTAAACCCCATGAGCATACTAAAAGCAAAACTCGGATTAAGACAGCAATTGTGTGTATTTATCTATCCTTTCGTTGTCTTCAGACTGCTGTTGTATATGCTTCCAAATAGTCTTTATTGTTCTTCTCATAGTGTCCACTCTTAAAAGTGTGTATTCCTCCTCTATAATGTTTTCATTTCATTCATCTCTAATTTAACAGATTAGATAACTATTACAGGAGATTTTGCTGCCATAGGTTTTCCATGAGATTGATAGGTAATAAAACCTGATGTTTCCTAATGGCCACAGACAACCGTCTTCCACATAAATCAGCAAACTCCCTTAAGAATCCCTTATATACAAGTCATAGATCAATTGTACTCAAGCCTCATTAGAACACACACACTCTGTGTTCTCTGAAATAAGGCTGTGCTACCTTAGCTCAAAACTACATTAAATGTAATTAATACAACTGTGATGTAAATGGACACAGCACTAAAATGGATATCCCCAGGGAGAATAGGTTGTGAAAGCAGCTATGTACGCTGTCATGCATGGCACACATGACTGGGGAAAATGTTAGCACACTTTCTTACTTAGGATTTATAGTAGTTACACCATAAAATTAAGAAGCTGCAGTACCAGGAGGAGGAAGCCAGCTTTGCCTCAGCAGCACCCTCCTATGGCATAGGAGCAGCAGCTGAGTAGCAGCTGGATACTGTCTCTTGTTTAAAGAAAGATGTTGCCATCTTGGAAGTCCTCCCAACATGACGATAGCTTCTATTTAAAAAAAAAAAAAAAAAAAAAAGAAAGCTATGCAAACTTCATTAGAACTCCAGAAACTAAAAAGAATGAACATCTACTGAATGAAGGGAGAAGTCTGAGGTGATGTGAATTGCATGGCTGTATATTAGGGAAAAGGCAGGTTGCTTCTAAAATTTAGGACTTGCATACAACAACTATGTTAGTTGAAAGAGAATGCTGTAGAAAGAGGGAATCAACCAAGCAAAAAGGAGTATGTGGAACTGCTACAAGACATCCAAACCAGGCAAACAAAACCAGAGCTGGTCTTCTGTAGACATGTCTTCAGCATTCCCTTGATGACAGTACTATTCATTTTAGGAAAGGGTTTGTCTAGAAAACCAACTAAAAAGCAGCTTCAGATTCTGAGCATAGCCCCACTAAGGTCTGGATCATCAGCGTAATATGGGTCATGCTACAGACCCAAAGGAAATTTACATGGCCTGAAATCTGTGATTTTTGAACCTTCTCCTCTAAAGATGTCCCATCAGACCCCTGTTACTACACATAACAGGTAACAAGGAGTTAGACCTCATAAAAATAGAAAGCTGAAGTGCTTTTGGAGAAGGCAATGCTAGTAATAATATCTCTTTTTCAAATAGTTCTAATAGCTAAATGCTGTATTTGTTAAATATTTTATTGATTGTACTGGTTAGCAGGATGGGCTTTATGGCTGCTGGAAAGCAAATCATAGAATATGGGATTACAATCAGAGGCAGTATACCCACAAAGAAGGCTGGGAATCATTGCTATGAGGTATTTATTATCTGACATAATATAACCATTACACAATTCTTGAAATGTTCAAATTTTGCTGAGCTCATTTTCTGAAGAAGATGCTGTGCATCATCCCTTTAATTCACTTTTTACATTGCTACTATAGTGGCCTTTCTGTATGGATAAGGCAGGAAATGAGTTCTGGGTTGGTTAAGAATACAACTGAGGCATTCAAACATGCAAACAAACCCTTGAGCCAAACTCTGCTCTCATGCATGTCAGTAGCAGCTCAGAACAGGGAGCAAAGTTTGGCACCTTTTGCTCACAAACAGTGAGCACAGATGTAGGTTATCGAATTTCAAGGGACTAAGCTCTCCCAATCCTGGGTGACTTGTTTCCTAATGCAAGTATATTCACATCTACAAAATGCAGAGCAACCACAGCAACCACAATACTCACATTGTAGGATCATCCTGTCTTATTTTCTAATTCAACATAAAGGCAGAAATAATTACAAGAAAAAGGTTGGAATTTGGCCACACTAATTATTATTTCTTTCTTTCTCCTTGTAGTTTTGGCTTCTTTTTTTATTTGGTGGAATCTTAGCCCCTTACATGTCCATAGTGCAAATGTGCAGTGCAACCCAAACAGCATCAGCCATATTCATAATAAACGTGAACATTTCAACAGTCTTCACATTAACTACTCAATCTAGCAAGTAGGAGTACACGTTATATATTAATTTTACCAGCTAATTCATTACTTTCTTTGTCCTGACTTACTTTTCTGTCATTTTCTATGAAAGAACTTAGATATTTCAACAAGGGTACCAGAGGTAATACCGTATTACAAAAAGCTGCACAGCCTCATTTGCTGTTGTAGGCTGCACAGATGTAAGTATTATTAACAATGAGCTGAGACCCACAATGCCATATGATCCTAATGTAAATCCTCAAGGACATTTATTTCCTCCATTTCAGTGGTAATTGAGCCTTTAAACCACCCACAAAGATTACACTTGTAAAAACAGTTAAGCATTTGTGCCAAAAAATATTTATACTGCAATAATTTGTTTGCATCTATGAATATGAAAACTAATAAGATTGTCTCCAAAATGGAACTGTTGTACCCTGAACTGCCAAATCCAAAATGTAGTTGCCCACACTAAAATGAAGTAAATGAAAATGACAAACCAACACATAAATGAGAAATATTTGTCTCAAACTTAATACAAAAGATGGCCTTTCGATCCATCCAGCATTGAAGAAGACATCCTTTTTGGTGTCTCACATTTTGCACTGGACATAAGATTTGTAATATGTGTATCATACCTGGAAGACAGTAAAACTAAATCTAGCCTAGAACAGCTTTGCTGCTCTGTCCCTAGCCATGAGCGAAAGCAAGGGGTAAACAAGTGTAGCGTTGCTTTTCTTTTTGAAGACAGACAATCTCCTTTAAAGCTGAAGCAAGTTTAGGCAGTTACGGAAAACATGCAGTACATATTTCTCATGAAAAAAAAACTCAGGAAACTCTGCTATCACATTAAAGGAATTGTTGAGGTTTTTTAAATACATAAAAAGGTCTTGCAAACAACTTCTGCAGCCTGAGTCAGAATCTTTTGATCCTCAGTAGAAGCCAAACAGATTGCTTGATATTTGCAGATGCTGCCCTGTCAGAAATACACAGAATGGAAAGGGGTGTATCATAAAGTTACCAGCATGCCCAATATCTACCACCCCCAGAGTAATAAATGATGTCTAGTATAAAACTATGCCAGAAATTGCTAAAACTAAGATTATGCCATACTTACAGAAAAGCAGGGAGCCAACAAAACTGAGGATGTATTTCAATCAACACTAGCAAGAAATTAACCAAAAGAAGGCAATTAACTCATCCACTTTACAGAATGTGCTTCTACTGTTGGGAATCATTTAGCCTGCCATACATACAGCTTCTGAGAAAAAAATGGAATGCACTTCATGAAACCAATTAAAATTCCCTTTGCATTCAGAAGTAACATGAACTGAGTCTCACAGAACCATGTGCAAAAGATGTACTACAGGGAGGGGGAAAGTCAAGGTAGTCCTATTCCTCAAGTTCACTTTTCAACCTCAAAATACTAGGGAAAGTGCATGCTATTTCCCAGAGAAATCAGCGCCAAGGACCTTGTCTTAACTATTCAGCATAGCTTTCCGAATTTATCATTTAGCTCCATACCATTAAGATCTATATTGTCATGATTAATTACTATTATTAAAATAATCCAGAGACTTCAAGTCATCAGGGATTGGTGAGAAAAGCACAGTCAGTCATTTGGGAACACAGTAAGAGCAGAAAGTCTCTAAATAACATTCCCAACAATACAAAAAGTTTATGCTTTATTTCAGAATTCGTACAACAAATATGCTTTTGGATTTTGATTTTTGTTTCCTAAAATAGCTAGTATCAACAAGACAACACCCTGATTAACTGATTAATAAATACAGAGGAAGAACTCACATTGCAATACTACTCTGGAAACTAGAGTTTCAGTTTAGCAATGTCTATTTCAAGCTTTTATCAGCATTAATTTCAATGAAAAAAATGGTCGTAAAATTCAAAACAGAGAGAAAACAGACCTTAATTAAGCACAGTGTTATCTCTTTCCATTACAATGAAAGCAAAGTTACGGTTATATTTTTACCAAGATTTTTTCCCACTTAATGAAGACATTATCCGTGAGTTTTCAAAGTCACTTTACAAAAGAGCATTCAAGAAGACATTAAAGTCAGCTTAAACTAAAAAGTCTTTTTGAAGTCAATAAACAATAAAAAGAACAACGAAAAGACAGCCTTTGATCTCTTCTTACTCTAAAGTCTTTAATTTCTGTTTTAATCTACTAGATGCATTAAGTCTTGTTTTCAAATATTTTTCTGCAAAGTGTAGTAAGCTTGCCTTGATTTTTTTTATACCTATATATTCTTACTGTATTAATGTACAATTCTCATTACCAAGGATTGGTGTCATCTGGAAGTTCTTCCACCAAAATAAACAGAAAAAAAAAACTTTTTTAAAATTATTTTTCATTCTGTTCTTTTTCAAAAATTCTTTTCAAATAAAAAAAAAAATTAAAAGGAGAAAGGAAACAGCATCTTCAGCTTTGAAATTTGTGAGATCAAAGACTATAATGCACATAGATTTTTTCAAAGGATAAATTATTAACAACAGGGACGAACATATAGTGGTCAATAACATGGTCAAAGAATGGTAAGTTAAGAGCATCTCTCTACAGCCAGTTACAATTAATCTGATTTTACTGTTTGCAAGAAATTCCAGTTATTCACTAGATTTTTTGATACAGCTTTTAAGTCTCATGTAGCAAAGCTGCAAATTGTGACAAGCTCTTGACCAGGTTCAGCAACTTGGCATTTTTACATTTCTTAACTTCTGCTTATCCTTCCCTCAGCAGCATGGGCCATGGACATAAACACGAAAATATAAAAATGCAGTGAATGAAAGTATATGGAAAGCTTAAAGGCAGAAGCAGCCATTAGCTCCCACTGTGCCACCAATTTCTTCCAGGTATCAAGTATAACCTCAGCAAGAAGGGGGAAAAACTCTTCCCATACCTGTCCACACTTGACATATAAGCCTGCTAAATTTCTTTCGTGTAAACAAGTTCATCCTTCTGGCATTCACACACCTTCAGGAACAGGGGATCATCCACAGGGTAAGACAGAAAGCAGAACCATACCCTCCATTTCAGAGTGTTGTAGCAACCTGCTAATTCACTTTTTACATGTGTCACATAATTTCTGAGAGAAAACTCAATATGGACCGTATAGAGAAGGCTGAGCAGACATTTTAACATGCTATACAGCTATCTCTCTACAACAGCACTGTTCTTGCTGTGTGCTTGCAAAGATACCTTACCAGATGCGAGGGACAGATGAAAGCCATCTGTGTCAGAGCAGCAACCTTCCCCTTCCTCTGCTATGCACAGTTAACCTAGAAATCTGTTAACCAATTAAGTGGCATTATTGCCTTAGTTTCTCTCATTCGCAGATCAAGTTTTAACTTAAACATATAGTGTTTGTAGGATTAAATGTGAATCCTGCGACTGACTGACCTAGATTAAAAGGTCACTGCTTTTGGGGTATCTTATCACACATTTGGTCTTCAAAATATTTTTTTCACAATTTCCCCAAATGAAAGCATTCTTCACCTCCATTTGTTATTGAGTTGACAATTTGTGCTGATGACTTTTGTAAACTAGAAGTATTTATTTCAGAGAGACCGCTGAATATCTGACAGGTGTGAGATCCTAGTCATTCATTTCTACAGTGGGATATGAATGGGAACACCTAACCACTGGGCTCTAAATTTTGCTGATACAAAATTTTTATCATTTTTCATACAACATATTTCATTTTTATTTAAATAAAACTAAATTCCATGGGACAGCTCTTCTCTAAGAATGAAAATAACCATGTAGAAATTGAAGCAATTTCTTTTTCTTACATCAAGTTAAGCAAAAAACCTTAAAATTTTCACTTTGCTCATGGCAGATATATGTAATAAAAAGAGTAAGACTGAAAGCACTTTACTTCGTTCGGACTAGCCTTTTATTGATTTGGATGTGCTATGAACCACATTATCTAATCTACAATAAGCCATTTACCAAGTGCAATGATCTATGGGCTAAAAGGCTAGATTTTTAGTTCCATTGTAGACTTTTTGATGAAATGGTAGATCAGCAGAGAATAATACTATAATAAGATTGTGAGAGACACAAGTGTCAATATTAGGAAATTAGAAAGTTTGGCTTACTGTTTTAAATCCTCTTGCTGTTCATTTAAAAGCCCAATAACTCTTTTTCTAGACTAATTGCATCTGTATATTTAACAGAGATCCCAGATGACATCCCAGAGGGTGTCAAGTTCACAGGGGTTCAAGGAATCATCCAACTGAAAATATTTTTATTTTGAAAAAACAAAATCATCCATCTGAGCACATGGCAACTATTTGGTAATGCATGTGCTATAATTATGTAAGGATACAAGTTATCATGATCCTGTCTCTTGCTATTAATGTTTGACATGGTGCAAGTTTCATCTGCTGCATCAGAGATCTTAGCGGTTTCCCTTAAAACAGTTTTGATGCATTTGCATCAGAAACTTTTCTTTATCCATATGCACAGAGCCCAGAACATGAGGCTGAGATTCCAGTTGGGTTTGTGACTTACACAGTAACAAACCTGGACTAATGCTCCCAGAATCTCTTCTCTGACTTCCTCCCCTTTGAATGACAACTCTGACCACTTTTGCACATGGCAATTCTGCAGCTACCATAGAAATCTCCAGATGATTCATTTATTTATTGACAGTTCTACACCAATCTAGGAAAGATCTACACATATCAGATCTGCTTCCTTATTTTTCAATATTACGTTTTGATTGAAATGGTAGCACTGAACTTCCTGGCAACAGATACCATAACTTCCTTCTTAAATTATCAAGCAATTCATGCAAGGATAACTTCTTCCTAAAAATGGTTGCATTGGCTAACTAACTTGGACTCAGAGTTTTGTGAAAAACATAACAGTGCAAACCAGATTTGCAACATCACAGGAATCATCAAAATAACGTCAAGTTAGCAAAGACAAACCGAACAAAAAATCAGTGACCTTCAGCAGACAGAAATAAAATCCACTATTTAGCACTAATTAAGCGAAAACAAAAGCATATTTATAAGATTATTTTATCCGCAGTTCTATGTCAAATTTTATGGCACCATTTCTGAGTAAGACTGACAGGTTACATGCCAAAGTAAATGTACTGAAAACATTAACGTCACTTTAAAGTAACTCAGGTTTTGATGTTCTTATATTTTTGCTGCACTGCAACTATTAAGATGCCTTGCCTCATTTTTTTGAAAATTAAAAAAAAGAAGTGTAACTGGTTCAGGCTACCATGTAACTTTACAACAACTGACACTAACTATAATATAAGCCAGTTTGTATTAAGACATTATTGCACCTTTCCAATTCTAATCGCCAATTATGACTCTATTAGTCCTACTTGGCAGTTCATCTGCTCCTGCATCAGCTAAGGGGGACTTGGAGACGGACCTCTGATCTTCATGTTTCCGCTTCAGTGAGTGCTCAGCACAGCGGCTGTCATCTTGAGACATTGAGGAGGTAAGGCATTGCCTTTTCCAAGATAACTACACCTGACCTTACAACAATTTACTAAGGAAATACCTGCCTAATGGCAGTGTGAGTGCAGTTTCTTTTACACTCACAACAGCACTGCAAATTAGAGACAACAGGATAAATCTATGACCAGCTCACTAGACACTTCATTAAATCACTGTTCCCTTGCCTTGTAGAGCACTAATAGAATCACAGCCCTCGTTAGCTACTGAATAAAAGATCAATCACATTCTTTGAGAGCTCTTGCTACCAGCTTCCAGAGGAAACAAGAGAAAAAAAAAAAGACATATTTAGGATCATCAGTAAGATTCTGAATGGCCTCACTGCAAGTTGGTTAAATTACCTTTTCCACAACTGACTCCGACTGTAATACTCTGAGGAACTTGTTAAGTCTGCTTTCAAAAGCTGCTATCTAATATATGACTACCAGGCCCTGGTCAAAAGTTCATAATGTGCATATGTAAAAAGGTACTAAATTGCCTGAGGGCTAAAACCAGAGGAGTTTAATTGCAGCAAAATGCTGAAAATGGTCTGTTGAGGGTCTTTCTATTGGGATACTGCTGGCACTAGCTGATTGAAGTACAGCACATAAAAGCCTTACAACAATATTTCCTTAAATGCAGCTGAAACTGCTAGCACTTGCTAATGCATATATGGTGTACCAAGAGGAAAAAAAAAAAAGAAACCTTCTCTAAAACAAACAAAGATTTAAGAATTGATATAATTCATAGTTCAAAAGTGTGTAGATAAAAGGAAGAATTAAAAGTGTGTACCTGTCACTATAAGTCGTGTTGCGGGTTTCACAAAACATGGTGGGAAATGTAAGTGCATATGTAAACATATTTAGTTGGGACCCATTAAGGTTCACTGCAATGAAAACTGGAAAATAGCTTCCATCACTCTATTTATGACCACACTTGGAAATTCTGGAAATAGTCACCCATGAGACTAAAGATTCCTATAGCCTGAAACTTAAGGACTTGATTGCAGTAATTTGAGAATCATTACTCCAGTTATTTACATGATAAAATTAAAAAAGGACAGTAAGAAAAAAAAAATACATTTTTCTCGGAATATATTCAAAATACACTTCTTCTATTGATAACTGTCATGGTTTAAGCCCAGCAGTATTTAGGAAAACTGGTCATCATCTGCAAATTCAGAAGAAACAGCAAGTTCTTCACTTAATTCTGTTACATCTGATCATCTCAAATAAAAGCATTCTTTCATCTAAACAGAAACTGTGAACATTTTAACTTTTTACACAGTGAACACAAGCAGAATTTTTTTTCTGTGTGGGTATTTATGAACAATTTGGATTTTGACCATCAGAAAAAAAAAAACAAAAAAAAACACCAACAACAAATAACCATCGTCAAATTTTGCTCTTTTTGTAAAAAACTCTGTGATTTACTACTCAATATTTTCTTTAATTAACTTGGCCAAAACATATAGTTACAAATATTTAAAATTTTTACAGTGAAACATTTAACTTTTTTCTAATTTTATTTTTACCTCCTGAAAAACACACTAACATGGTTATCTACAGCATGTAGACAACACGTAGACAACATGTAGATAACATGTAGATAACATGTAGATAGCATGTTTTCTTCGGGCATGTCATGGCTGAGAAAATTATCTACAGTTTTTCATAAAGGTTTTAGCTTAAATACCTGTATAAGGTTTTAAAATACCTCATCTAATACTCAGAAAGCAAGAAAAAGGCTAGGCAGCTTTTTTTTAGTTGTACTTGAATGAATATAATATAGCAGATAAAATAGCCTTTAGCCAACCATTACCTGGTGAAGTGGTAAGTTAGCATACCATTAATATCAGTGACTTTGCCATTTTCAGTTGTTATCAGTTAACAACAGCAAAGTAAGAGTCTTGGACAGAAGCTACAGACAAGGTAACAAGAACATGGTCAAAATCAGGAGAATTGGCAGTTCACAGGACTTCTACTTTCAGCCTTGAAAAGTTCACATATCTATATTCTGCAGCAGCTTTACAGCCTGTCTCCATGGGAAGACAGCATCACCTCTGTTTTCTGATACGACACTTAGATGCCAAGTCTCATTTTACAAGTGAAAAAACAGGCAACTAGGAAGCCTCAAAAGTAAATTCATCTTCTTAGTGGAAAACTAAGAAAACTGGTAATTCATTTATCTCACCTAAGCAGATCAATTCAGAGAAGTTTGAAAAACCATGGTTGTAACTTATTACAGCATTTGCTGTAACAAATGAATCTTGTGGAAATACCAAACCAACTGTGCCTGACAACAAATGACGAATATAGAACAAGCTTTTATTTGCTTATTCTTGACATTCAGTACTGACACTTATGCAGTTAGTTAGGAAGTCATTCAAAATATATGCTTGGGAAGAATTCACAAAAATCTCCCAAAACAGAGGACAACAGACGACAAATATATCCATACGCATAAAAGCTTAAAGCAAATAGACAAAGGTTATTCCATCTCTAAGTCTGTATTCCAGATCTCCATAAGGGGAAATATGGAGGAACCTTTCATATGCCAAACCAGTTCAAGACTCCAAGCCTACCCACTCAACTGTACTGATACTCAGGGCCTTTGCCTAGGGGAACAGCAATAGGAAAACTGCCTTCCTACATAGGAACAATGCTGCTCTGCAGTGGGAAGTGGTCTCTTCAGTACTGGGCAGGGAGCACCAAGACATCTAGTATTTGCAGATCACGCCTCTGGTTCATGATTAACACCATTATATCAACAGCACTATTTGAGATGGGATGAGCTATTCGACGTGAGTAGACAATCAGATTCTAAATGACACTGTTACGAAGTCATTAGCATAAAAAATTGCCAAGACAGTTGTTTTATTTGAAATGCTAAATTAGTTTTCTTGTACTGGTAGTATTCATCATAATGTAAGTTTGACATTTCAGGACAACATTTTAATAGTAATCCTGTTCAGAAGAAAGAAATAGTTTTTCTCATTTTGTAGCAAAATGAAAAAAACATAATTAAAGTCATTAGTAGATTACAGTGACAGACAAGGTAGCTCTAAGAAAAATACCTGCATTCAGAAGTGTTGAATTTAAATAAAAACTCTTTTCCCAGTATTTTCAAGTATTCTTGTGCTCTAGATTGTAAATCTGAAATGTTCTTCAATGTTTTATGCATAATGATGGTTACAGCATTCAGACATCAGTCAGAACGTGCCAATTCAGCACAAGGATTTTCAAATGTGTTCCTTCTGTGTAGTCTGGTACTCTACACTTGAGTAAATACTTTCTTTAACAGTTAGGAGTCTCACCAGCCATTTGTATATCCATAGTCATCTATTAGAAACAAAAGAAATTAGAGAGGTGTGATCAAACATTAAAAATAACCTCACAGCAAGTTTCACTCCTATGCCTACTTTACACTATTCTGAATTAACAGAAATAACCATCTTAAATGCATGAAAGTTGAAAGTACCACCCACAGAAGCAGCACACGTATGAAAACTCCATTTCTGGAAATGTCAAATCTTAAGATACTACTGCCATAACAGATAGAAATCCAGAGCACTATCAGATCTATCCTGCATAAAAAAACAAGTAGATCTTGTTTCTGAAGACAAACAATTCTCTCTATATCTCAAAAAACAATTTCCTTTTATATAAGATGCATCATCCAACATTGCTATCTTCATCTCATTTCAATTTGATGCTTTTACAATTAATAAAATTCCTCAACTACCTTGCATATAATTTTTTTTCTTTCTTTTTTGGCATGCACAGACTGTGTTATATCCAGAGTGATATTTAATAACTGCAAAAATGTTGTCATCAAAATAGTGGATAGCCTTATGATGTTTATATTTACTGTCATCCTTCTTGCTAAAGTAGGATTGATGCTACAAATCTAAAAACCTCCTAGAAACAGTGAAATAAGAGGTTGAAAAAATCCAAATGACTCACCTATTTTAAGTCTCAAAGGAAAATTTAAAAACTAAGTAAATTTGGAAATTTTCTGATTACAAATCCACATTCATATTACTGCAAAACTAGTAAGTAGTGCATCTGTGCTTTTTTACACTGAACAAAGCATGATAAATTCAGTATTATGTTCACTTTCCTCCCTCAAGAGAATGAGTACATTCTGCCACTTTATCACAAATAAATCATACAAATTCAGATCATGTAACACATAACAAAACATGGAACCATTTTAATATTTCAACTGGCAAATGGATTCAAGTTCCTTTTTTGCCAAGCCTTCCTCTTCTATTCTGAATATAATTCTTGAATCAGATGAATATTTGAAACAATTCTTCAAGACATTACCTCCAAGGTATTTAACATACAATCACACATTTGTGTTTTCTTCCTTTTTTGATGAAGGTGAGAAACTACAGGACTAATACAGTAGATTAAGAAAAGGAAAAGGAGAGGCAGAAGGGCACATGATCTCACACTGGTACTGGCAATAAAACCTATACAAAATTCAGGTCAACTTTTTGGCTTCATTAATTTTTCTGGAACATATTCCCTCCGTCTTCGCCTTCTTTATAAACTCTTACCTACACTTACCTAGGCACAGGAACAGCAAAAACATTAGTACAATGGAAAGAAGTTCAGGATTTGAACAGTATCCAACTCTAGATTTTTCAATAACTCTCATTGATATACAATGGAAGCTACTAAACTACAAAATACTATTGAATATCCAGTGGAAAAAGTAAACACACTTCCTAAGACAGTCTCATTAACCGCAGACCTATTTCCCTCCACATGAAAATCTAGCCAATGCTCCAAGCTGGCCAAGGAACATCCTGCAGTTTCAGTCTTGCCTTTAGAGAAAGAAAAAAATATATTACCACACTCGTATCCATAACGCCAAAAAAAAAAACCACCCCAAAATCAACAAACCCAACCCAGTAAATTCCCTCACATTTTCCTCAGGGGAAAAAAATAGATACCTATATATATAGTAAACTTTGAGATAAAGAACTCACAAGAACTGGGAACATTATTAGTATCACAGTGGGATACCTCCCACTAGAAAAAGCCTAGAAATATGAAGTTTCTATACATACATGTACATTTTCAATAGCTTTGTTGGAAGGAAGTTTTAGGAATGCTAATTCAGTTAGGCAGTTATCAAGTCCAGGGAATGCCAACATGATGATGAATGGCATGTCACATGTGAAAAACAAACAGATGAATCACTTTTTCAGGAAAACAGACCCTTTTGTGTTTGCCTATCCAGGAATATTAAACATATGAAAAAAAAAAAACCTATATTTTTCATTTATATAGATAGGTATATATACACATTTATAACTAAAAATAGTGAGAATACTGAAAAAACATTATGTAGTTCTCTGCATTTGATATACTGTATTATTTTTGGACCTTGCAAATACATTTTTTTAATGACTTTCCTCTAAAAGAAGGGACTTTCTAGCTCAGATTACTTGAGCACTCTTACTGTTTACTCTTCCACCTTTTTTGTAAAGTCAGAAGAGATTTCCCTGAGAACTTCAAATAAATAAGATATCCAGCTGCACAAACACTATACATTCTGTTAGATTACTTTGGCTTCCTAAGGAATATTTGACTTTCTCTGAATGTAAATGATTAAAGAGGATCCATCATACGAAACTGATTGGTGAACTGTTTAAAGTGGTATGGCACCTCTTCAAAGATGATACAGAGAGAAATGAAAAGACCGTGTTATGATAAAGCATCTCAGATATCCAAGGAGTTCTAGGGAAACATTAATGTAACTACATCCACCAATTAAGAAATAGTATTTAAATGACAGTTCCATAAAATAGGATCTACACTATATTCGTTTTTTAAGTAATTTGGTATTTCATCTACTCTAAATATGGCCAATAAAAGCTTGGGGTTTCCTGAACATCTGTCCATTCATAAATAGCAACTTCAAAAAAATGTAAGGAAAGATAAACCATGTTCTAGAATCTGCAAAATTTATACTTCTCTGTGAGTTATGCTCACAAATGATAGACGGTAACAATGTTCAATTATGTAATCTCATTTCATAACCATTTGTCATTTTAAATAGGATTTTAATTTCTAGAGGTCAAACAAAAAAAACTAAACATTGTCCAAAAACACTGCTCTTGCTGAACTTTAGATGTGTGGATTAGCAGTTTTAATTCCTAAAGAGCTAACTAGAAGGCTAGTACCAGCAAGTATGTATATGCATATATTAACACAAGGAAGAAAGAACTACGATGAAATCAAAGATGAATTACTGCCTACTTACCATGTCAACTGACAGGGACAAGAAGACCTGAGTTCAGAGTTTGGTGATAAAGGAAGAGTTTGATTTCTCTTCAGTTCAGAAATAAACAGAAGATTTGCATTTAATATAAAAAAAAAAAACCATATCCAAAAATGTTTCAGTTCTTGGACTCTGAACTCACTAAGAAACTTGATTTACGAGAAGATAATTGGGAAAGTGGAAAGCACACCAATAAAGCACAACTACTTCTTACAGCCATTTACTCCTAACTTCCCACCATTCCATCATTAAGGTCTTCTCACAGCTTCTATGATTTGTTAGATAGCAACAGTTTGAAATGGAACCCAAATTTGCTGTCTCACATCTTATCCATCATGGGCTTTGTTTTTCACATTTCATATCTCTCAAAGCACTGTAATTTCAATAGCTGAAAATGTGGTTCAGTTGAAGTGCCACGTATAACTTGCATTTGGCTGTGCTTAATTTATTTTCTAGCTATACTGCACACTACCTATGTCCGTCCAAAAAGTTTAAAACCATTATTTAAAAAGAGGTTTTAGGGACTACCTTTTTCAATAAAAAGTTATTAGAAACTCACAGCTAAAACCTCAAGTTTTATCACTCTGAATATTTGAAACTATCTTTCTAGAATCTTATCAACAGATCACTGCATCATTATAAATGAACTACAGTGCACTGACTCTGCTTTTGACTACAGCTATCTCATTCATAAAAACGTTACCTCTATTACTCTCTTGTTATTAAAGAAAATGAATAATCCTGTGATTTATGTGCTAGCTGGTAACTAAGGAGCTCTGGATGTTACCATGTTATTTACAACAAACTAAGTGACCTTGCTCAGGCACACAAATGAGAAACTGTGCGGCCCCCACAGGGTTGGGTCATCTCATCTGCAGTACTGTAACCACAGGGCTCTGGGGTGCAGTGAGAGGCACCCACATGGCTCTGGGGTGCTGTGATGGCACACAGAGGGCTCTGCAACAAAGCAAAAGGCAATGGGGGACTTCTGGGCACAACTGCATTTGTTCTTCAGCTGTAATTTCAGTCAGCAATTCTCATTGCTACCTAGGCTACAAAGTCATCAAAGATTAAACCCTTATTAGGCAAAAAGTACAGAATCATGCTATGAAAATACCTTTTATTTACCAGGTCTTCTTAAAATTATCCATATAACTATGTACTAGCATAATCTGAAGCCTGTTTAAGAGTGGGTGAAAGAAGATCAGTAGCAAAGGCAAGTATTGCAACCTTCAGAGACACATTAAGATGACCTAGGTTGGCACATACCATAAAACTATTTTAGACCATAGCTGCCACGTTTCCAAGTTAACAGCCACATGTTTGCATTACCACTAAATAAATGCATGAAAAAAAAAACAAAACAGATGCAATCTGGTTTAGTTTTTAAGATCTTCAAGAGATTAAAGTTCAATTGCCTGTATAATACAGGAAAACACTAAATATTAACTTTGATTACTCCCAGCTAGTTATTGTTGGTAGCTAAGGGTAGAAAAAAATATGAACATACACATTTACTTCTTAGTTTATGCAACCTGAGTAATACATTCAGGGAAGTTCCTCACTGTGTGTTTTCCCTTACATACTCTTTCCCAATCTATTATTTTTAACAGAGCTATATGATAAATGCTTTGCTGTTTTCTTAGAGACGCTTGTCAAAAAACATTAGATTTATGAAAAGCACACAAGGAATACTTTTTTGTGTGTGGCTTGCAGAAGTGTCACAAACCTGTCCATGGCCAGAGTTTAAACATTAGATCTATGTGGCAAAACAGCATAGACCTACTTTTGAGAGAGAACATATTTGTAATCAGTCAGAAGGAAGGGATGCCAAGAGGTCATACATATAAATCCAGAGTATTATCTAGTGCTGCTAATAGCGATTTTCTTCACTGAAAAAAACAGGGGAAAAAACAAAAAGAAAATAGTTTTTCAGAGCACTGTGAAAATACAGGTTCCCATGAGAACCCTCCCCCCCTCCCCAAACTTTAAATTTTCATCCTACTTTCACATCTGCTTGTAATACCTGACTTTGAAAAACAGAATACCTGTACAGCAGCAAGCAAAAATAATACAATCACAAAAATAAAAAAAACCCTCAGACTTTCAAGTACTTTGATAGTACTGAATTCCACTACCTAATCACCTAAAAAGATATCTTCAAACCCACAGCTCTAAATTTAGTCATCTTTGCCCATGGAAAATCAATCCCTTACTTGTTTTCAGTTATTGCAGTAAATAGTTTTTGCAGCAAATAAAACAAATGATGTTTCACTATGAGAAAGATCTCAACAACACTACCACAGGGATGGGGCAAATTCCTAATAGTAAGTATAGCTATGGCATAAAAAAGAAATGAAGGTCAAGGGACAAAATAAAAGCTAACTCTCCTGTTCAGCTGCTTCTGTCAGACTGCAACATCTTGCCCATCACCCAAGGACCTCAACAGTTGTAATACAACAGAAAATTCCTTCCTTATGGTTTCTCAAACACATTCTGAGCAGATCAATGCTGCAAAACACCTCAGGGACAGCACATCACTTCAGCCATGTTTAATTCTGCAAGTGATGGTGAGTGAAAGGGGAAGAATAAGAGTCGGAAAAAAACAAGAACTCAGGACTACAAAAGAACGCAGGAAAAGAAGTCCAGTGAAGGAAAGTCTGGGACTTTCAGACAAGAAAGAAATTATGGATGCATCATACCAGAGTGCAAAAATAAAACGGATTCACTTTTGAAACCTTTTGTTAAGCACTCACTATTTTATTTGTAATGCAGCTTATACCCAAGAATCTGATACTCCCCTGTTATTCAATAAAGAGGTCTGTTTCTAGATGGTATAAAAATCTGGATCAAGAAATGAAAATAACTGAATGCAAGACTGACTTTCTGCAAGTTTCAGAAAGCAATATAATGTTCTCTGCTGTTAACTACCTATGAGGTTAATCTTCAGGTTTCAGGCAGGAGACGACAAGGTATCAGACAGGGCTGTATGTGAGGGTGCACAAAGATTAGCATTTTGGGGCAATTCAGACCTGCATGCAGACATTCCACAAGGTGTATATATAACTTTCTAATCCAAGAAGGTTTTTCCAGGCTGGAAAATAGGGAAACATGCTTTTTAATTTCAGATTCTAATTTAATTACATGTAATATAAAACATTATGGACCAAATGTTTCCCTGCCTTGCAGCCCACGTACTTGGCAGGACATTCTGAAATGCTGCAAGGATCTAGGGGGAGAGAAAGAAATTCCTTACTTCCTCAACAAAACTATAGGACATAACAGAGCTGCCCCAAAAACAGCTATGGGGGTGTATTGGACACAGCAAATACCATGGCCATTACTCCCACTGAGCACTGCCTTGCACACTGAGATCCTGAGCTGTGGTCTTTGGCATCTGGATGGGTTTTCATAAAGACTTTCCATTCCTGTGGTGTAGGTTATGGAGAACAGATTTAATTTGCCCTCATAGTTCATGCTACATTTATTTTAGCAGGAAGTTAAAATATGTATCAGTTAAATGTAAGTTTGATAATAAACTAGATTATGTTTTATTTCGTTATTAAATAGGATGCAGAAATTCTAAATGAATAGAAGAAATGTTGGCCCATTCTTCCAAAATGATTCACAACTATTTTGGAGGAATCTCTTTACCATCCTGCTACAACCAATAAAAATATTCTTCCACAAATGCCTTCTTTCCTTTATCCAATTTCCAAATCTATTTAAAAAAAAAGTACTCCACAAGGAAGTATATACTGTCAGGGTTCAATAAAATAGCTGTCTTTCCATGTTACTAGAGAGACAGTTCTGTGTGTTAGAAAGAGAGATGTTGCTTAGTATCGCTTTACCATTTACACTTTAGGCATTAACCCATGAAACAGGAGAACTGTATATGTGATATATACACTCTGCAGCAAGTGCTAATATCTACTAGACAGTTAATCCCGTTTCATTCTCCAAGCCTCTTTCACTTTCTGCCCAATACTCAATTTGAGAACAGAAACTGCCATTTTGATCAAATCTAAACTGTGAGGTTCTTTTCAAAGCAACTGTTTGTTGCTTTTCAGGAAACCCCAGTGCATTTTCAGGAATGTTTTAGGGATGAAATACAGGCCAAATTCTATGCTGAAACGCGCACATACCCACCCTGCTCATGACTGCTCTGAACATGCACAGCTGAGGGCAGAATTCAGCCTGAACTGTGAATTCAGTAACGGAAGCCAACATCAACTCAACACAGCCCACACAGATCTTTGGACAGCAAAAAATGTTTGCTCAAGGAGGGAATACTATCCCCAGTTCTAAGGGTTATTCCAGCTTCTTTAGCAAGGAACAGGGGAGAAAGAGATGATGAGACTGCAGGGTCTCTTTTGAGCTTTTATCAAACAGATGTGATCACCAGGTAGAAGAAAGTCATTCTTACAGATGCAGATTCATCTCTTGCCAGAATAGCATTTCTGAGTAGATGTTACGTGTGAGCATAAATCACCACATGAAATGTAAATTTAGACACTTCCAACATGTGGCAAAAGTAAAAGCAGTGAAGCAGTTGTAGGCACAGGGGTTTTCCTTCTACTCAGATGAGGATTCCAATACATGTACACTGCCTAAACCACTCCTAGGATAACACCAGAATGACAATTCATTGTTTTATGAAAGACTAATATATGCAAAGGACTTTGGGGCCCTTAAAAATATTCCTTATAATTCCCAATAGCAAATACTTTAAATACAAAATCCCATTCTGAAAAGCTACTATCTTTAAGGGAGGAGGATCAAAGAGCAGTTCAAGTATCAGTCTCTTACACAGTGAAAAATTAAGGCCAGAATGGTCTTACTGCAGCTAACTGGCTGTTTAAAGGCGACAGGTTGAGCTCTTCTAGATGTAATGTATATTTCAGTATGAGAACCAACGTTTTATTCCCAGCCATTAGAAGGGGGTAACACATCTGCTAAAACTCTAGCACAATGGCTGGCTTTGCACTGCAACAGGAAATGTAACCCAATAGTCTCAGAACTTCTACAAACTCTAGCCATTTCTTAATGTAAAAGGATTTGAAAACTCAGTTCACTGAAACATCTGTTAAGCTCTTGCTACTCTAACACATGATATTCTTTCTGCTCTATTACCTGCCAACAAAAATATTTGGTTCTATGTAAGACTATCACAAGTGTGCAGTAATGGCACTCTGCTTCTAATTTTATATGCCATTGTACACTCACAAAATCACTGGGGGGTGACACTAGATAGCACACTCAGTGTAAGCTCCAAACTTATAATAAAGGTATTTAATTTTAATCGTGTGTGTAAATAAGAACAAATCAGATGGGTCCTGAATGACTTAGCATTAACTTAAAACAAAGTAACTTAGTCAAACTGCACTAGAGACAACTTTAAGGAAAGGAAAGAAAAGAGAGACAGAAGGAGAAAAGAAGAGCAAAAGAGCACAGAGGAAAGAGGTAAAAAGAAAAGAAGAAGTTGAGAAAAAGCAAGAGGAGTAGAACCGTGAACCCTTAGATCAAACCAGCTAAGCACATGCACGGCCTATGCAGTAACGTTCAGAGCTTCTCTTCCAAACTGTTATTTACAGTGGCCACCTGTTTCAATTGACATTTAATTATACTACAAGCTTCTCCAATTTACTCAGTAACTATACAGTGGTAAGTAAAAGAGAAGCCCTTTGAACATTATTAGAGCTACAGTTACTACAATAATGAAATGGTAATTTACTTGCAACTACTGCTTACTACAAAAACAGACTTGTTCTCCATTTCTGTCTAGCAAATCCTTATAGATTTTAGATCTTAAAAAAAAGGTGGGTTGGAAAAAAGGAATAGGCTCAGTTTCCAGTTTCAGCTCTACTTAATAAGCATCAGTGATTTAAATATTCTGCTGTTTCAAAAGCTGACGAGACAGCTCCCTGTGATTCCACACAAGGATTTACTATAACCAGTACAAACATAACACGATTTTTATGCTGTAGTGACTCATAGAACAAGTTTGCAAAACGTGGAGTTGCATTTACTGCAGTAAGGTATGACCATTTACACAAGCTACTAAAATTGAGTTCCTAAAATCCTCACACTTGAAAGACATAAACCCTAACTATGTTTGTTCTTTTAGAAAAATCAGATTTTAAGTTAAAACAGCCTGACTTCATAAAGTGTCCTGATTACTGAAATTAAGTCACAAAATTTGCAGCAAATAACAGCAAACAGGTAAATAAGAGTGCGATATTAGACTATTCAACTCTTCAGGGAATCAGCTAAAACAGCTATCAGCAGTGTTTACTAAGCTAAATTCTGTCATGCCGAATAACCCCAAGTGCCACATGCCAGAGGCTTCATGACCTCTCCCCAAGATGGTGATTCACCGTAGACAACAGCATGCATTTCTGAAGAAAATACTACATCCTCATCAACCAAAGTGCAGCTTTTCAACACTCAAGAACTGAACAACTAAAAAATATTATTAAATATTAAAATATTATTAAAATAGTAAAAAAATACATTTTGGATACACAATGTATATTTCTTCCTTGTCGGAAACAAAACAAAATAATTACTAAAAGTTATGATTTCTAGTAAGTGAACGTTAAATAGATGATTTTACAAGTACCACAGAAAATGATGACAACTAAGTCAAATGTGTGAAGTAGCAACTTGCAGCCAGGATATAATGTAAGAATTACATTGTTCTGGAAATAAATAGCAGGGAAACAAACATATTTTCTAATTCTCTAGCTTCAAAGTTATCAAAAGATCTGAAACTTTAAGCTATCCACCTCTCACAGAACATCTAGTAAGTCTATCTTTATGAAATGCAAATTAAAGATGTGATTATTTTTTTTATTAACAGCTTTTACAATAACACAAAAAGGTACCAGTTATAATCTGGTATGTGCAGTGGAACTCTGTGTGTATGTGTGTATACATATATGCATATATATGCATGCATCTACACAGACCCCAGGAGTCTACAGATCAAAATGTAGCAAAGACCTTCAAATGGGCTCCAGAAGGATTAGGTTCTCCATGTATCACAATGCTGCAGCATCTAAAGCTACTGCCTCAGAGACCAAAACCGGTACAGGCATATCTGCAAGTCACCTTGCCTGAGCTGATAAACCTTACCTCTCTCCACGCAACCTTGACACGGATCTCTTAATTCCAGTTACGGACCCAGCTCAGACTCAACTACATTAAATGCTGCTGCATCATGCTGCATTGTGCAATGCAGACATCCTTGCAAAATACAGGAACATAGAGTTCACAACCTTTGGACTGCAGCTTTAAGCTTAAGACACACACACAGTACTCTGACAAAAACACTCATCTAAAATCTGAGGTGAGTTGCCACAGAAATACTGACAGGAAGCCCCCAAAAGATCCTCAACAAAGTCTGTTCCAGGTTGGTGACAGTGCGATCCCTAAAATAAAGAGAAGCAGCAAATAATTTGTTCCCTACAAAACTTTAAACAGAAAAACTCTTACACTGATGATGTTGAGAGTTTCAGCTCAGCAGGTTTGCCTACCCAGGAAGGGGCACTCTTATAATTTTACTGGCAATGAAAATATTGGTAAGGTTCAGGGGAACATAACGATTCATATCAGAATATGAGCTATAAACCTGATGCTTACACTCATACCCTCCAGCACAACATTCAAATAACCTCTGTGAAATACAAACAAACACAAAAGACCAAAGTGATTGGGTTGGAACTGGAGTGTGCTGATATTCAGTGCTGGTATTTTGCATTCTTTTTTATGTACCACCCATAAATAAATAACTATTTAGAAAAAAAAAATCTATCAATTGTTTTAAAGAATTCAAAATTAACTTCATTGTTCATTTTGTTCCTTAGAGGTTATTCAGAGCAGGAAACACAAAAGGTTCCTTTGTGAAGCCATGTCAGAGCAAATAAAACTAACAATTCATAAAGTTCCACAGGCTGGATCCTTTTCATGGGACATTGATAGCATACGTTCACTTACCCATTCTCAGGAGAACTTCAAGCATTTGTTTTACAAACTATCCCTAACACAGCAGAGACATGGTTTTAAAGGTCCTGGTCAAAAAAAAGCATGCTGTTGAAAGGTATTACTTGTCCCAGGGTGCCAGAATGCTCACTTACCAATATCATGGACATAAATAGTTTTTGCATATGTACAGCCTGCAGACTGCAGGCAGAGGTTAGAGGTGTGAAGACTCCCCTGACTGACATATTACCAGTGTACCACATTACAGTGTTTTTAATTTTGCTCCACGAGTCTTACTGGAGATCCAATATTGTTCAAGAAGCTGTTCTTTTTTGGACGTGTAAGCAGAGTGTTGAACACTATAAATGTTGTTTCCACTTATACTGACATGGTAAAAAATGAGATTAATATCATTACCTAGATGACAATGAAAATTAGAAGCAAACTTTTTTGTGCAGGTATACATGCAAGTTCCACCACGGATTTGCTCAGCTGCTACAGCTTATATGGTAGATTAAGCTACTTAACGATGGATTCCTCTGCCCTAACAATTTCTTCTCTGCTCTTTCTAAAATAAAGTTAATTGGTCTGAATCCCCAGCTCAGCAGACAGTAAGTTATGCTACAACACAACTACTTGTCACTTGTGAAGTCTTCTGCAAAAACAGCCTGGTTTGGGCTTGAATAAATTGCTGTGCCTAGATCAGTTCTGCAGGGGTATGAATCTTCCCATTTCCATGATTCATAGCTGTAAACATTCAGGGAGACTCCCTCTCTGCTTCACTTTTGGGAATACCCTTCTTTGTGAATAAGGGATGAGAAATAGAAAGGTAAAGGAAGGCAGTTCTCAATGAAGCAACAGTCATCCTCTGCCTAAAGAGAGGATAACCTGGGCCAGAGGTTCAAGGGATAAGAGTAACTGGTGATGCTGCAAATTCTCATCTAATGAAGCCTTATACTGTTGGTTATGAAAGAACTGTGCAATCTTTCATTATGTCCTGGTCCCACTCCAATGGAGACAAAGGGAAAACACCCATTGCCTTCGGTGCTTTGGAAGAATCAAGCAAATTGCTGGGGTTTTGTTTTTGTTTTTATTTTTATTTTTAAATATGAATGAAGGTGCTTTTACCACTGAAGGCACTTTCTCTTAGCCATTAATAATGTCTGTAGTATCTTTTTTAACTAGGGCATCTGTTTACATAAAAAATGCAGTCAAGCGTATTCCACTTAAAAACCAAAGCAATTTTTTTGATGTTTTACATATACTGAGCACAGAAATAACTCTAAGCTATCCCATACCTAAGATGTTCAACTACCTTAATCACAGTGAAAATCATGTATTCAAACAAGGAAGTCATGCATTCCACCTAACAACGTACCTTTACTGAAGACTGACAAAGTTGATCTAAAATGACTGACGAATCCTCTAAAAAGAACACTTCACTAATGTGCACTAATGAACTAATGATTTTTTGTAATTAAAATCAGGGTCATAGTAATAAAAGACAATAGGTTAAAGCAGATACATAAATCTGGATTTTTATAACTTTACTCCCCTGATTAGAAAAAATGAATATGTGTAAAATACTGTGATTCACTTACCATGGACTTGGTGAAGGGTCGAGCCAAGGTAAACAGCAGGGTATACACCCACCAGTTACGATGAATGGAGGAGTAAATCATATTTCCAGGATGGACTGAGTTAGACGTCACCCCATGGGGAGAAAGGCGTCGGTTCAGCTCATTGGAGAACAGTATATTGCAAAGTTTGGAACGATTGTAGGCCAACATAGCCCAATACTCCTTTTTAGATGGAGAAAGCAGACTGAAATCGAGTTTTCCAGAGTAGTCTTTAATTTCTGTAAATCTAAAAACCAGTAAATATGCCTTAGATAGCCCAGAGTTAATTTTGCTCTCATTGAAAAGAACATAAAATGTAGACAACAGAGTAGAACTTGGCCAGATACAACTCATTTAGCAGTTAAAAGTATCTACTGGAAACTGTTTGAGACCCAGTGAACAGTACCATATAATATGGCAAAAAGATTTTGAATAATTATCAAAAGTAAATTATTAAGGAATTGAAATAACAAAAGGTTTTCATGATTTAAAGGCACCATATGTAACATACAAATAATTTTATTTTAAATCCAGAAAAAAGATTTTGCCATAGATTCACAAAAGCACAATCAACTTGGAGGAAATAATGTAGGATAACTGCATTATGAGCACAGAAAACCAGCGTACTTTCATTTCCTTTTCTTCCCTTCCCTTGATTATTTCATCCAGTGTTCACATACTGCACACTTTCATTTAAGTGTTCAAGTAGCTATGGATGAGTCTCACTGCCTCTTAGCCTCTTTTTCAGATTAAAAATTGATGAATATAAAGGGGTTATAACCTTGGTAACTTGCCATCAATAGTCTTATATGTTTAAAAGATAAATGTAAACAAAGCCAAAATGAGTTCTGGCAGAGTATAATGTTTTTAAGTATACCCATGGCATGGCTGAACACAAATCAAAGTAACTAGTTGATGTTTTTTAATTGGGTCTGACAGAGTCATTAAACACCAGCTGTTTGTTTCTTTCCTTCTTTTTTTTTTTTTTTTAATAACAAAGTAGTGAATGTTCTAAAGACATTTAGATGAAGAAAAGGAAGTTTCCATGTAGCATTTTTCTCCCCAATTCTTCTGATTTGATTTATCAATTTACTGTTATATCTTAGTATTTGAAAATAATACTACATTTAGTTACAGATCTATGTTTCATTCAGAAGAGCTACTAAAAATAAAATGGATTTAGCAAGCTCTTTTTAATACTCAGAGTTTTCAGAATCAGCTGGAGAGAACAGGGATAAACATAATTATAGTACACACTAGAAAAATGCTTTAAAATATCTTTACTAATTTTGCATCTTGTGCCCAGAAATGAAGAGATCAGCTGGAATTTCTACATTCAGTCTGTGAGCAGAATTATAATACACTCAGAGAAAAGCAACTATGGTATTTGAACTCAAGAGGAATCCAGGATGTTCTGTGTCTTGCGGAATTACCCCTTCAATTTCAACAACAAAATTTCTTTTCATAATTTTCAGTTAGATAAAATATGTTTCTGAAATTAATGATACTATTCTGGGAGGAATTTCCTATATTCATTCCTCAAGTAATCATTCACGACACCAAAAATAATCTATAAATAAAATACTGTATAATGGAAATACGGTGGCATATTTTGAATCCAACCCTGCAAGTGTGCTTATACGAGTCAATCTTACTTATGTCGGCAATCTCATTGAATTCAGTAGGATAAGGGCTGTACAATCAAATTAACAACACAGAAATAAATACAGAAGGAAACTCAACTATTTATTATTCTGATTTTAATATGATGTGCTTAAAGTACGCAAAAGCTTAATTTAAACAGAATCCATTTGTGCTGAATCCAGAGAAGTAACTAGAAATGAACGAAGAACCAGAGAGGCAAATAAATATTTTGCCTTGGAGCAGTCTAGTATAATATTTTCTCCAAAGAGGAGACTTTATTTTTCCCCTAACAGGGGGTCTTGACTCCAGTGAAAAGATCCAGCCAAGGTTTATGGAAGTAATTAGATACCAACACTCCTGTTTTACAACATAGTTTAAGGCTCAGAGTTCTCAAGTAGGTCAGAAAGTACTACTACCCAATAATACTAAATAATAGTTAGTCTAAACTAACTCCTTACATCAACTTCTTGCTATTAAATAGATGGGGGGGGGGGAGGAAGGCACAGTTATTTACAATAACTAAGTGTTAGTGTTAAGATATTCCATAATACATGAATTGGACCCCTTAGAAAAAGGGAAATTTACTAGTTGCATTTACCATTTTATTCAAACATGGGCTGTAATTATTTTTTGATAGGCTTCTATAAACCTTGTCTGATCTTACTGAGTTAGCAATGAGCACTTCAAAAATATTTTGAAAACACAGACAAAGATGTCCAGAGATGCGTGGTCTAGTTACAGATAGCGCTTAATACAGTGAAAAACAAGGATGTCATTTAAAATACTATCAGAGATGGAAACTTACAAAAGGGGAACAAGCAGCTGACAATTCAACATAATCTCCTATTAAATAACAGCTCATTTATACGTATCCCATTGTGCCCTCCACATCTGGCAAGTGATTGGAGTTGGCAGATTTATTTCTAGAGCTATCTTGCCTGCCCTGCAGTAGCCTCCCTCACAACTCACAGGACTCTGCTACTTGCTTTCACAAACCTGGTGTGATTTGCAAAGATAAGGATGTCCAGATTTTGTTACCACCTAATTACTAGACATTTCATGTCTTTTAACACTGGGGAGGATTATTACTGGCATTTTCTATTGCTTCCTTTCATTTCAGCCATCATAAATTTAAAATGGTAAAAGTAAATCTATCTGCAGTGTGTCATTTATACCATAAGCCCCTGTGTTTGGAAGTGATAAAGGTTTCAGCCCGACCCTTGGCTGGTCTCTTTCTACCAGGTCCCTGGGGTTACATTTTATGGAAACATGATTAAAAAAAATAAGCTTCATTCTGGGTCACTAAAACATTTCAGAAATATGAAGGCAGGGGGAAAAAAAATAAAAAAAGCACTTACACATTCTTCCTTTCCGTTTGCTAGGGCTGTTACACATGACCAAAAGTGAAATAGAAATCAACAGTAATGTTTAAAGCTGGACAATATAGGTTTAATCCTGCAGAACCTGAACTAAATTGGAAGGCAGTAAGTGTTTTGTGCCCACTAAGATTCAGAATTGGGGCATGCATTTTGCACAGAGAACTTCATTTAAATCAAATACTCCTTTTCAGTTATTAACACAAACACCACAAGCATGTCTTCAATAAGCCAAACCTCACCAACATTGTCTTTGCCAACTTTACTTCTCCTGGCAGTAGAAAAGATGAGCATCTAACATTTTAATTAAAAAAACTCACCAAAAGAGGCATGGCCAGATTTCTAATATGTATTAACTACACTACTTCTCATTTTACAATTATATAGCTAATGTCTGCATTGAATTCCCTAATTTCTCATTATAAAACAATTGGATTTCATCTAGCAGTTTTTAATTGCATTGTTTCTCCTGCTAAAATAACTGCACATTCTTCTTGGTAAGATGTTGAAGTTGTTGAATGACAAATCAATACGGGTCATGCCATTCAGATTTGATCAATTATTATTCCATCTCCTTGCAAAATCAATGAGTGGTCTGAAATGCGGCAAAAATCTGCATTCATACAAAGAATGATGAAAAAATATCTACATACTGTTATAAAACTAGAACACGCTTTATTCATCGACAGAGCCAAATCCAGTAACATCCAGAGGCATTAGTAATGCTTCTATTTCTAAAAAGATTATTCAAAAGCAAATGCTTTACAAGAGCAAGGCCATTCATTTCCAAAAACTTTTGCAGTTCTGCCGCAACCATTCTGTGCTCTCAGGATTAAATGTTTCAGCTAAATCAAAGCTAACTTTCACCAACCTGTGTGATTCGGAGGACACCACCACCACCCTAGCAGGAGATGACCGACGTAAAACATCTTCCAGAAGCTGGACGAGGTAGAAGTGTCCCAAGTGGTTCACCTGGAAGGTGGACTCCAGCTCATCCTCCGTCAAGACAAAGGGAACACCAAACACGGCAGCATTGCAGATCAAGATGTGGAGAGGCCTGGGTAATCAGGGGTATTGGAGAGAAGTGAGTCAGGGGACAGAAATCTCAATGAAATACATGTAATTGCATTCCTATGTGAGCCAGCCAGCCATGCCTCAGTGCAGGCATGAGGGCTCTCTGTCAGTGTGCATGTCCAGTTGTGTGGCAGCTCCACCGCAAGGCACAGTGGAGCCCTCAGCCACAATGGTGGCAGCTTTGGGAAAATAAAGCACTTAGGAAGAGGGGAAAGGCCATCCAGCAGAGAGGGGTGAGGGGAGAAAGTGTGAAAGAGCAGGGTGAGCAGCATGGTGGGAGAAGAGGAGAGCTGGTGCTGCAGGCCCAAAGAAGGAGGCAGAGGTACCCAATGCTGTGAGGAGGAGGAAACAGCAGAGAGGAGATGCTGTGTGCTGACCACCACTCCTCATCCTTCTGCCCTGCTCAGGATAGGGGAAAGTAGAGGAGTTGGGATGAAGGGGTGAATCTGAGACTGGGGAAAGGGACGGGTGGAGGAGAGAGAAGAAAGCGAGTGTTTTAACCTCTGTTTCTCACTATCCGAATCTACTTTATTTAGCCCACTACAGCATACCAGAGCCAGACCCTATGGGTTCTCCCCTTCCCTCAAAAATACCAAGTAGAACGGTAATACTTCACATCTCAAGGACCACAGCAAACTCCATATGTCCTGAACTTTCACAACAATAGTGATTAGCGGATAGCTGACTGATATGCATGAGCAGGTCACCAGAAATAGCTCAACAATAACACTGCTCTCCCAACTGCTATCCAGCAAACAGGCTCCTTCTAGGGCATTTAGAAAAGAAACTGTTTCTAAGGGAGAAGCAACTCCTGTCACTTTCTAATATGGGGTACATATCTGCACAACTGGCAGGGCAAAAACGATTAAAAGATAAAGACACAATGCAACATGACGTATGCCCATGTTTTAAACTGTTGCACCTTGTGAAGTAAGCTGTTAAAAAATACAATTTGAAAAGAATGAGATGGAAAATATAAACATCCTCCAGAAACTGTAATCTTTGGTGGGAAAATGCACACAATACGTAGGAGAGATTAGAACATTTCTAAGGTTCTAAGAGAGCGACAGAATCCTTCCTCACTGAACCTCGCCAGCCCAGTTTGCAAGGAAGGAACTTGAAGTGAAGCATTCCTAATTTGCTTTGCAAAGGGTAAGATTTTACCAAACTAAGGTAAGAAAGAACCTAGACTGTCACACACCCCTCTCAGTCAAAAATCAGATCCAGGAAACTTCAAATTCCTTCATATCTCCACTGTAATCTCAGGATACGATGCACATTAAAGCCTTCCCAATCTCCAAAACAAGATCAAGGACAAATAACCTTTCTGCCCTTTCTTGTATTTTTTGAAATCCTTGTGAAACACAAGACTCTGGCTCTTGGACCTCAGATGGGTTTGCATTTGCTAGATTGTTCCATCTCTGGAGCAACCTTGACACCGACAGTGTATTCTTGTCCTTGAGTTAGTCTGATGCACAGACCTCAGCAAGTGCACCTGATCTGTAAACCTCAGACTTGAGAGCCTGCTTCTGGCATCCCTGGCCATAATATAATTAAATAGAAAGGTCACATAAAATAACGATGGCCAAACAAGCACCTTTCCTTCCTGCATTAACAGCGCACTAGTACCTGTGATGTCCTAACTCCACCACATTAACACATTTCTTTGTTTAGCCCATTCCAGCCTATTATATCTTTACTGCGACTGGGCAGTTTTGTATCCCATGATACAAAATCAACCACCCAACATAAACTCTAATTGTGAAGATAACAAATGAAGCACAACTAGGAAAAACAGCTGCTTGCCCTCTGTTCTTCTCAAGTATTTCCTTGCAGCCCTACACACAAAAGATGACAGGAGACCCAGAGTCAGTCAGTTCTTTTTCCTGTATGGTTGAAGGACACACATACTCCAACTCTGAGCATCTGCAAAAGGAATTCTGGAAAAGAATGTGAAACATGAAGCCCCAGGTTGTCAAACAAACCTAAGTAATTAGACTCCTTCAGGCATGTTTGAAAACCCGAGATTTTGATAGCCCAGCTTTCAGAAAGACATTTCTGAGGGAATCAGATGTACCTTTTCAGCTGCATAAGCACTGACATAAACAGTAGGCTGTATTTCCTTATTAAAATAAATATCAACTTCAAGCCTGCTGGGAAGTTACCAATGTTGTCTGCTTTAATACAAAGTTAACAACCTAATATCTGTATGTGTGCCAACTTGGAAAATCTGAACAAAAAGCTTCAGAAGCAGTATGAAACATTTGTGTACTTTGGGAAGCTTATTTTCTGAAGTCTTGGATTTCTGATTTGCCTTTTGGTCAGTAACACTTATAATACCTTCACATACATACTACACCTGCAAGAGAAACTGCAGACAAAGAGGGACTGTCCTTTTAAAGGCAAGGATCTCTCATGTGCACGTGTGAAAACTTTGGATGATTCACCATCTCTTCTGAAAGTTTATGAAAAACTCCAGTGATAATTAATTTACACATTTGTAAATCTGCTGGGAAAAAGGAACAAGCTTCTTCAACACAGGTGCAATTTTTGGCATAACAGACTCCTG
Source organism: Pezoporus occidentalis (assembly GCF_034315485.1). NCBI lineage: Eukaryota > Metazoa > Chordata > Aves > Psittaciformes > Psittacidae > Pezoporus > Pezoporus occidentalis. The sequence continues at coordinate 3,925,603 of NW_026913856.1, read as the reverse complement.
TATTAGGACTGAAATATATGAGTACAGCAGTAATGCAGAAAATACCATCACCATTCCCTGTGAAAGCAAATATAGCACTTTTTAAAAGACCTTAATTCTATTTGATAGTTGTCATTAGCACTGTGAGGTAACCAACTGCAATAAGACAGAAAGAATTCAGATATGAACCAAAACTATATTCCACCTATCTGAATTGCAGTATCCTTCATTAATTCTAATTACACAATAACTACCAGAGGCAAAATATGCACTCTATACCTAAATCTGTCAGGTCAAGTGATTAAAAAACAATTCTAGAATTATAAAACTATAAAATGTAGTCACTCTTCAATTGTTAGGGCATTTAACTGGGTTCTATAAAAGAAAATTATGCTTCAGTCCTGTTCATGAGATTTGTATTTTTCACACATTTTGTTCTAATTTCCTTTTAAAGTAAAAGTAATTAAAATTAGAAGACCGTAGAGTTAATAGTATTTACAGTATTCTATTAGAAAAATCTGTGAAGAAATATAAATACAGAGGCATTTTAAACTAATAGCATATTGAAAAGGTAGTATCAGATTCACTTTTAGAATTCCTTTATTTTAATTAGCATTAGTAGTTTTAAATGGTTAAAAGTTGATTTCTCTAGAAAACACCACAGAAGAGAAACCTAAACCACTGTATCAATAGATACTGTTGTTGTGCTTCATTTCAGCTCAGAAAGAACCACCTCTCAGATTTAGATCTGTGTCCATTAAGCTATCGGTGTCTCTCAACAGACTGCTAACAAAGGTCCAATTACTGAAAATTGCCATCTAAGTTTTTGTGACCTGGACATTTACACACCAGGAAATTAATGAGATTAGGTACGTAACAGCCACCATATCGTTATGAATTTCAGCCACAGATGACAGATTCTAATCTCAATGGTGCAGAGCTCTGTATCACTGAACATATCATTATGCAGGAACCAAATTTTTAAGATACATGACAATTCACACCACACATCTGGCACTACATCTTTGCTTTATGGCAGGAGTATTTTTAAGTGATAGCAGAGCTATGACCTTGATTTCACAAGTTCATTAAAAACATTGCTACAATCCGCATTAATCTTCCTCCTGAGCCTAACGAAAAAAATCTCTCCTTGGTTTAAAATAGTTTGTATTTCTACATCAAAGGCACAGCTAAGTCCAACAAAAAATGTCAGCAGCAAAGGAAAATTTTCTTTAGAGTTTACTCTAAACCATGCTGCTCCCTCTAACCGTGACTCCTATTTGATATCTCTGTAAACACTGTATAGTCAAAACCTTGCAGTGTGTTTTGAATATGTACCCCTATGCCTCCTTAAAATGCCTTCAGTCAGTGACTTATATCACACCAAGTGAGCTAACATGGTCTACCATTACGATTTAAGTATGTACTGGGACTTGAACATGAGCTGCTCCATCATAGCACTGTTTCTTATCCTTCACAGCATGACTGAGACTCAGGAATACCCTGCTTTAACTGCAAGCTGCACATTACTACAAGAAAACCTACTGTACTGGTAACTGTAGCTACTATTTATTGGAAATGAAAAGCATATAGAATTAACAAGGTCATTCTCAATAGTGAATATCCCAGCTGATAACAATTTAACATCTTGTGCATTTCACAAGCCTGTGATACATTACTAACCCTTGCACTGGGCAAGTCATTCCCATCTAATATGCTGTGCTCAATTCACCACTAGAAGCAGCAAAGCAATTCAGACATCCTGCACTGTTTGAAAATACAGTCAGTGAATACATTAGAGGTACAGAAATTAAGTTCTTGCTATGAATCAGTTAGTTATGAAATTTAATAATCAATTTGTTAGCACCTGATGTAAACCTATGATCTGTCAGCAGCCTCCCAAGCTGGCTGTGTGCAGCAGTAGATATTTCCAAGGGAATTAATTACTGATGATTTGCAAAGGTAAGAATAATATTTTTCAACAAATGTAGCCTGTGCACTAGGAGGTTAAACAAGCACTGCCAAAATGTCAACAGAGCTCTTGGCTTTGGTGTTCTCCCATTTCAAGCGTAATGAAATAGTTAACCAGAAATTATGCAAAGGGAATACTTTCAAATCTTCCAATGAAGCAGAATGTCACACCATCTGGGGCACTTCTCAAGTGATTTAAAAAGTTCACACTGTTTGGAATTACGCAGAAATTCAACAGAAAAGGCCTTGCCATATCCCCAAAGTCCCATAAGCAACTGTAAGCCTATGTCACGGCCAGCAAAGAAGGCAGAGTTGTGACTGCTCTTCCACAAAGAAGTAAAGTCATGGCCCACTGAACTTTTACATCCCATAACATCACCCATGTTGCTTTCTCTGGAAGTTACAAAATGGCACTTCCTTCTGTGAGGGAATGGCTACTTTCACAAAGGAGATAACCAACATGCAGGCTAGGCTAATGGCTCTCCAGGAAAAGGGTGAGTTAGACAACCCTCTCCAAAAATCCCTCTTAGTTTTACAAGCAGCACTGATGGGAAACTGAGCAACAAGAAAATCACTAAGAATCAGGCAGCAGCAGGAAATCTCAGAACCATTTATAATCTAATAATGGCCAAAAAATATGCATTTGTGTGACGAAAACAAACAGAAGAGCATTGCTTAACCAATGCTTTTGCAAATGAATGCTTAACGTCAAACTTCCCTTTCTCTAAAAATATTGACTGAAAAGTCAGCAAAAAGACCCTCTTTGCCACCTGTCAGCTGACAGAATTGTGGATCCTTGTCAGACAGGCTTCATTTTAAGGCAAGCTACTAACACAGGACTTAGAGCCCTGATGGATGACCTCCTGATAGAAGCAAGGAAAATTCTCTGAAATTGATCCTACTGGATTTCTTTGCAGGATTTGACACTGTTGATCAGCAAATACTTCTGCCCCACTTCAAAGAGATTAATGGGAGTGCGCACTTAAACTGCTCAGCTTCTTCCTCCGTACGAAATACGTGAGAATTATTATCAGTAGCTGCCCTTATGTCTTCATAATATATTATCTGCATACGGCCATATAGGTCAAACATCTCTCAATCATTATACATTACCACTATAAAATCTTCAGTATACAATTTCATAAAAGTTTGGAGAAGGAACAGACATCTCAACAGATTTAGAAATAAACAGAAAACATCCATTAGTTCTCATTTCACTGTAGTACCTGTTTTTACACGTACAGGGAAGGGAATAAAAACAAAATAACAAAAAAAAAAAATCAAAACAAAACAAAAGCAACTAAAAAAGCCCCATATCATCTTATTCAGCCAGAAATTAGTAAATTATCTTCCTTTATAGAAAAATTGCCATTTTACCTGTAGGGGGACAGAAGAGTTTTAAAGGCCTATTCTTCCTCTTAATGAGTTACAGAAGCAATTTCAGCTATAGTGAAAATTTTAAAGTTGAACTTCTGAAGAGAAATTCAGACCCAATGTTAAATAAAGAAACACTTAAACATTTAACATTTTTAAATATTTAACCTTAACACATTCAACATTTGTAATCTGGACCTCAAACTGGCCTCAGTAAAACCTGCATTGGTCAAAGCATCTTCCCTCACAAATGATCCAAGCTGGAAGTTCTCCTTCTACTCCTGTATGAGTTTCACAAGGACAACACACAAAATAAGAAAAGAAATCCTCTTCCTTTTCTCAAGCCCTGGCACAATAAGAGGAGCACTTTGTTCTACTCCTTGCAATGCCTTGAAATGATATTTTGTTTTGTTTTAAATCTCCCTGATGCTTAGGTGACAGCAGCAATGGAAATATGCTTCATTCAGCAGCACACCTAGGGACATTCACTACCTCCAAGCAGACACATACATCTTTTTCAGAATCCCAATAACAAATCATTATTTACATGTATACGCAAGCAGTTACAAACAAGCATAAGCCAGCTGAAAAGGAACATCCATTCTTGCAATAACCGTGGAATGATTTGTTGCTTCTGTGAGTACTTCTAAATGTACAAATTTCATTTGTATACAGTAAGTATTTGTTAGAAAAAAGAAAGTTACAACTCACAAGGAAAGTCAATTACTACTTTTATTACACATTCGCGGTATTTCCCATTGAAAATACTTAACTCCTTGGAAATATTTTTGGGACCACGCTTGATCATTCAAACAATAAAACACTTCATGCATTTTGGACATTTCACCTGCCAATGACAACTCCTTCCTCTGTTTTGTCTAGATATATATAGAGCGGTAATAGAGTTCAGAAAGCTCCTGCAGCTGCATGTTGCTATTCAGATCTGAGAGTTCCCATGTTGTGACAAAAATTAATGTAGTTCGACATCCTCTGGGATTTTTGGTACCTTGGGAGGTACCTTAATGAAGAAATACAACCTTCTCAGACTACAATGCAAATTTTCGGATTCCAAGATTAAGACACGTGGTGTCTGCGTGGCCTGGCTAATGTCAGCACGAAAGCTTCCACACCCAAGTGCCAGAAGACTCTGCCTTCATGTGTTTTAATTATCTCCCATAGAAAGCCTTTAACTAAATAGACTAAATATGTTTTAATGTATATGTAATTAAATAGCTACTCAGACTTTTTAGAAGACATTAAACACACAGATCTTCTTAAAAACTATTAAGCTATAATGCTGCAAAATCCTTGTTTTATCTGTGCCAGAATATGTTTTAATCAGGCATATTAAGTCATATGTATTTTATTTCCTTAAATACCCAAACCAGCCTTCACATGACAAGAAGACTTTATGATTCATTTTAGACTTAGCTTAGGCTTAGGTATAAACACATGGCACTGAATAGGAACCAGAAGAGCCAGTACGCTGAGCAGAAAGCCACCGGGGAGTTATCATTAGGCTACACTGAAAAGAGTGCAAACTGTTCAAAACACAAGCATCAAGTTTTCAAGATTTTGAGGCAGCACAGTTATAGCCATAAAACTGTGTAACAAACACCTAACAAAATCATTCTGTTAGCAACATTGATATTTTGTAGATGCAACTATACGCAAAGTTATGGTGAACTGTCTTTATTTTAATATAGACTTTTACTTTAAAAAAAAAATAAATGTTCTGAGGCACGAGATATTTCCATGATACAGCAGATGAAATGAAAGGTAATTGGTGAAAACATGATCTCTGCCTCTCTAAAAGTGGGAGGGGTTAAGATGGAGATATTTTTAATTTAAAAAATATGGAAAACAGGTTTTGGATCCACATGACTTGACACATGCTACCACAATGGGGTAATTGTGTATGAGAGCTTAAAAACAGAAGAAAAAAGAAAAATAAACAGTATTTATGCAGAAAGCCAATCCCTAGGCTTTAATAAGGCATGGTACCACCACAAAGGGAGGAAAAAAAGTTTCACCCTAATATTATTATGTATGTTTCAAGTGCAGTCAGGCTTTGATCTTATTTAAATTTAAGATACGTGCTGTCTGCAACAGTAACTTCTGAACTATGCATGCTTCAATTCTTAATTCAATGTGGATATTTTTTGATATCTCAAAATTTACAATGTTGTCCAGAAGTTTGTGCCTCAATGGCACTGTCAAAACACCAACTGTATTCCAAGTTGAAAAGACAAATGGCATAGCTTAACTGTTACTAGCTTTAATTCACAAACAGTATTTCTATAAATGGCAAAGAGCTAACAGATTTGTTCAGTGTTAGAAAATATGTTTAAATTTGGAAAGACAGTACACAGTGTCAACTATCATCCGTGACAGAGACACCTCTACAACAGAACCATTAAGCATATTGGCATAATGGCATCACTAATAATTTCTTTAAATTATATATTCATTTTTTCTGGATCTTTTAAGGTATATACGCAACAATGTGCTAAACAGATCCCATTTTTACATATGTATTTATATGCATGAATAGAATTTATCACACAATGTGTATGATTTAATCGTGGTTAAACTGGAATTAAAAACAACACACCTGCAATATGTCAGTTATAATACATGTAAGAAAAACAGTTTTCTGGAGTAAATTTTCAGCAGGCTCTGAAATCTTAATTGCACCCACAAGATTTCAGAGTGCTTCTGCTTGCAGCATGAAAAATGAATGTACTCATAGAGTTTGAGGCCTCAGTTAAGGAGGCCAGCTGAAAATCTGGCCTTCTCCATTTTGGGTCTGGTTAGGGAAATAAGAAGAGACTGAAATTCCAAATGGAGAATCATAATTTGTAACTGCTGTCTTTTCCATATTTCTACACTTAGTGTAAGTGAACAAACTGTTTGCAAATGCCGATTCTTGCCACAAAAAAAACAAACCAAACCAAACCAACCTATTTTAAAGTGTAGGAAAATAACTGCAGCGAAAATATACATGTTGAAGTCCTACATAACTGTGAATTGCTGCTATCAATTCAGTAAATTCCAAGTAGTAGCTGCTGACAAACACTATTTTCTATCTTTAAGATAATTCAAGATTTTTCAGGATAATTTTTTTTCCTTGAACATTGAGAACATTAAAACGATGTCTTACTCTTTGGCTGAAGATAACTTTATTTCAAACCAAGTGGCACTGTGTACCACTCAAAACTAAAGACACAAATAAAATTCCATCTGTAACTTCAGTGCTCATTTCTGGCTGCTAACTGTTTTGATGATAGAAGTGTTCTCATGCTGAGGATCAGGCAAATGACACGACACAATGACTGTAAATATTGACAATATTAATAGGTAGTTATTTAGAACTGAAACATTAGTGCTGTCCCCCAGTTAAAGTATGCTGGGTTTAGTCAAATACATGATGATTAAACTGAGAAATGCAGACCAAAGGATCACACCCAGAAATCCACATTCTTACTCAAATACCAAACCCCACAGACTCTGAACTATCAAACACTGATGCTGGCTAAATTTAAATGCTACGTTGCATACAGTCACAGGAGGGCAGTCATTTTGTCTATAAAGTGGATTAATACCAGCCGTAATTCCTCACATTGTGCCCACTCAATGAAGAGGAGATTCAATTCAGTGTTTTTTTAGTTCCAAAAGCCTAATATGAAAAATTGGTTGGTCTTTCTCTTCCACCCTCACAAAAATCAGCTAATGCCAATCCATCTGAGCTCAGACCATTATTAGAAATAGATCATTTATTTGATTTTCCATAACAGAGACATTCAATCAACTCTCTGAGCTGGTAACCAGCAGAGAGGAAACACTAGATGTAGATAAGAGAGGTAACTTGAACAAATCTAGCCATTTAGGTGTACTAAGACCTCTTCTCCTACTCTCATCCTAACCCTAGCACTGTCTTCACATGGAACGAAGGTTGCGGCCTTCACTCCTGGAGGAAATACCCAGTGAGGAAGGTGTATCTAGACAACAAGCCAGGAATACTAAAAGACACAGAAATCACAGGCAGGAAGGGGAGAATAATAATAAATCACAGAAATAACAGCTTTGCATTGCATTTCATATGACAAGGGAGGCTAAAATTAGTTGCTATTACTGCAACATAACAAACGGTCTTTCTCCAAATAATTTGATCTGTAAATCCTTCAGCACCATCTTTCACAAAGTTAGATTTCCATTTTATGTCCTAGTTACATTGTGTTCAGGCTGGGCTACAAGGAAGTAAGAGGTAGATCAAGACTTAAACAGCAGTTGTCTTTTATTCTATCTTCTCCCAGAGCCAACTTTAGGAGATCCAATGAACTTATCACATTTAGGTTATTACAGAATCTTTGTAATTGAAGGCAAGAAAAACTGGAGAGCACTCTTCTTCTCATAAGGGAAGCTCATAATCTGATGGATCTGAAGTTTAGATCTGCAGGATCTAAAATAATCTGGAAAACCCTTCTCCCCCAAAGCTTTACTTGAAACTGCATGGATAAAAAAGGTCTCAGAAAGAGAAACAGCTGCATCAACTCAGGAGTACTGGTAATGCAAACAAAAACTTATTTCCTTCTGTGAGGATGAAGGATTTTTTAGAATATATTTACAGGAATACAGCTTAATTTACCTGTGTTTATATACTCTGAGCTCAAATTTTATCTGTGGACAAGGCTGCAACACCTTGCAAATCCAAACAGGAATAAAAGATTCCTATCAAATCTCAGAAGCATGATAACTTGAAGATTAATCATCTCTGATTTTTACTTTCAAAAAAGGAAGCCTTCTTAGCTCTGAAGTACTATTCCAATTTATGGTAAATATTTCTTTTCAGAGTAACTCTTTCCTCCTGTTTATTATTTATGTTTTTCTCCATGCTCCCTCTGTTGCATGATTTGTTTTCTGTGTGCAACCAGACCCTGTTAAATTCCTGCTGAGCAGAGGATGACATTTCTTCATTCTTCACGTAGTTTCCACAATCTCTAAGATTCTCAAGCATATTCAAGAAGGATTTTTATTTTTCTGTCTCTACAACTTTTTGATTAAGGTAGATTTACAATCTCAGCAGTTTTCCCCCTGCTCCCTGCAATCCCACCACCCTCCCCAGCTGCAATAGGTTTTGATGTTTAACTCAATAAAATTTAGGGATCCTTTTTCTGGAGTTGTTCCATTTTAGTTTTCTTATCCTGGAAGACATCTGTGAAACACAGTCCTTGAAGACCCTTTTCCAATAGCTGTCAACCAGGGAAGATCAGGCTCCCGGGCTGTGATGTGACTGAGTACACCCTTGCATCTGCTGATAAAAAACAGTACCTAGGGTCACGAAGTGCTCCAGAAAAGCAGAATTTCAAAAGACAAACAAATCTATTCTCTATCTTGTAAATTTTAGTTATTGGGTCAGCTGTCATCAAGACCAGCCAATTCTGTAGCATCCCAGTTTCCCTGAAAGCCACAGTAGACTGGAGAAATTAAACAGACAATAAAACTACCTGCACCCAGAAGTGTAAGATGTTCACCACTGAGCACAAAAGGCCTCTTCACATAACATTTTGTGGGAAATAAAAATACAGATTTTATTAAAATGTATGAGTTCATATAAACTTTTTCCTTCACACTTTAAAATTATCATAGTTGTTTTCCAAGAAACCAAGATCTATACAACTTAGAGCTCAAATGATAGTTTTGTTTAGGAAAAACAAACACATACTTAATTTGTCTTTCCTACTAGTTTATTGTTAAGAAACCTGTAAAAGATTTTGTAAGAAAGAAAACTCTATACTTATAACTTATTTCCCATGCTCATTAACAGGACTTAGAGCTACCTCATGGGAACTGAAGAGAGTTTATCACAGAATGCCTTCTCCTACAGGTGCATGAGATCAGAGATACCAAAGTCTTTTAAGAAAGTTAGGCTACCAGCTGACAGACTTGCCAAAGCATAAACAACGAGAGTCAGTCTGTCACCGAAGCCTGTAAGATTTCTTTCAATTGCTCATAAAGCTACTAATGCAAAGGAAACACTGATCTGACAAAACCCTCTGGATGCTACGGCAAAACAAATAACCAAAGCGAAAAAAGTATTTAGCATACATTAGGGCTGGAAAACACACAGGGCTAGCACCGTAGTAATAAAATGCTACTGCTGTATAATTCCTTTTCTGTACATATCCAGACATAGTTAAATCACAGAAAATCAGAGCCAAAAAGCCCTAGCAGGTCTTCAAGTCCATTCTCCTGCCAGTGCAGATGACTGTAAGGTAACTCTTCTGTATTGCATCAGATAAAAGACCCACTGCTACAGGCAGTGTGTGGGGTCTGGTTTCCATCCAGCCTCAGACTTTAAACAAAATATAAGTGGAAATTCATTTTGGTCAAAACCTCACAAGTCTCACAGCAGATACAGACATTAAACTTTCCTGTAATGCCTGGAGAAGCCCTGCCGGACACACATACATCTGATCACGCATTCGAGACACAAATATCTGAAGGCAAGGCAGAGGCTATAAATGCAAACTAAAAGTTTGCCAAATAAAATGGGAGTAAAACATTCATAAAACCTGTCCATCACTGACAATGTAGCTTAACAGACCTACACTGGTTAAACAATGTATGCCAACAAAAGTAAAACAGGTTTTACTGATTATATATCTTTACTGATTCTATATCTTCTCATTTTCTAAGTTCTCTGCACAATTGATTTAAGTATGTTCACTTCAAAGGATTTACAAACATGCATACCAAATGGACTAGCTAGGATGACCATGATATGATCTACAACACACAAATTGTGTTAAGAACTGCATTTGGAAGAAGGGTAGTTTTAACTTTTCACTGTACTATATAGTTTTTAAATGAATGTAGCATACTAAAAGCATGAAGAAGCTTAATTAAAGCATTTACTGTTTGCATATTATGAAAATGACTTAGTATTAAAGCATCAATATTGCAAGGGTACGTCTTTCTATTTCAAGAAAATTTTAATACATGACAATAATATATGGTAAGAAAATATTGTTACTAAGGATTTTAGCAGTAAAGGAACGTGTTAGAAGTCAGTTCTGACAATTCTTTGAATCTAAAAGATCTATAAGTACTAAAATGTCATCTGTCTATCCATGTGAGATTTAGCTTTGGCAGTATTTCAAAAGTGAAAAAACATGCTTTGTTATATATTTTCCCTATGACAATATATTTTCAAAGCTAAGAGGCCAAATTCTCCTGAGAAGTTCAGTAAGATGTATATGTGTTACATAAATATTTGCAGAAAAAAGTGAAGTTTGAATACTCACAACAATCAATGGGTCAAACTGTGTATAAAAGCACAAAGTGCAGAATTTATTGCCAAGAGCTGGCAATTAAAGATTTCAATTCATTTCTTCGATTTAGAGATTCATTGTTCTGCTCAAGCTAAATTAAACAAGCCATTTGGAAGCTAACCTGATTATCGCCGTATAAATTTGCCTATTGTTAAGTGATGTCATTAGGAACACCTCTCCCTCCTTTTTTCTTTTTTCCTTTTTTTTTTTTTAATTATAGACTCTTCCAGAAAGAGGTCTGGAAAATAGAGCTGTCTGGCTCATACGGCTATTTTTTTAATGCTGTAAAATAAAAAGAGAGAGCAGAAAGGTTAGAAAAGAAAGTAAGACAAGAAGTGCAATAATTGCTCAGCCCTGACCTCTTCCAAGCCACTGCAAAACTGATAAAAGTTGCCTGAGCTGTTTTTTATGCAGTTCAGCTTTGACCTTTTCCAATAGCCACAGGGGTACCAATGCCCCCTTTAATCCTAGGGCTACATGGAATAATAAGTGATCCATAATTATTTTTTTTTTTTTTAGGATGAAAACAAGTGATCTTTAATTTCCATTAAAGAAAAATCCTGTGAAAAGATTATCCACTAAATCAGTCCAGCCATGGTGAATTCTGACAACTGTGCTCAGCTGATAGAGATATTAAAATAACAAGAAACTCTTATGTGTAATTTTCTGAGTACTTACACATTCTTGGATTTGAATGCTTCAGCAAAGTGCTGCACACTCTGAAGAGAAGCAAGGTCTAAGGTCATTGCTTCTACCTTGGCTTTATGCTGGAACAAGAGAAAATATAAAAAAAGATAAATAAGAGCAAGTTTAGTTCACAGTATCATGTTACAGTAAATGTGTTATGAAACTTACCCGATTCCCTTGTTTAACATTATAACCCCAAAGTGAATACAAATCATCAAAACGAATGGACGAGCGCAACATTTAGTGCCAAAAGTAGCATTGCAATTTTGTGGTTCTGCTAAAAACATATGCTGTGCAACACACAGCTTTATATAATAAAATGAATCAACACAAAGTAGTGTTAAGGTTAATATGGTATCTTTTAGCTTCCATTTTGCTGGTGAAACTTATGTAACTCATGAAATATAAAGTACAGGAAGCATTATTCTTAATGCATGGCATTCTTTACACAGCATACCAAAAGAAAAATACTCAGCAACTACTCTATAAAAAACAGTTAAATTCAAACTTGCACACAGTATTTCAAAACAATCTATTGTTCACAGCAGGTGACATAAAGGTATAAAATGAGCGTAGAAAACAAGTGATCAGACAATGTTTTTTTCACAGAATAAGTGTATGAGTGTGTATCTTCTAAAGAAATTGTATATGCACTTAAAACAAATTTTTCCCCAGCAGAGGACATGCAATCCCACACAATGACCTTGGGCACCACCAAAACAACTCAAAATTTTCAGCTTTCAGCTTTCTCAGACCTTTTGAAACACACTCCAAATCTTGGAACAAAACAAACCAAGTCTACTTTCATTGCAAGCACTGAAGTGAAAGCAAGTCACCACAGAACCCAGCACGCTGTAGTTGTTCTAAGCCATAGTTATGAAGGAGCTTTCGACTGCAGCTGTGTGCCTGCAGCACCACATCCAACAACTGTCTAGTTCTTCCACAGACAATGCATTTTAAGACATCTATGATCCTCTGCAAAAATACCAACTCTCATGACATATAAGTCACATGGATCCCCTAAGGAATTATGAACATCTGTTATTTGTGCTCACCTTCACTTTTAGACTTACTACTGCCCATCACCACATACACACTCTGGTACATAAAGGAAAGCTGGCAAAAGCCCTGTACTCTCCCAAAACCTAAACATTCAATGCCAACATTCAGCCCTCTGCTAAGCCCTCTGCTTAGCTTATTCAGTAAAAAAAAATTAAATTAAAGGGACACTTCATGTAATCCCAACATGCCACCTACACCTATGTATAGTGGTCATGGACCAGACTGGACATTGGAACTGCTCAAAGAAAGAGTAAGAATAAGAGAAAGCAGATACAGTGGTACTATGTAGTCAAAGGCAGCATTTGAATGGAGAGGCAATAGGAACTTTGTTAGCACCACGATGTAAACAGGGATCTATTGTGATTACAACGTTATACAATGCCTGTTTCTGAAGGAACAAGAAGGAAGCAGCACACGTCCCAGCACAAAAAGAAACCAAGAAGAGTGCTCCCATTGTCTCCCAAGCTCAAGCAATTCATCTAATCTCTGTGTTTCATTACATCTGGTACTTTTCTCCCTACATCTGTTACTCTTCTCCCTACATCTGTTTTCTGTTTTGCTAGCATCCATTCTGCCTGCCACAATTACCTTACAGGTTGGGTTTAAACAGAATGTCACTCAAAATCTTTTTGTTCCACTCTAGCCAGACTTATCAGCACAACAAAATAAACACAACTAAAATTTCAACAGGTTCAGTTTCCATAGGAAGTATCCATTGATGGAGTCTGAAAACTCTAAACCAAACTTAACTTGGTTATGAGGAGTTTTTTTACTGTCACAAGATGCACATCATCCTGGAATTCATTTTGCCCCACTGGGTAAATATTTTCTTCTGTTTGATGGTCAGAGACTTGAGAAAGATGATGCTGCCTTGCATTATGCAACAGACCTCCATAACAACTTTCTGGTTCAAAGCTGTTTACTTAATAGAGAAGCAGTGTGCGTAGCTGGGTTTACACTGCTTCTGCTTTCCTCAGTTGAAACATTCTCTTAGCTCTCTCAAGGGTAAAAAAACAAGAAGGCTACAAATACAGGCACACAAGAGGGTCAAAAAAAATAATAATCAAGTAGTTTGACAGACTATACCGCAAGCTGGTAGCTACTGTCCTCTTGGGGACACAGACTGAAGCCCACACAGTATTACTCATTGATGCTTCTCCTCTTGGTGTCATGTGTTAGGCTTCTGCTACTGAGTCCAAGAACAGAAGAGAGGTACTTGTGCATTTCAAGTCCAAAAGAGAAAAAGAGTGAGGCCTGCAAAATACCTTCAGAAATAGAAATTAAAAAGACTAAGATTGGCCTTAGATTTGTGGATTAATATATTGAAAAAGTAAAAAACCGAAGTCTAGAAATCATATTCTTGAAAATGATAAATGGTTGACTGTTAGATAGCAAATGCAAATTATAATCATGTTTATTCTGTACCAGTTTCGCCAATGAAATGAGACCACCTTTCTATTCGTACTACATTTTCTTCAGACAGTAAGATAATTTATTTCAAACAGTGTAACACCACTTCACCTTTTAGTTTTGATACACATACACAGAAAAAGACAAAGAAAACATTCATTAAGAAATTCAGGAAAATGTATCTAAAATGATCTGAAAAAGGAAAAATTAAGAAGGAAAAAGAAGCATGGGGTTAGTAATTTTTTCCATGGAAAATGTCAGCAAATGGCAAAACAATTTATTTTTTTTTAACTTTCTCCCTGACTTTCATTTATAAAAACCTGACGGCATCAGGCTGCGTTTCTCTCCGATATACACAAGGTCCATACTGAGCACAGAGACAGCCATTTGCTTTGTTTTCCTGCTTCATGAAGGCTTCAAGAAACCAAACTCATTTTTTCCAAATAGTAGCCAGCAGATCTGTTTCAGATTCTCCCTTTTCAACTGATATTCAAGCACTCCTCACTCCAAAGAGGTGTTCTGTAGACCATCAATTCTTACTCTAGTTTGAGAAAGTGAAATGCTAGGCCTTTAATATCACACCATTTTCATTCCAAAATTTCATTCCAAATTTTCCTACTCATGTTTCAATGTCACAACTTCTTTTAAAAAAGCTATGAAATAAGCAATATATTTGAAGGGTATGTTCTTAATAATTCTTACTGTAAGAATAGCTCCAACCAATGGCAAGCAGATTCCTTTTTGTTTATTTTCTTACAGTAGCTCAGTATCACCTTTCTTACGTTTTGCATCTTTCCCTATAAGCCTATATAGCACATATCACATATTGTGCTATTTATAGAAAAATAAAATATTTTAAAATAAAAAAATAAAGTTTAAAACCATTTTTGCTAAAAGGCACTGTAACTGTAATTGTAATCCACAGTCAGAATGGATTGTTAATGGTATGCTGCAAATCCTAATCTAATGTGTCATAATAGTATTATTCTGATGTCTCTCGCTATTTCACTTCACATATTTTCAGTACTGAATTATGCCTCATTTTATGTTGTGAAATCTTAAATGTGACTTGCCACTTTCCCAAATACAGAACACAGTCTTAAAACTGACATCATAAGATCAACACGCTAAGGCAGAAAGCTCCAGAATTTTTAAAATTAAATCAACAAAAGACATCAATGGTTCCTTTATTACTTTATTTTAAATAACATAATTTAAGGGAAAACTAAGTAACATAATGAGTGTAGAGGAATTTAAAGAGCTCACTTCTAAATCTCAGGATCACTACTATGTGGCACAGTTGAGAGCCTGTGCAACATGAGCTGGTGCCCTCGCTGCAGATTCCCAGGACAGAAGTCCCAATGTACCCTAAACCACTTTCAGAACGAGACTTAGGCCAGCTTCGTAAACTGGCCAAAAGGACAATAGACACAAGGGCAGATACGCCTCTGCTGTCTACTGAACTGTGTGGAAACAAGGTCAGCTAGAACCACCTGAAACTGTGCTTTTGTGTTGGGGAGTATTTGTGTTTCATGAAGCCCAAAGAGCAGTTCGAGGCTCACAATGTCTAGGCACCAACATCCTGTCTTTGAAGAAACAGCCAAAGGCAGATTATCCTCTGGTTCCTAACAAGTCCTCTTTTAAACACAACACAATAACATTTTGCAAAGTGCAAAGAAAAAACTTTATCTTGTATTTCATGATTTTATGCCCATTTCTAAAAGCATTTTATCAATATTTCCAGGTAACTTTCATTACTCTAACAGCAGAAAAGAGTTTGCTCGGTTTTGTATGTAAACAGCTCCCTATTGGAGAAAAAAGAATATTAAAAGTGCTTAAGTGCAATTGGTTATATTTTGCACTCATGCTAGAAAAATGCTTATTGGGCCAGAAACTAACAAGGAAGTGAAAACATCCAAAATGCAAGCAATTTCACTATATGCAAAGTATTCACTTTACAGCTTTAAAACTGTTTAAAAATGAACACTGCATGGTAGAGTAGTTTGGCAGTAAACATGATTGTGCATTTGTGTCTTGGTACTGAAGAAGGAGCCTTTTTTCATAGTGAATTTTTCATTCAAATGTAAGTGATGATTTACGTTAAATATAGGTAAAGCATAGTTACATTTTCCTGAAGGATTGCAAGGAAGTGAAGAGCAGTACAATAAGTTGAAGCATAAAAGCTTTCTCTGTCATAATATTTATTATAATGGCATATAAAATAGCTGAAATAAATAATAGATGACTAAAAGTAAATTCATATGATAAAGAATCTTTCAGCAGACACCATTACTTCTGACTGCTCCAGTTTCATACAGAATTGAAGAGTCTTAATAAATATGCTGTAGCCCCTGTATCTTATGTAAGCACAAGTCATTTTGTAAGGGCCTACTTAGAATGTAACATAGTGGATGGTACATAATTTACTGTGTAATTTTACTCTCAAAAAATACCGTGTATAAATCTTTGATATTTAGAAGTCCTTAACTCAAAACTCAATACATAGCACAACAATAAAAGCATCTGTCTTTGAGGGACTGAAAGTATAACAAAATGGTAAAAAACAGTTTAATTTGATTAAGAAAAATCCTGATGACAACACCTTGGAATGCAGTGTGAGAAACAGAAAACCTTCAGGAAAAAAATAACTTGACATCAGAGCTGTTGAAAAGTCTTAAAATAGATAAAGTAAATAACCAAAACTCAGCATATAACGAGCAATGCCCAAATAAACCCGTATTTCCATGTTGAGGACAAAGTAGAGGATGTTTTAGAAGCACATCTGACAATTTGACACATGGCTTATGGCAGTCAATAGCCAGTGCCATGCACTATTTATGGAGGTACATAATAGGGAAAAAGGCTTTCACTCAGGATTAGGACTGTAAGTATTATTGTAACTAATGTAGGCAACATTTGGTACTTCATGCAAAACTGTATTTATGTAACACCAGCTTCATCTTCTTGTGTACTTTGAATGCCATGCAGCTACTTCTTCTGGGAGTGCTTTAAGAGTAATACAACATGCATGCTAGATGCTTCAGTAACATGTCTTTCCACTACATGTGATATACCTTAATAAAGTTCATTAAAAGTCACCATGGTGAAACATCTTTATATTCATTTTCCTAGGTTTTATTTCCCTTCTATCCCCCAATATCAGCAATTTTTCAAATTTTCACTAACTTTATACAAATGAAGGTACAAAATGAAAACCAATTTCCTAACTACTAATTATTTTATTAACCCATATATGTGATATACAAGGAAAATGCTGGGACTAATCACGATTCTTCATGAAAGTCAGAGATTAAAAGCATTTTCTTTCATGACAAATACAACTTATTTATTAATACTTGGTTTCACTATTTCCCAAACATATTTGTTTTACCTATATTCTGGCTGTAATTACAGGTGTAAATTCTTCCCTCTAGTCATTTTGCCCATCCTGTCAAACCTACTTTCATGCTGTATGTCAGCTCTCTCAAAAACAGATTTTGTAAAGTGGGGCTCTTTCTGCTTAAGTAACCACATCTTCATGTTCTTTACAAAAATGGAAATCCTGCAAGGGTTGCCTTCATCCAAGTCAAGTGAATTAACACATATATAAAGACCTAATGGGTCAGTATGACCCTCAAACTGCTAGGATTACTGATCATCCTTGGACCTATATTTTATCATGAAGAATGAAATACAAGAACAACTACTACTACTATTATTATTATTATTACTATTCCTATTATTATTATTAGCCTGTCTCTACCCTTTCTCCAGAACATGACAGAGAACAGTGTTTATCTTCTAGGCATCATCTACAGCTTAGAGCAGTAAAAACCTGAATCCCTCAAACTGTAGTAGGATTGTACTGCAAATGAATGTCTTGGAGCTACAATGGCAGTTCCCTACACAGGACAGTCTCAAATGAACACCTGTATTGCAGATTTAACTATTGAGCTCAACTGGGTTATAAAAGCAACAGAAAAGTCTGGATCCTCCTTTAGCTAGAGATTAAATACAAAGGCCACAAATGAGCCACTGAACTTCTGAAGATGAAAGATGTGGAAGAGTAATATATATGCTGCAATGTAAAGGAGAACAGTTTCTGAGGATGCCATACACCAACCTGGCATTTGGTCTTCACATTTAAACAAATATAACAGCTATATTTCCCTTTCCTCTAAACAGTTAATTTACCTGCAATTTAAAATTTACATCACAAACACAACGTGACTGAAGTCTCTAGGTACAGTTCATGTGTTTAACTCGGACGTGAAAGGCTTTCTTGGTCATGCAATAGTCATTCTAAATTCCCTAATAATTTAAAAACTGTATCTCTTTCTACCAGCAAATGTCTACACATGAAATGCAGAATACACTTATTAATTTCTTTGTTGTTGCTTCATTTTTCATATTTTAGTATATTTTTTATAAATCTTCTGCAATAAGTAGCACTACAATAAGCAATATTATTATTTTGCAATCTTTACATTAGTCAACTCTCAGATCAATATCTGTAAATTTGTCCTTTTATATCTTCTGAACATACTTATAAAGGGAAAAAAAAAAAAGGAAAAACATCTGCATTTCTTTCTGAAATTACTATCTTTAGAGAGGTAAACTATGGCATAGTAATCTTAAATCATCCTTTAAAAAAAGAGTAAAATAATTCAGTCTCCTATGGGCATTTTTAAAATTACTTATTCCTTAACCAGAGAGAACAAAAACACACACACAAAAATTACTAGACTAGAATTTCAGCGTACTTCGATTTGTAGGTTCCAAATGTCCCTGATGTTTCCTGGATGCACATGGTTCCATTGCAGGCAGTACACATCTGCTTCAGCAACGAGAAATTACATGCATTTTAAAAAAGAAAATAAAAATCTACTGTAGGTTTTGGCAATAGGAATTTGTTTAGCTCTTAATGTACATGAACTGTGGGTATTTACTTAGGAGCCTACTTTTAGCTGGATATTTTTCTTTCCCCGGATTTAGACCACTTCTTTCCGTCTCCAAACGCCCATTCCTGTAAAGCTCATTTGAATTTATCTTGGGGAATCTCAAATAATCTAGGCAATATATTACATGTATGTGGTTTACTATTCTAATAAACATATCTTCTTGTTTATAGAATAATCGAGGGAGCCTGGGAACATGTAACAGACTCTCAGCCATGGAGAGCCTCCTATTCAAATGCTTTCAATTCTTTTCATTCTGCAAGATTTGAAGTGATAGCAGAATACATTTTCAAAAACAGCAACAAGGCAAACAGCATCAGGATAATTTAGAAGCTACAGACTCGGGTTCCTTTTAAAAACTTCCTCAATTTGAAGTTTTAAGATTAAATAAACCTAGTTTATGGGTTGCTGAGGAATATGCAATACAGGAGACAAACTGGGTAATGGATTTGTTGTAAATGGCAGAGGGAAAACAGTCTTTCTAAACAGACTAAACCAGTAACATCCCTACTGCAACAGAATACTATTGTTAATTATCCATAAAATTAAAGGCATGTTTTATGTACAGCTATGCATATGCTGATGTACAAAACTTACCCAGGAGTTTTTACACATAGAGGAAAAACCAGCATCACTACTGCAGATGACAAACAAGAGGAGAAAAGCATGATGGTCAAAAGGGCAACAATGTTTAAGTAAATACAAAATGAACCCTTTTTCCCTGTTCTCTCGTGATCCATAATCATAAGCTATGTTGTTGCCTGAAAGTGCAGACATGCACTGTGCAGTGCATTAATCCTTCAAACACTAACAGATGCTGGCAGGGATTTAGGCTGGAATGTATTTACAAAGTGACAAATTATGTTCCGTATTATACAGAGAGAGAAAGAGCACCCACAAATAGGCTGATAAATGTCAGCTGCAGTCACGACAAACGGTTTATTTTTATTATACTGTAACCACAAATGTTTTTTGCAGGGAGGCCCAAAGATTTATTTGTTGCAGGAAAAAACAAGATTATATATGACACAAAGTAATAACTGTGAGATCCCTGATGTTCTGGGCAGCTTGCCCTCCTGGAGGGCAGACTGAAAAATGTTGCTTAAAAATGGTATGTTATATGACACAAAATAAATAGTTCATAACTCTGTATCGAAACAGCAATAACTAATAATTAAAGACAGTCTTAGGACATGGCTTATACAAGTTCAAAGGAAGGCATACTATTTCCTTTAGCGGATGTTGAAAACGATGTTACAATATTAAAATAAATCTTATTAAATTGTTTTAGATTAAAAACAAAGTGCTGTAATTGCTAAATGGAAGCAACATATATTTTAAATGTGGTCAGAGCGCTATATGAGCATTAAGTTTAGCACAATTAATTGGCAGAATAGTGACGTCTGCAGGTTTAAAAATGCATTGCAGCTATTTTGAACTATGACAAAGCTCACCAGTAAATTTAAGGTACAGTTCATTCCCTCATTCTTAATCCTAGGAAAATACAAATATTGATATAGCTAAAAGTCATCACTCATTTAATCATTAATAATATCAGGATGCTTCAATGCAAACAAATACATGAGAAAACAAAGAAATTAACTTAATAATTATCTATTTAAGGATTTTTAACTGGCAGCTTACAGTGACAATCTCCTAGCATTGAACAGTATAATACACATATCTGATGGAACATTATCCTCAAAAGAAATAAACCCATATACAAATTCTTTTGTTCCCACAACTGGGCTAAGAGATACATTGAAAATGGCCACATTGTTACGTACACAATCTTAAAAAGTGAAATAAAAGGACTGAATCGCATTAGCAAAGATTTATTGTACAAATAAGGGTTGGCAGGATCAGGTTCTTAATATACGCTCAACATAAACAATACAGACTTGAAGAAAAATATTATCTTTCTGGAAGCACAAAAACATCAGGTGTATCTGAACATTATTAGAATATGGAAACCAGCTACTGTGCTACCTGGTTTGTGAGCATAAAAGGAGGAAGCTTTTCTGTACTTTCTTCCTAAAGAAATAAAGATTGTGTGACAAAATATGAACAAAATAAACACAAAGACTGGAATTAAATTTCTGTGAAAACATGGCCCATCTCAGGAAACATTTTGCTCAACTTGTAGTCAGCAATATAGAAGATAAAATACCAAACGCATCATTAAAAGCATAAGGTTGTCTAAAAATCTCTGATCAAAGTCTAGGCCGTGTATTTTACAGATTCATAAAGCTGATGGCATTCAGACAGAGACTGAAGGGGTCAGGAGGCCATGTCCCATTGTTCTAACAATTAAGAAAGTTTAAAATTACTTCAGAGTAAATGTGAATGAAGTCCAAAATCAAGTGCCTTGTTTTCAAGCACCATCAAAATGAAAAGCTCTGAAATTTTCATTTAACAGATACAGATGAATTTTCTGATAAAGTTATTAACTCTAGATAACAAAAGCATTCCAGAAAATAATAGTCTCATGCAGCAATATAGTGAGAGAGTTGACAATCACCTATGATTATAGTCACTAGAACACTTATTTCCTAAATACAACCTGCCAATGAACAATATAGTGACAAGGATGGAGAGTATGCCTTAAAAATCGCATTCTTATGAGCACTTGTACATACAAAACACGGAAGTGCTGCCATTACAGAAAGAAATGCAGCAAGAAAAGCATAACAATAACCTGCTTTTAACTTTAAACATTTTCCTGAAGAATAGGTGTACAAGACTGACATAAATGCTTTATAGATGAGAGGGACGGGGAAGTGAGGGAGAAAAAAAAAAACATCACCACTGCCTTTCCCTTTTATAAAAGAAGCAAAACCGAATACAAAGAACTGAACATGAAGAGAAGCAGCATCCTAACTGTGAGCAATACTCTTTCTCGTGGACAGAAAGTCTTTTAAGATGACTTCCACAGGTCTGCACCCACAAGTGTTAATGACACGTCTTAATGTAGTCTTTCAATTATTAAATTGGTTTTAATTTAGCAGCTATTATTACATAGCTAAATAACTGGCACATAGTCTACCTTAAAATTTCATTTTTTAAGCAGTAGCTTAGGCTTTTCCCCAATTTTAAGGTAAATACTGGCTGTACCCACCTGAACACCTGAAAACATGGCAGCTACAGTATATCTTACCCATATGCCACATGCAAAAATGTAACACATATTAAAAAAAGAATCAAAACGAAAATTTCCAAGCAGATGTTTATAAACAGAAGGTAACGGATAAAAACCCAAACACAATGCTGCATTATGTTACATGATTCACTGATGAACCCATTGGAACTACAGCAAAAAGCCCTTCTGGAAAACTTCCAGAAATTAAAAGGTGCAAACAAGCTGCCTAATACCCTTGCGTAGACTGAATTCTTATGAAGAAAATAAAGTTTATTGTCTGGAAACAGAGAAAGCATGAGGAAAGCACTAAAGCAATGGAGGTGAACAATTAGACAGATGTTCACTTAAGGAAATAAAGAGAACAGAAGAAGCCATCACTGAGGAATTTTACGAGAATACTGACAACTCTGCACCTCATCAAGGGCACTGGTAAAGTTAAAGCCACTGAAGCCATTTCTACTCAACTCCAGTATAACTGCTGACCTTGCAAAAATCTGCATTTAGCAAATGTGGCTTAGGAAAATAGCATTATACTTTTCATTCTACTATTTTTTGCCAAACTGCATCTATATACTATACTGTATATTTCAAGAAAATTAACTTTATTTCCTTATATAATATTACAATACTCAGAATATTTTTCTTAACTACACTATACACTATATAGGAAAAACCTTTATTTAAAAAACTTTTGTTATTGAAGTAAAATTAAATACTGTCAATTACATCTGATCTTTACAAAAGTGTATACATGAAAGCTTTTGCTTAATATGATGATTATATATGTTTCTAAAGTAGTAAGGACGCTGCATAAGACGCATATGGCAATCTGGACATGTTTCAGAATATACAACTTCTGGCATTTAACTAGTGAAAGAATAATAGACAAAAAGCATGCTTTGTTGACAAACTGTCTTGCAAAGGGAAAAAAAATGAACATGCATGCAGGCAAAAAGAGAAGGAATGAATAATAAGAGGTAATTTTTTTTAGCAAGGACAAAAGTCTTACTTGTCTGTGCTTGTGAAGGCTGAGGTACAAATGTAATTTGTTCCACTACCATATCTCTATTGTTTAAAATATCGTTTCAAAACTCTGTTTGGTTTATGACAATACATTCCTTGCAGATTTTCAGAAAGAAAGCATTCTCCAAATCTTAAGTCTGTGACAGATTTCTCCTTTTATCTACTCATGTATTTTCAAAAATTACTGTCAAAGCAATCAGCAACTGTAGCTCAGTATCACCAAACAACTTTCATCATGTTATTCCATGCACTGGGCTAGTTCCCACAATATTCACCAGTTGTTTCTGGACTGTAACTACAAACATGATACCCATCAACTCAGTTACACAGCACAGGGCACATGACTATCAGAAATGAACTCTCCAGTTATCCAATTGCCAAGGGGTTCCCATCAACAGGTCAAACTCATTCTGAAATATATTAGCATCGACTCTTTGGGCATCAGATTGTAGAGATAGGGAGAAAGTACTAATTGGAAGCTGGGTCCTTATCTGAATATTATTACTTGTGCAAAAAGAAAAAAAATACTCTTATGAAGCATACTCTTACAAAACATTCCTAGTCTTTAACAGCCCCAGACTGCCTTTGTTGAGCATCAGCCACCAGTTCCACCCACAAAAAAAGGGACAGCCCATCCATTGCAGATGGTTTTGCAGCATTTGCAATACAATCAGCAGTTCACTCAGGTCTGCAGGGGACAGCCTGCATATTTCCCACACACTAATGTTTGAAAGTTCTCAGTAACTCAGGAGAAATGCACAAGAAAATTTCATCATTCACATTTTAAATAATATAAAAGATGTGGAATGTGATTGATTTCACACTAGAGAGAACTGAAATTACAGTTATGGGATAGGCTTTTTCATGTACAGTAAGGTCAAGTAATAGTAAATAATTAATGAATTATGAAACAAATTTTCTATAAGGCAACACATAAATTCTGTGCAATAAGATCCAAAAGTGTAGTTACACCAAAAAGCCATATAATATATCACAAAATGAAGAAAATGCCTGATGTTGAGGAATAAAGGGGAGGGTGCCACTCATTGGAATAACTATTATAGAACATAAATAACATATTTCCATACATACAAATCATTTTCATAAGTTTTAAATCTCATGATCTAGAAGAAAAAGAAGAGATTTTCAATTTTTATTCCTGTTGCTTTCTATATCATGATCTGTGCCCTCATGTAGGCTCAATGTAGAATGTAGTAGAATAATCCAGTGGATCACGGCCTGGACGAAAACACAGATGACTTTCTCTGATCTTATTGCTGATTTGGTATTGGCTAAAATCTATGGATTGCTGATCCATATTCCCACTCTACCAGTATAAATTTCACATTCTTCAATGCTCAAGCTGTCTCTTAGAACTTACTACAGTGCATGATACAGTATTGTAGTGGTCACGGTTAGACCTCTGCATCAGTGGCATACAATTAATAACATGAATGCTAGGTGAGAAGTCAAAACTGGAACCCCAAAACTCATCAAAATGTATTTTTTGCCTTGATACCATAAAATTAGTTGAAGATTTCTGGATCAGTAGATGGGAACTTTGCTTCTTCATCTGCATAAAATTCTGTTGTGACTATGATAATAATGTTCTGACTTGCAAGACCATGACATAATGAATTGTCTTATAGATAATTTAAAAAAAGAAAAAAAGAAAAGGTTTTTCTTATAGATTAAAACATTCTGGATCTCAGATTCAACTATGGCAAAATATTACATGCAGAAAAGGACAAAGGCAAGGGAGGAAAATAATCAATTTTTGAGAAATATATTTCTCACTTCTCACTCACTGCTTAGAGCTGTTCAGTCACTTGAACTTGTCCCAGGGGCTAATAAATGAGAAAATAATAAATCTGGTAAAGTTGAGGCCAAATTTATGTATCAAATGCAGACAATTTATCACATCTATTTTATAAAGAGTCCTGACTAAAAGCCTTGAAATAAATGCAAGTCAGATGTTAGATCCCCAACAGCAGCTGTCTCACTTTGTAACATAGTTCGTTTGGGTCACAGTAACTGCAGATCAGAACAGAGCCAGTGACACAGTGCACAGCCAAAATAGAGAGTAAGTTTTCAGATAATTTACAAACACCATAATTTGCATAGCAATAAATTTAAGTCAATATCATGTAGTAGTACATAGAAGCAACTTGAACCCAGTCCTACCAAAATAGATGAATTTCCATTTAGATTTTACTACTGATCCACAAACACCCCATGGCAACATTGTGTGTTCTCTACCAGACTATTTTTCTCATATACGTGTAACTTGAAAAGCCCATGACTGCTGCCAGTTCCTACTTTTAACTATGCGGCTGACAAAGTGAAGTGAAAGCAGCCCTTTTCTCCCCTCCCACAAAACCAATTGGCATAATTTTTGAGTCTTTTTTTTTCTCTTTCACTTCATTCTGTCTTCTCCAAACTAAACAGCAAATCTGACCAGTTGAAGAACACTCAAGTGCACAAGGTAGAGCACTTTGAGGCATGACTCACTAATTCCCATGTGAAAGGTTATGCCAAGATGATAAGGCAGAGAAGTTTATGTTTATAAGACTTTGATTAATCAAGCAATTTAAGAGGACAGAGAGAAGTTGAAGGAAAATGAAAAGGCTCCAAAAGTACTGAATTGTGTTTAAAAAGATCAACAGCCTCCCTATAATCAACTAGATCCATGCATTATTTAATAAATGAAATTATCCAGCAATGAAAGATGTCATCAATAAAGTAGATGAGGCAATGACATATGTCAGCCAACTATTTAGATGCCTTTCAGCACTTGTAAGCATTTGGTTTCAATTTAGTTTTTCAGATGCTTCATGCTATGGTGCTGGACTTCTCTTCTGAGAACTCCATAAAGAGCTGTACAATAATTTCCTAAAGGTGTTAAATTTTAACTTTCTTTCTTTGCTCCTGAAGAACAGGATGATTATATACCTAAAGATAGTTACACCAAGTAACTGCCAGACTGTAAAAGCACACAGTACCATTACAAATATGGCTCATAATTTCCTGAGCTCGATCCAGTAATTTAGCAAGTTTAAGCAAGAACCTATTTGTGTTTTTAAAGGTAAACACCGTGGCATATCTGAGCCCTGTACACTTTTGAAAGGTTTATTAGCATACTCGGTTCCCATTACAATTGACAGTAAAGCACACTGAGTATTTAATTTTCCCCTCAAAAATCTTCTTTCTGCAGTTAAAAAGTTAAATTACTTGCTTTCAGTAGGTAAATATATTTAAGATTTAGATATTGTATCAAGAGCGGCAGAAGGATGAGAGCCAAATCAAAGGCCTGAACTGAATCCCTTTCAGCAGACCATTTTTCCATTTCAGTTTGCTGATGTTTGTTTCCAAACTACATGATGTTGTTCTGAAGGTGCCACAAGTTGCAGGCCCCCGTGCTGACCAGACCACATGAAAACACGTTAATTTGGGCTCCAAAGCTAGAAATGTTAATTTATCATCCTGTCAAAATAATGACATTCATTCATAAATACCATCCAATCTACTCCACACCTGGCTGACTCTTCTGTGCAGCCTAGTAAAACACACTAATTACATACTTTCTCTGCCTGTCCTCTGGACAGTGTACCTCACTATATTTGAAAAGAGTAATGATACAGAACTACAAATGGGGCAAACACCCTTAAACTTGACAGAATAGACAGGCCAGAGAACACAGCCATGTTAGGTGCCATACTTAGCCCATCAGATGCCAAACACACTTCTGAGCACACTTCTTCCACATAGCCTTTTAGCTATCTTGCCCATGCAAAATTAACTTAAATATCTTGGGCTGTTGATGACCTCGGTCAGAGCATTTAGCTTGTACCCATGGCCCTCATCAAAGGTGCAGCGTCAAACTATGATCAGTGCCTGTACGCTCTCACTCAGGCAAATGAAGGAAGACACAATAAAGATTTCCTTTCCAAATCCCTGCATGGTAACTAACCTACTTCAGCTGTGCTCATACACTTCTTGTTTTAGTAAAGCCTAGAACATCCCAAATGAGCAGCACAGTCTTTTCTGTCTCCAGGTGAGTGACTACTTAGTCTTTTTAGGCAAAGGAATAAAGAAGGTTCCTTCAGACACAGTCACCTTCTGCTCTGAACATTCACCTCAAACTGAAGATACTAACTTCTTTCAAGCACAAAAAAAGAGGGATACAGATCTCCCATTAAGCATTATGATTCAAACCAAGAGGAGGTACAACCACATTATCTCCCAGAGTATCTCAATTCAGTAGACGGTATCTAAGAGCATTCATCAACCAGGGCTCAGATAAACAAAACACACCTAACATGCAGCTCAGTAAGCTTTATGTATCTAGAAATACTAGGACTAATTGAATTCTAACAACAGGCAGAACCAAGGATGTAACCTACCACGGACATTTATTTGCAAAATTTTATGTGCTTCAGAATTTTAGGTTCTTCCAGAAGTTAAAGAAAGAATTTTGAGGACCACGTTCTTAAATGCAGTGCCTGATGAAGCAGTAATGCAGAATTTAGGTCCCAGTATTCTAAACTGAACTAGTCCTAAACACTGAGGACAGCCTCTTGCTGTAGCATTTCATCATGAGCATGTGAATTCTACTGAACTCACAAAGGGCATAAAAACTTACTACTCTGTGTGCCAGCCTGCCATGCATTCTGTGGGCTGCAGAAACTGCCACCTCTGTCCAGACTGACAGACAGCCTGACCTATCAAGTCCAGGTTTTAGACAATGCTCAAGGACTCTTTCTTCTTATCTCTTTAATCATATTTGCTTACCTACCTGCAAAAGACCTGTGCATCTTTGCTGTGCCTTGGTAACACTGAGCAGCTGCAATCAGGCAGAAAAAGGGCTGAAATGACCCATCTGCAGCCAAGCCGCTCATTAAGCAGTAACTCTGGTCAGAATCCTGAATTTCAAAGCATTAAATTCAGACTTATAAAACACTTTCTCAAGGTTACGTGGCAGATCAGAGACAGAACCTAACTACAGTCACCCAGGCCTCACAATAGGTGTTAAAATCTCCATGGCATCAACTTGATCAATGTCCCTCTTAGTAAGGAATAGAAAAAAGAAAATTCAGAACTGACCTTTAAGAAATATTCTTGTTATGCATTTTAAACATTGTGGTGATAAGGAGGAAATGTTTTTTTCTGAATGAGTATACTGTACCTTTAATGGTTCATCTGTAGTTCAGAATAAAATCTGAACTATTTCCTGTTCATTGTTGCTATATTCTGTTCCAAGGTTCATAATTTGAAAATTGACTTTGGGGACTTTTTGCTTGGTCTATTAAAATGATTCATGTTGCATTCAACATAAATTGTGCATACACAGAGGAGGTTTAGCACACATATTCACAGTATAATAACTAAAGTGAATTTTGTACAAGCTGCAGTTTGTGGCAAGGATGCAGTATCATTTGTCTTAATTTTTCTTCAGCATTACATTAGGCTGGTGCATTTACATTTCCAGGTACGGCTAAACACTTTAAAACTTTCTTTTTACAGCATGAGTAAAGAGAGAATCAAATCTACATGTTTATATGATGTAACATAGTAATGCCTTTTTACTGTCCAAAGTACACATGGATTTACTTTCCATTTACCTTCCTGCACAAAGGCAAATGCAAAGTGCATGAAATATTCACCACCTATGAATCACATAGTGTTCCTATTAAAAAGATGATAATGTTCTGTTTTACCTTTCAAACCATGATATGGTAACAGTCACTGTCTCTAAGTGGTTTTGTCACTCAAAACAGCCAACGTAATATACAGTAAGGAAGGAGGGTGCTTAGTGTTTGATAAAATTTTAGGACAATCTACTGTCAACTAACTAAATAATTAAAAGCTGAGATATGATTTCAGATAGAAGGTTTGGGAATATTTATTTTGCAAATCTGGGTAAGTAGATTTGCCAGAACAGCATGAATCACTCTAAATACATGGAGAGGGGGAAGAGAAACCAAGATTGCAATCTAACTGTCACCCTGTCTTCACAGAGTCTTAGAAAAAGTTCATCAGTGGTTATGCATGTATTTAAAAACTCATTTAATATTTGTAACATGAAATTTTTGAGAAGATATTTTAACTTCAGCTGTACTGAGTGTGTTTTTTCACCATGGTTTTCCCTTCTCCAGTGAAATTTTCTGCTCACACAAATTTCAAGCATACAAGTGCCAATGCTTGAGGCTTAAAAGCACTCAGAAAATCATATCTACAGACAAAATGTGTGGGCAGACAGTGGGGACAAATAGGTTTTGTGCACAAAAATTTCTGCATCTTATAAAAATAGAATGACCTGAATATTCAAGAACAGATAAATCCCTAGAAGTTAATGTTAGCTGGCTATCAACAACAACAAGAACAGAGAAAACCTTAAAAGCAAACAACTTTTGTTATATAAAGACCAATAATCCAGAATAGACTCTGCACAAGAACATATAAGGAGCCATTATACACTTAACATTGCATTATGAGGGAGACAAGCTCACATGGCAAGTTTAGCCAACACATTATTTTGTCATCAGGATATGAAGAAAATAAACTTTTCTTTATTTTTGATGATTAAGGCAGTCCAGAATGATTTCTGAGATGTAATACAGAAACCGTCGTGAGAGAGGTTCGTTTTACCCTACTGATGATGTGTTGTTGCAATAGTAATCCTGCTCAGTGATGGAGCTCGTCTAGCCTTGTAAGGTCATCCATCTAAGAGAAGGACACTCTAACCAAACCTATGACCTGAGGAATTTGCTGTCACCATCCAAGCTCACTAGGCCCTGGCAGACAAATCTTAGGTGTAAATGGTGGGACCAGGTCCGCTCACGCTGTGCCTCACCTAAAGAATCCACTGAGCAGGTCCGAAGGATTTACCCACACTTGCAAAGCCCTGTAGTGACAGGTGAGGGACAAAACGGAAGGTGATAAGGTGCACTGGAAGCTCAAGATCCAGCCCTGCATGCAGGCAGTTCAGGGCACTGGTGAATCAAGATTGACCCAGGAGATGACAGTCTTGTTCGGCAACATCCTGAATGACCAAGCAGCCTTTTTTCCAGCCGGATTAGCCTATCCCGTATTGCCCTTTTAGTCCTCATTCCGCTTGTAGTAAGCATGGGTAAAGCCCTTCCCAAATCTTCGTTTGCGAGGCCAAGCCATCAATACAGAGTTCTCTAAACTTTAATACAATCTGAGAAGTGTTTAAAATTGCAGTATACTTACACTGAACCTATTCTGACCATCAAAGTGGACAGAGGTGAACCGCACCTTCAGTAGAGCAATAAACATTCATGCCTGAATAGCAACAGTTTCTTGCCATTCTGTCTGGCCTCAACAAAGTTAGTAACATGAATGCTCACCTCAGAAGAGTTTCCAACCTTAATTTTGGTGGCTTTACTAGGACCTGTGCCATCTATAATGGGAGAACCTGCTTCCACCACCACAGCACTAAACCAGCCTGACATCCACTGCAGAAGAGCTGGTAACTCCCATAGAGACCACATTATAATAGCCAAATTTTCAGCAGCTGACTGCTGCTTTTTTCTTTATTTTTTTTTCTAAGTAAACCCCAAAACTACCACTATCACATAAAAGAACATAAACAAGTATCAGAAGACTGCATAACTAATTATACGTGCCCTGTTAGGCTGAGGATAAGCAGTTTCCCATTGCAAGCTTAAGTATTAAGGGTTTGCTTCATCCCTTACATACATTCATATTTTACCCCGTCTGTTTTTCTGTCAGTTCACAATAACAACAACAAGAACAAAAGTCACCTTTTCCCAGTAAAACGCTTCTGACTATGGTGCTCAGGTAGTACAGCACATGAGCAGCATGGCACACACCTGAAGCGACCCACACCAAAGCACCAATGCTCAGTCAGCAGACTGTGCACCATTAGGACTGGGACTGCTTTATTTGCAATACGCCAGTGTGTTTATGTATCCAAGGTTTGAGAAAAGGCAGTCATGCAATGGAATAAAAGTGAAAGAGTTCACATGCTATCAGGCAGTTTACAGGTCCTTGGTATGTCTTCCCTTCATAGGCAGGGCTTAAGAGAGATAATCCTGACAGATCACTTTCCATACAGTATTCCAAGACCATATATCCGCAGAGACCACCTCAGGCCAAAAGAGAAAAAAAACAACCTAAAACCTAAACTAAAAAAAATAAATTAAAAAACCCTCTTGTTTAACATTTGTTCCACCTCCATCAAGCAGAATTTTCTCATAAACATATTTAATAACTACTATTTTAACTATAAGCAGTAAGGCTGATATTCTGTAACACTAGTGGAAGAACAAAAAGGATAATAACAGATTTTATAAAGACCCCATAATGAGCAGCATAAAAATTCTTGAAGTAAATATGGCACAGAAAACAGGAGCCAAAACATATCTTTCCCTACTTGTTGTATACAGTAATACTCAAACTGAGAGGACTTGTAATTTATTTTTACTAGCTGCGCTTTCATAAGGAGTATCAGTTTCCTATCAAATTCTGAAATTATATAAACACTTATTAATGCCTTGGAAATACAGAAAAACCTTTATTGACTATACTAATTGAAATTCAGAAAATTCAAGTTAAAAGTGCAGTGCAGAAAATGAAGAACAGAAATCCATGTAAAGGCACTTAATTCCAAAATGTATTCAGAATCATAGAGACACAGGTACTGTATATGTTAAATCATATGGGGAAAAAAATAAAATAAAAAAAAATCTATATTTTAATCTTTTTGGGTGGAAGCAAATTATCTTATTTACTACATGAATGATTTCCTCAATTTTACGCCAATCTTTGGAGGCAACTTCAACCTGTCTGAATTAAACAGTCTGCAGAAGAAAAGACTAGATTATTTATATTATAGAATACTGTTAAGAAATAAAATTGAAAGATTACTTTACCATACATTGCAAATAAGAACATGCACATCACTCCAGCTTACAAAAATCTAATTTTGCTTTTTCTGTTCTGGGAGAAGCTTGATAAGTGGGAAACATGTTTATATATACACATATATATATGTGTTTGTATGTGTAAATTCTCCCCAGATGGACAGCACCTAAGAAAATGAGAAAGTCACAGATTTTCCTTGTATCTATGTACCATGTGATTATAAACGTTGCAATCACAAGATCCTTTTGGTATTTATCTTTTTATCTGGAATAACTGCACTGTGTATATACAATATAGATAAACTTCATATTTCATAAATATATATACCTCATATAACACACACACACACACACACACACACACACACACACACACACACACACACACACACACACACACACACACACACACACACACACACACACACACACACACACACACACACACACACACACACACACACACACACACACACACACACACACACACACACACACACACACACACACACACACACACACACACACACACACACACACACACACACACACACACACACACACACACACACACACACACACACACACACACACACACACACACACACACACACACACACACACACACACACACACACACACACACACACACACACACACACACACACACACACACACACACACACACACACACACACACACACACACACACACACACACACACGTCTTGGCCTACGCTTTCCAGAGAAGTCACATTTGTTTTTAATACCTACAAGCACACTGGAAAACAATCATAATCGTAATAAATTGAAATTATTCACTGAAAATGTACCAGTGCCCAGATGAAAATATCTGATAGATAAACATTTCCTAACATCTAATTTTCAGATATGTAGACAAAGCAAATGAACAGGTTTAAATAAAGTCAAACTCGCATTGTCTACTCATGCAATTTTACAGTCCACCAATATAGAAACTTTACTAAGTCATGGCCTAATTACACAAAAACCCACAACAGACGACAATACTTCTTCATAGAGATAAGTCTACCATGTATTATATTGTTTACTTTAGTATACATGACCTCCTGCACTGAACGCTTACACAAGCAGCTCTCGTATACCACAAATATTTGACAGAATAGACAAAACTCTGCTTTTCACAGAAACTCATGGTCTGTTTCACTACTTGGTGTAAACTCCATTGCAAAAGGCTAAGCAGCCCCAGATGAATTCTGATAGAGAAATACATTCCTGCTGTGACAGAAAGCAGGACAAACTCCATGTGGAATTACCCGAGGCTCCTGGTGCTGTGCTAGCCAAGAAGGTCCTGTGTCTACCCAAGAAACACTCTGCTTTTCCCAACTTCTGCCAGCCACCATATCCCAGGTAATTTCATTAATAATGACTTAAATTTCTTCATGATTTGCCCAAGAATTTTCTTAATTTACTGCCTATTTTGATAGCAGCAACTACTAAACTACTGAAATTGCAACTCACTTGAAGAAAAAGGAAGAAAATTTTGCAAAAAAAGGGCATGAAAGAAAAAAAAGAGAAAGGATGGTTTTGTTTTCAGGGTATGCATAGTTTGGAGGGGGAGCCTTCAAGAATTGTTTTATCCCTTATTAACCACAAACCCTCATAGTTTGACAACTGTTCACATACAATGAGATATATCATTCACAGATAGGAGGATGTAGTGCTTATACATTCCTCTCACAAAAATTAAATTACTGTAATAATAACACTCTTTAGCAAGGCCTGTGATCTCCATTTAACAAATGGGAAAACAAAGGCAGGAAGAGATGACATCCCCAGGTGAACTCCTGTAATGTTTCCATGGCAAAGCTGGAAACACAACTACATGTATGCCCATTCCTTGTGCTAAGCAGCTGTCGACTCTCCCTCTTAAAATGACATACCTCCAACTGCTTGGGATGCAATGGCGTTTAGTAGCCACAGAGAGGTATGTGCCATACCTAATGGAGCACAGAAAATGAGACACATTCATTGCTGACATAACATAAAGGGTTTGTGCCTGTCATGAACTTAGGCCAATACCTCAGGTCATGTGCTATATCTTGCTACCCAAATATTCTTTCATTCTCCTGATTTGAAGAGCTAGTCTATTCAATTTGTAGCTGAGAAGCCTGCATAGCCCTTCAGCAAAAAAAAAGGTTATGTGATCAGTACAATCAAATAATCTCATGACTTATCTGAACCAAAGCACCTCTTTTTATTGGTGAAACATTTTAGAGATACTTCTGAACATCAGTTAAATGACTGCTGCAACCACTGCATGAGAAATTAAGAAACTCACAGACAATGTTACCCTCATCAAAGCAAAAAATAAAATTTGCATGAGTATCTTAAGCATAAACTGAGATAACCAGACATAGTTAAGTCTTGAAGTTCATGCAACGTTGCTGTAACACGTGCAAGCGACAGCATGTCATATTAAATTAACATGTAATGCTCCTCTAATGGCACATTGTTTTACAAAGAATAATTGAATTTATATCTAAATTGAAGCCATAGTAATATATTCAACTATTAGCAGAACAGAACTGATCAGCACACAAATAAGTTAAATCTGAGGAAAATGCTGAGAAAATGTTACTGGCATTTCAGTGTTGTAGAAAAGCTATTTTGCGTATTTTTAAAAAAGTAAATCACTACTGAGAACAAACTAAACATGGATGTAACACTACACTCATCACAGAGTCCTGGTAGACCTTACAAGCTGCATGGAGTTTGCATGAATCTACAGCCACTTAGGTTTATGACCACCATTATGAAACAGCTCATGACTTCTTGAAGCCACACAAGTGGTATGAGATAGAAAAGGCCAGGAAAGAATGCCTGAAGTATGCATAAATGGTCCATATGTCACATACATGAAGACATTGTGGGACTTTTCCAGAAGATATTGTGGGAGAAGAACCTTCACTACAACTTCATATTCTCGGGCCATTCTTCCTTCCCTCTCCTTTGACTTAAATATAATGCACCTCAAAAAGATGTAAGCTGCATTGCATCCAAGTACTAGGGCCAGTCATTTAGCTCTTTAAAACAATACACACAGAAACGTCAAGGATTGTTTCTTCAAAAAAAAAAATTCCTTTTCAGAACTATCAATGAGTGCTTGTAGTAAGGATCAAATTTGAAACATTCAAAACCCTTCAGTTCCAAATGGATGAACATTCTTGGATACACAAAAGGCTAATATAAGCAGTCACTTCAACTAAAGTCCCATGGAAAACACTGGGTGACAAAAGCCCCTTACAGCAATCTGCAAGAAGGAGAAATAAATTAATCAAACTGCCAAACGAAGAAGGCTGGGTTTGACCTCCTTCTGATCTCATTACTTCTCTATTACCCTTTTGAAAAACATCCTCTTACAAAGATCACTAATTGAAGATTATGTGGAGGGGAATCGCACCTCTCCATCACCGTGGTAACTTTGACTCATTTGTCATTCTAATAATTCACTTCTTTTCCTTTCTGAACAGACAGAGACATTAATAGACTATCATCAGCTAAAAAAAGGCAATTTTTCCATTTAATTGCACTCATTAAATACTGCACTAGAACAACTGGAAAAGCAATACTCTCAATATTTAATCATGCAATAGCAGTAACAAAACATTACTTCAAAACAAATGTGGCAACATACAGGATGATGTGAACTGCATGTTGCGACTTCAGAAGTATCAGCATTTTTCTGGTAAAGATATTTGAACCTTTTTTCCTTACTTTTTTTGACAATCAGTATGTGAAAGAAGCGGACTAACAGAACTGACTACAGCTCACACTAGAGAAAAAACAGTGCGCAAACTCCTTCGTAATTGCTTCATCTCTCTTGCCAGTGAACCACAACAATAGAAAGCATTTCATAAAGCAAAACAGCACATGAGTGTAGCTGTGGAAAACATTGAACAAGGCTGTATTTGCACAGTTTTACTGGAAAAAAAAAACAAGCATCACTTTGGAATGTAATTGAAGATAAAAAGGTTAATCGCACTGGTTGGTATAGTGACTGCCATGGGCACAGTCATCAGGTGTCTATTTGCCTGGGATATCTTATTTTCTATCTTTTATAGAAATCGTACATCAGCCTTCAGTGTAACTGCATTCCCATTATGGAAAGTTTGCTATAGATTGACTACTAACATAACATAGTAGGAGCTGGAATAAAACCTTTGTGTTGAGGAGATGTGCAGAAAACTTAGAAGTGGCTGTTTCAATTTCAGATATCACAACACACAACGGCTGTCAAGAAATGTTTCTATTTTTACTGCAATTCTATCTATAAGCATAAATACACAAAGCCCAGTCAAGTAGTCAGGCTAACTTCAGTGGGATTATTCCTGTCGATAGATACCGCTTTATCTGTCATTTCTCATCTAGCTTTCCTAGAGCACCAAATTATGTAAATATTTCATTTAGGATCCGATGAGCACAGCAGTCAGGGCTGGTGACTGATATCCAAGCATGCTTTGTCATTCCAGATTGCAGTTTTTGAAAGTGAGCAGGTTAAAATTTTAGAAGGAAAACAGACAGAAATACCAGAAAGCCATTTGATTGGAAATACACATTTGCAGATTGCCCATTTCTGTTGCACACACTGAGTAGTATCACCACTTTATGAATATTCCAGCTCAAATCTGTCAGGCTATCAGGTAGATACAATGCTCGGCTTGTTCAGCGGAAGAAATAAGAGGTAATTAGTAAAAGGAAATAACAGAAGTTTTCAAAAAACAGTTAGCTGGGCTACCTTTGCTAGGAAAAAGATGCACCAAGTGTAGTACCTCCTTAATCAATTATTTATTCAACACTTGCATGTGAGTAACCTTATTGATTCCGGTGAAACTAAGTGCTAGACCAATATGAAAGAAAATGACAGCAGGACAGGAAGTCAAGAAGCATCATGCAAGGCCAGGTCAGAAAGGCTAAGATGTATAAGATAGTGGCATATTCAATTTAGGAAAAATTGTAATTTAGTTTTATACTTCTAACTACAAATCTAAATATCATAAAGTTTTCAATGACAAATCTTTATGTGTAACATTTTATAGATGGGGAAAAGTCCCTGAATAACTATAATACATGAATTAAATATACAGTGATACCAAGGATTTTATTTATATATAGATTTTATTATAGTTAGTTACACCTAGCTTTTATTATAGTTATTTATACACTACTAGAACTTATACAACTTGTATAAACTCTTACTTACATAATATTTAGCCATTATTCTTTTTAAATAGAATTTTACTTCCCTTTAAAATCATACCTAACTATCGCTACACTAGCAGTTGTGGTCCAGCTTGGGATCTGACAAACATCACATGAGTACATATGGCAAGAAAAGAGCAGGCAATGGGGCGAACATGTTTCACCATCATTTACAACATTCAAGAGCAGAAGCACAAGATGTCTTCTTGGGTTCTGGGATAGAAAGTGTTTAAAAACTTGGTTTTCTTTCATCCCAAACTCTCCCAAGCCAGCCAGTTAAACAATAATAAGCACTACAAGATACTTTCTAACAAGAAAGACAAAAGCAGAGAGTGAGGCAGACAGACAAGGCTACCTAGGCACACCTTAGAACTTCACAAGTAAAAGCATATTTAATCAGCATTCTCCTCAGAGTTGTGAGGTTTTCATAACCTTTACTGTTTAGTACTCACGTTGAACATCTAGACATAATGATTCAGAAATTACTTGTATGGAAAGAGTAGTTATGATACACAAATTAATGCTACATAATGACTATATAGTAAAAAAAGAATGCCTTTGGAAAGGTGCTGTAAAAAAGGAGTAAGATTTGGCAGAAAATAACTAACAAAATACCATAGTTTTATACTTAAAATGCAAGTGAATAATCACCCATAAAGCCACAAAATACCATTATGCTCATTTAGGAAGAAAAAAAGCATTCATTTTCATTCCAGTTCAGATGCAAAATTGCCTGCAAGAATAACACTTGAGCGCATGCTTTTTCCTTCAAAACATGGTCTTGGACAAATTCCAGCTGTGAGGGTACAATCAGGCTTTTAGAGGGGCACAGGGAGAAGCAAGCAATGTCTCCCCCTGCACATGTGCTTTCCAAATTCATCTCCGTAACTGGCTTCCGCCTACTTCTCAGCATGAGAATAAGCTATATGCCAAGGCTATCTTGTGGTTAAGAAAATGTAACCTGTTATGCTTCATTATCTAAACAGGGTTGAAAGTGATTTTCTGACACCCCAGCATCCTCTATATATTTTTACATATAATACAAGTAAATCTGGCTTTCCAGTCTGTAATCCAATAAGCACAACACTAGGCTTGCTCTTAATGATACAGCAGTAATCTTTCATCTTGAGGGAATTCAAGTTATTTATCCATATTGATTGCTTGTTTGGTGTTGAGATATGATTTTGTTTTTTCAATTTCATTATTACTGATAGAGCTGCTGTATCAATAACCCCATCTTCATTCTCAGATGTTCCTTGTTTCAAGCCAGCAGATGGTAAGAAAAAATGCCCTGTCTGGCAGATATTCACATTCTCACCAAGAGCAAGTGAGTCAAGCCGCAAAAAGCGCATCATCAGGCACTTCATCCTCAGAAAGCACTCAGGAAGAAAGAGATGAAGCACAAATGCACTATTTTCTTTATCAACCTATTCCAACATGTGTCTGACTCTTTTTTTTCCCCAATATATGTACACAAAACTCCATTGGGAGAGAAAAAATATAAGCAGGTTGAAAATGAGAACAACTTTACATAAGATGAGTCCACTCATGCATATTATGTTCTTCAGGTGGGTGCAGCCATATTAGCAGTACCTAAACTAATTGCTGACGACAGACGGGTATACCACAATAAAAATTATTCTGTACATATTCTGTTACTTGCTCTCCCTCTTTAACCATCTGCTATTGACCACCGATTGAGACAGGACACAGATTTGATGAATTTTCAATTTGACTTAAATGCTGTACTCAGATTTTTAACACTAAAGTCTCAAATAATAAAAGTAGGTAAAATGGCTTTATACCAGCCATTATAAGACTTTCATTCTAATGGTTTATTTCAACCACCTTCGGTTTTGCATAGGCAGCCCAGAGAAATTGAGTCAATATACCTGTACGCACATAACATGATTTATTGTCTTCCACTGGAGGCATCAAGTGTAACCTTAGGTTGATGCTTTATTGATTCAATATCTATCATGTAACGGATATAAAATTGGTTTCCTGCTTTTAAGACCAGTAGCCCAAAAATGTACAAACTTCCTTTCCAGCACCTGAACCCTGTACTGTGGGCACAGTGGGAGCAATGACAAGGACTAGGGTCAGGTAACTTTAACTTCAAAATCAAAATCCTGATCAAAGCACACAGAAATGCAGAAATTAATAGTTCAGGAATAGAAATTCTACCCATTCAAATAAACTTAGGAAAAAATGGACTAATGAGCCGAGTTACTGGCTGGGCTTAAACCACGACAGTACTCGTCACTATTCAGTTATCATTATGAATATAGCACAACATATACCTAATGCATTTACAAAATATTTCTCATTTATCCAGCTATTTGCTTAAAAATATTTCAAAATTTAAAGAAATCTAGGAAGAACATCTAAACAACAATCTACACACAGGAGGGATTCTGAAGGTAGCAGAGTCACGGCAGAGGAGAATGAAGTAACTTCATCAAAAGCTAAAGTAGCAGCACGCAAAGGAATAAAACCTGCTCCAAGAAGCCATAAATCCAGTCCAAATTCCTGTGTTCTCATGTCTTTTTTATGTTTATTTGGCCAGAAGGGAGAAAAAAATTAAAACCTAATTTTTCAGAAGGACTAGTAGCAAATCTCAATACCAGCAGAAAAAAAAACAGGGTGATTTATAGAGTTGAAAGAAAATGCAAACTAGGTCACCTATGGTATAAACTAAGCGAATGCTACTACAAGCAAAAAGTAGATCATTTAATATAAATACATAAATAAATAAAGCACAAGTTGACTTTTAAAGCACTGGTTTAAAAACAAACGACAGGAAAAAAATCCCAAGGAAAAAATTCCCAAGGTTTTGCACTGTTAAATGTTATAACTGATAAGACTTCAAACAGGTCATCTGGTGCCATAAACGGGCAACAGCTCTTCAGCCCTGCTGGTATTCTTATTTCTTCTGAGGCACTGGCAGGAAATAATACAAGGAAAGAAAAAAAAACCTAAACTATATCACAGCAAAACTAAACAAAGTAGGCAAAGAATATGGGCACTCTGTGCAAAAAAAAAAAAAAAAATAAAAACCATTAAAAATAAAAAATCACTAGTTAGCTGATAAAACACATTTTTCTTCTTGCTCTGAAAGTGCTAAGAACTTTGCATGGAAGCACTGAGAAAACATAGCAATAAATACTAGCGAAACCTACATGCTATGCACTGTTTTCAACCACAGTAAGAAAAATACTTGTTGTTCTTCCTTCCCTTTCAGATCTCCTAAAGGTCCAGAGATTGAGATCCAGTTAAGAAGATGTTTAACTGTGTGTGACAGGAGCAACTCTTTTCTCTGGGTATTTCCAGGCATCTCAGTTGCACAGTGTGTAAAATATTCCACTTGTGTGACCAGTCATTGCAAAAGGAATTACATGGAAAACTGCTCTTTTACCAGCATAAAAAGGGAGGGAACAGGGAAGATAAATTCTCCCTGTTCCTACAGATAAGAGAAACTACTGGGCAAAAGTGAAAGGGAAAGCTAATTTTTGGGGCAAGCTTAGTCCCACCCCCATCACAGGCACCAGCTCAGTAGGTAGGAAACTGCTTCACTACATGTCGAAGAGATCCACCAGTTCTCTCAGAACAGAAAAAACACTGCTAAAGCAACAGATTTTCGAAGTCAATGGCCAAGGACTATATAAAAAGCTAGTGACTATCACACTTAAGTTTAAATGAGATGGTGCATACAACAGTTCTACAGTTGAAAGCATGGATTAGTAGAATTACAACAAAATTTATAAGCAATTTTTTTAAAAGATATATAAAAACACAATTTTCAGCATCTTTAGTATGACAGAAATAAGAGGAAAGTAAGATGCTACTTGCACTTCTTTAGCCTTTCCAATAAAAATGCATTTAGCTGCTGTACAAACATCTACTGTCAAAACATTTACTGAGATTAAAATGATAAATTAAGTACAGCAAATTAAGTAATTTAGCAACTACATAAATCAGAACAAAGGAAAAAAAAAAAGAAAGCCTGAAATAGTCCAAGCTTTCGCCCTACATTAATTCCCAATTTGCATGTCTGAGGAGGATGTTCATTGCAACTACACTGTCTGCAATAGGGACTCAGGGTCTGTCATAACTAAACAGTCCAAAAGACACCATCCTTTCATCAATTTATAATTACAGAAACAAATACACAGATATTAGAAGATTCTCATCTCATAAGATGTTGAATTCCTAGTGACGCTTAAGTAAACCTGAACATACACCATAGATGTGAGGTGTCCCTGCCCATGGCAGGGGGGTTGGAACTTGATGATCCTAAGGTCCTTTCCAATCCTAACTAACTATTCTATGATTCTATGATTCTATGAAATTACTAAGGGAAATCAGCTTTCTTTACAAACAAGACCTAAGGTCAGAACCTCATTCAATGACAGAAACAAGAAAAAAAGAGTTACAAATTCTGGGAATCCTGGTTTCTAGTCCCATGCTCAACTTATGCATGAATATATCTCAGATTTTACAACATAGGCAAATACATTTATCATATGGAAGAACAAAAAAGCAAGTTCAGTATTCAGACAAACTGTATTGAGCTGATAACAAATAAATCAATTTTGAGGTTTTTAGCTCCTTCATCAATAGCACTCTTACAGATGGAGAATTTTCTAACAAGAAGCTTTGACTGCTGACTATACAATTTCTACTTCTATTTTTTTTTTTAAGAGTGTGCCAGATTATGCTTACCCATATAAAACCAGCATAAATTCACTTCCTCTGGATTTACACTGCTATAGCTAAAATTCGTTTCTTAAGTCAATAAAACAGGTTTAACGAAAAATAAAATTTAAAAGTTACAATAAAAAGAAACGATTTTCCCATAAAAATGTGGTGATACATGTCAAAGAACATGAGAGTACAGGCAGAAAAGAAGTACTATTCCGAAATCAGAGGGACTAACTAGAATGGTATTCTATTAAATGCAAGTTAGTGCATCAGAATTTATCCCTGATATGAAGCTAGAAAATCTTAAAATTACTTTTTACTGGAAACTTCTTTTTCTAGTCCCAGATCATTGATGATTTATTTAGATGCCACAGACTTCAGTACCCTGTGCAGCCTCCCCTGCGACCTCCATCCATGCACTCTCTTCTCTGTGATCCAGGAGTTCCATCTACACTCCTGATGGTGTGGCCCTTCTGTCATTACCTGAGCTCTATTGTAGGCATATCTATCTTCAGCCCTGTCTTCTAGATGGACCTTGGACCTCTGTTGAAGCCTCGTCTCCAGTCCTGTCTCTGGCCCCATCTCCTGCTGCTCCTGCCTGGATGCCTTGAATAGATCCTGGACCTGAGTCAGCCTTATGCCTTTTCTGGGACTGTCTGGGGAACTCCTTATCACCACCCTACTCAGGAGATGCTGTAAGACTGAGCCATGGTGAATGTGCTTGGCATCTGGCTCACCCTCTTTCACAAAGCAGCCCTTCTCTTGCTGCACCCTGGCAGTAGCATTGGTGTGTCTTCCAAACATTAACATAATACACTGCCAATGTCACTCTTTCTCAGCAAAAATTTTCTATGAATCTTAGTGTTCTTTTCTGGCTGTTGTTGTCTTTCACTGTTTTTCAAGAATTCCCAGTTCTTCTAGGAGTCAGATCTCTGATATAATTCATTCTATCATCTCAACATGAAATAAAAACACATCTTCATTTCCATCCACACTGAGACCAATTCAGATTTATTAAGGCTTCCTTGATATTCAGTGGTGTCTTATAAGCACTAAATCACCATGAAAGCTACATAAGTGAGAGCCTGCAATCCTAAAAAATACCCAAAACCCAATCAAACAAGAAGTCCTCTGAGAAGTATACATCTCCTATAAAGCACAAAGCTTTCTAGACATCCCCAGAACAAGCATTGTACATCTAATGCTCCTCCTTTCCTCTTTAGGTGATCAATCACTTCCAGCAACAAGACGAAATGGAAACACATTCTTATCTCTGGGCTTCTGGGATGGCTAGAAAACCTGCAGAGTCCCTCCTCTCATGCTAAAAACAAAACAGTAACAATGAGAACAAGCTTCAGCTTCAAAAGCATTTAAGATCCTCACCATTTAAGTGCTGGCCTTAACTTCTCCTTGGACTCCTTATATGCTGTTGCTGTATAATAAGCTCTGTAACCAGCAAAAGACAGGACTATCACTACATTTAAAGACAAAACACAAGCATTGATATATTTTTATTCAGTAATTAATAGCATCTTAAGAAATTAAGTTCTGGAATGATTTCTTTCTTTGGTCCTCTCAGGAACAGTGCCATACATCATTACTTCTACTTTCATACACAAGTTTTTTAAAACCCTGCAATTTTGTTTGACAAGAAAGTATTGAATCTGAAAACA
This sequence comes from Pezoporus occidentalis, assembly GCF_034315485.1. Taxonomy (NCBI): domain Eukaryota; kingdom Metazoa; phylum Chordata; class Aves; order Psittaciformes; family Psittacidae; genus Pezoporus; species Pezoporus occidentalis. Next base: position 3,882,140 of record NW_026913856.1, on the reverse strand, counting down.
AAAAGGGTATCCACTGTCTCACAGTATAATTATCACCAAAGGGACCTGAGAGATGTTTATGTTTGCAGAGGCTTTCTCATACAGATTGGAAGTTAAAAAAGCAAAAGGAACAGTGATAGAAGAGTATTTTCAAAACTTGGGCACAGACAGTGGATAGCTACACCTGTCAATCCCATGACATTTGGAGGAATTTTAAGCCCTGCAAACCAGACTGAACCTATTCTGAAAAGAACTCTTAGCAAAGTTGATAGCCTACTCCATGTCACACATCCATAAGCCTGCTTAGCAGAGACTGAATAACTTTGCATAGCCTATGTCCCTCTTCTTGGCCTGATTCCTCTGGCAATGCAGTATGAGAAGTTTACTGAGGGTTTTTCTTCTCTCTGTTACAGTAAGAATACCTGAAGGATAACAGAACAAATGATGAGCAGAGGACATAAAGAGATACCAATTCCAGCATACGTAACACTCACTTTTGTATAATTTCAGATGCTCCAATGACCTTTTGATAAATCAGTAACACAAGGGCATTACTGTTGAACGGTACTTACTAGAGTACTTACTCCCCTCCAGTGTAAAAATCTGTATTTAAGGTTCCCTGTGAGGTGGCTCAAAGTATTGGACACATTTTACACTTTTCTTGTACTTAAGAACACAATGCTTTCAAACCTTCACTGCAAGGAAGCGGAATTGGTTCCTGCTGTATTGCAGAACTTAGAAGCTATTTTAAAGAATACTTTCATCACACCAGAATCCAGCACAAATGCTCAAAAGCCCTGTAAGCATTAAGACAGTTTTTGAAAATTGCTAACAGGTTTTGTGCTTTGTGGTATAATTAACACAGGATGTAAAATTGCCAAAATATCAGAGAGAGTCAGATATATTCTAAGTACTTCAGGAGGCAGCCCAGCAAAGCTGTTGATCCATCAAAAGATCAAACTGAAGCTGAAAGCATCCTCCAGTTTACACAATTGTAAATCGAAGGCACGAGCCACACAACAAATGCAATCTGGATAGTAGATAATGACTCTGATTTGGAGTGAAAGGGCATTGATAACTCTGCACTAGATAAAAGTGAAAGCTCTCAGACAATATAGCTAGAAAAGGGTGAAAGGAAATTTGATGTTTTGCAGCCTTAGTTCCAACCCGATCTCCCGTAACTAAATTTACACTGAAAAGAGGACACTTTCACAAATTAACATAGCAAACAAGTCTTATCTTTGCTGATTTTTCCGCACAACAAATAATAGAGTTTACTCTACATAACTGAGGAAAAAAACATTCAAGGAATGGAGTTTAATAAATGGCAAAAAGAGGGGGTTGGTCAAATTTTAATCTGCTTGACCATGCAAACTGTATTGAATCTGATAATGTTCACGAGAGGTCTACTGAGGGACTTGCATCCTGTATGAATTATACCCAAGGCTCTTAAATTCATTTGAATGCATTAATTCCTAACCTAAATCATAGAAAAGTAATATACTGTTATTGTATTTTTAAATGTATACTATAACACAATGCACAAATAGAAGAGTAGTTCATTTATATCATGTAGATTCATTAAAAACAAAATCACCTCCTAAGTCTGTGTGTGCTGATTTTTGAGTTGCAAACATTCATATTTCCCATGTGTAGAAAAGGAATAATTTTATACTTAGGTGTATTCAAAGCTTTGGACTTGATATACATATAATATTAGAGAAAGAAAATAAAAATATAATGAAAGATTCTGTATTTCATGTGTTACAAAACAATATGTTTTCCTCATTAAACCCTCAGATATAAATTCTACAAACCATGAAATTACCTTTGAGCCCTTATTGAAATAACCAGTTCACAAATAAATGATCCATGCAGGAAGAAGAGAAGATTAAAATAATAAGAGAAAGTTATATTTTTTTATCAGCAGTCAAAAAAACAAACAAACAAAAAAGAATCAACCAAAGAATACTTACTGGTATAGACTTACACAATAGAGATTTTAGTTGAACAGGTAATCCTGGGCACTTTAATTCAGCCACAATCTGAGTCAGCCATCAGTCGCATGTTCCAACATTATGAGGAATTAACTCTCACTAAAAATAAAGTTGGTCAAGGGAAATGTTTGTACAGCTTTTGTTCCATTAGTGTTCCACCAACAGATATGTTTCTCCATCTTTTTTCAGAATAAGTAGCTAAACAATTAAACATTGTTGTTTGAGTCAACCATTCTTTCTGCCCCAATATAAGTTCAGATATTTCTTTGGACAACACCACATTAAGAGGAGAGTTACAAGGCTGACTTCCCTGAAGACTATCAGGCCAATTTTCCAAAAGCAGCTAGCTCACAAGCACTTAACGCCATTAAAATTGATCCTACCAAAACAAAGGCAGAGTTGGTAAATTGAGAAAGAGCCAGCTGGTAGGATCAGCGGCCCCCATCAGAGCTCGACATCAACAGCTTTCCCCTTAGAACCACACTATTCCAAGGTACATCAATCCACAGGAATTATTCTCCCTCTCATTCCTCAGCACTCCTGCCCCAGTTTTCTCAGTCTCACCCCATCGCAAAGCATGGATTTTCCTCAAAATCCCCTTGTATCAACAAAGTGGTCACGACTCAGGGTTTTTTCTGCTGTCTATGCACAATATTTTGCTACTTTGGGCACTTCACTGCAGTCGGGTACTGTTTTGCTAAGCTAAGTGTGCTTCCAAGGTGTGCAGCCCCCACTTGCTAGAATGATCTTGACCCCTTCTGCACAACAAAAGCAGTTTTGCTTTCCTAATGCAAACACACCTTGCTGCCAAACTACAGCGAACAGAGAGAAGTCCAGATCTGAAGAGACCTTAGGTAACCTATAGAACACTGAGAACAACCCACCATTTATACAATATTCCATACTGCAGTTAAATAGGGGTTTAGTGGGTTTCTTTCTTTTCAAAGCATTTTACCAAGGTCATGAGCAAAAGCGGATTAATTTTAGGCATATGGAAAATCAGGAACAGAAAAAGAAAACTACTGCATTAAATAATTCAGTTTTCTAGGGACAAGCTGCAGGGTCTCTGAAGACAGAAATGCAAACAAGAAGCACATGCCCTAACATCTTTGAATTGAAATATAAACAAACAAAAAAACAATATGAAAAAGATATGAAAATGTTTAGCATTGAATAGATGAACAGAAAGAAAGACATTTCATTATATGATACAGAAAGAGGGAGGGGAAATACTGAGGTGGAAGGATGGGAGAATGCAAAGCTTGGAGCTCAACACCAGCCAGCACAAGGGACAAAATCCTGACAGTGAACAGCAAGCAGGCTGATTGTACCACCAGTAACAGAGCTGGTACTGCTTCTTGCTTCCTGCTGTGCCAGCTTCAGCCTCTGGCTGACCCCTCCATTCAGCTACTTTCCCCCAAAAAAACATGTGCTTGGGAAAGGCTATGCTGCTGGTCCCTGGGGAGCCTCTCATGCACAGCTTTGAGTCCGCTGAGCATTATAGAGGAGAAGTCATTACGCTCCACTCAATTAAAACAAGGGGCTGAAAGCATAATTGCCTCTATTTTTTAGAGCTGCAGGGTATCATCCGCACAAAACAATGGTGATTCTTCAGGTAATCAAGTGCCAAAGCTTTTAAGTCAAAACCAGTACTATTTACCTACCCTACAGTGATAACAACTCTAGAGCAAGACTAGGTAGTCAATTCTGCTTGGAAGTTAAAAAACAAGAAGACAAACAAAAATAGGGAATTACATACTGAAAATCTATCAGACTGCACCCATAATTCCATTAGCACTCTGAGAATTTAGCATCTAACTTCAGCTATATACATTACGTACTCAGCCTATTGCCATTCCCTTAAACTGCAGTAGCAAATACAAATCATGTGTTTTGGAGTTAAAACATCAAAAGTGGAGAAGCTTCCAATTTTTTATTTCATTTGGAAGGCTTTGATAGAAAGGCAAACTAGTATTCTTGAAAATTTACTTAATACTGACTTTTATTTCTTTTCAGTAGTGCTAAAAGTTTAGATGACTAATTTCAGGATGACAGGAAATTTTAAGACTGAATTATAAATCCCTAAATACAGGGGCCTATATGTTGAACACAGTGGCAAACTCTTAAAAACAGGCTGGTGTCACTGATGCCTTTTAAACTTTGCACAGATAATTCAAATAAAACCAGCTACAAGCTAGCTCCAGTCATAAAGACAGAAATTTAAGTTAGCACATATTAGCAGCCCACAGTGGGCAAATGTTCAAACACATTATGGTTTTAATATAATTATAATTGTTGAACATGTTCAACCGATTAAGCACAAATATTCTGTTTATCTGAGATGCTGCCAAAAATCATGAGCTGCAGTCAAACTAACATGGTACTGTAGTCCTTCTGCAAAGAATAGCACTAAATCAAAGGAAAAAAAAACATGGAAAAAGCCAAAGCAAATATCTTATCTGATATTTACTAAATGGTCAAATACCATATTTTAAAAATTTTACTTGTAGAGATACAAACTGCCACATATATTTATTTGATAAATTCACATTTTAAAAGTTCACGGCACCTACAAAAAAACAAGGGCTTCAGAATAACTTTCTGTGCATGTGTCTTTTTTTCTTCTCCAGCCCTGAGATATCAAGATTCCACAAAGCACAAACATAAAATGCAAGTAACTGGGAAACAACAGTTAAAGGCTGCCGTGCCTGTAGCATTTAGAATAAAATTACTCTGTGCCTGCTCTTACGCCTCGGCTGCACAAATACAAAAATATTTTTAAACAACCAGATGATCTCCATCTGAAGAGGAAAAAAATAAACCACTACAATTTGTCTTTAAGAAAGAATTACTAAAACTCCCTGTTGTACAACTCCTATTTAGACAATTTGCAATGCTGAAAAAGCAGTTTTTTGAACGGTGTCCCCTAAATAATTAAGCTGTTCCTTTTACCATACTTCCTATATTACAGAAGTCATTTTCTTACAACAAATCAATAACTCATTCCTTATGTCAGTCATTTTTCTCCATTTAACTGAATGGACTTAAGTCCAACACTGAAAGTTAGATTACCTTTGAATTATGTGTGTGATTTAAAATTCAAAGTACTACACTAAGGAGCTTTTTAGAGTGACCACTCCACAGCCTCTTCATATAGACAATCCCTTACAGACCTTCCCGACAGATTTAAAGCAGAACAGCAACTTTGAAACAGTTAAAAAGGTGAACTTTAAGAAGAAACGGCTGTCACAGACCAGAGTCAACACTTTCCTTTATTTACAGAATTAAAAAGCTAAGCAACTTGTGACACTCACCGTTCCTAACACCCCCCCCCCATGCTTTCAAATTAACTAACAATTGCATTGATGGTATAATTTAATAATACAGTTTAAGCAGCTTCAAATGACCTTTTTTGTTGTTGTTGTTGCAGACCCTATCATTTAAAAATTCAGACACACTATTAAGATATTTGAAAACTGTGCTTATTTCTTAAATAACTGAACCAAAACTAAGAAATTCTAAGATACCAGCTTCTCCAAATTTTGATCTAATAGAATTGTCTAGTAGAATATCTTAACATCAGCATGTAGTTTAGTCACAGGTTAAGAGAAATACTGGAACATTTTACGTAAGTTTATAGCCTAAAATGTATTCTTATTAGAAATGAATCACTGACTAAAGAATCATTAGTATAAACAAGGAAAAAAGATAATACATGGAAAGTGCCCTAATAAAAAAGTTCATGCTTTGCATAAATTGTAAAATTTTTGTAATATTGTAGAAAAAAAAAAAATCCTAGAGGCCATCTTCAAACAGCACAAGCCTGGAAAACTTGTATCAATTTAATTAACTGTCCTCTCTCAAAAGAATAAAACAATTTATTCTGTCCTTCTATATTAAAGGTATGGATTTGATCACAATGCTTTGTCATCTGTTAGCTGTCTATTAATCTAAGGCACAAATTGTTGTGACACTTGTATTCTCCAGAAATAATAACTATCCTTTCACTACCTGCCCTACGCCCCATTTTAAGCTTTTCAGAAAGAAGCTTCCTGGGCTGATTTCCTGCCTCTGATGTTTCACACCAGTAACTACAGCAACTGAACACCCCCGATTGCCGGGCACTGCATAGAGTCATGAAAGGGAAAATTTTTGATTTGTAAAACTTGATGGTTTTTATTTTTACTCAGTTTTATGTTATTGTCAGGTTTGAGTTCCCACTGCCTCCCCTGAAATGAGCAATACAGATAAGCACTTGATGCCAAGATCTTCGATGTAGAGATATGCACAGTCCATCAAATCAGAAATATTGTCCACATTAGCACACACGTGCAATCAATCAGTGTTTTCTAAGATGACACAACCACAAAAACTGCAAAAAGGTGGGTTTTTTTAAATGCAGAAATTCTAATTTCTCAGCCTTAACATTATCACACCAGACTCTGAACCTCAGCATTACCTGAAGCAATTAGAAGAAACCAAAGTGGCAAAGTAGTGTTAGGTAATGCTTTATCTTCAGCATTCTGGAAGCTCAGCAAGACTTCCATTCAAAGCTGCTCTCCACTCCATTTCTGCTCAGCACCCTGAATCTGTTCTTTACCAGCTGCTGATGCTCCTTGTATTAAACTGAGAATTTGTGAGAAAAGCAAAACTTCCCGCTGTGTGTTAGCTTTGCATGAGAGCACTTGATCCAGTCGTGGTACTCTTCGGATGCTTTTTTGTAAATATTTTTAATTTCAGGTAAACACAGGGGGAGAGGGGAATCAATATATTCAGTACTAATTACAATTATTGCAATTACTTGAAAGCAAAATGACTGCATTGTACAGTTTTCCTAACATAACATTACTTACATTAATGTTTTACTGAAGGGACTACATTATTTTCTGATTGTTGATCAACAAACTGCTTAATTTTGATTTCTTTTACATCAGGAAGCAGAAAAGGAAACAGCATGAGACGTTAGAATTAATCAGCCAATTTTGTTGTAAATCTATTGTTGATGGGAGTGTCCTTGTTACTAAACTCACGCACTTGTACAGCTATCTTAAATCAATCAATTTATGAAAAAAATAAGATTAAACAAAATTCTAACCATTATTGGCTGAATTATTAAAAAGTTATAGGTTCCAATCTTTATACAGCAGGGCTGTAATTCTTCTGCATGTAGAGTTTTTGTGAGATCAAAATACGATTTAACTTTAAATCAAAAGATTTGTTATTTTAGTTAAGTCTAACAATACTAGAAAGTAAAATTCCTCAGCTGGGGCTGTAATATTTGCTGAAAAAAACCTACTTCAAAACATTAATCAAATTTTTCGCCTACTGGGCAGCCATATGGTAAAGCAGCATGTGAAGCTCACAAACTTGCTGATCTTCTGTAACTGGGTGCTATTAATTACGCTTGCTGCATCCATCTCTTAGATTTTTGCTTTGTGAAAGAAGTATTTATTGCAACAGCTTTTACAAAACAAGGGAATGAAAATCACAATTGATTAATGAGCTGAATGGAAATATTTCCATTAGCAGGTTTTTAAAATGAGTAAGAATTAATACCATGGGTAAAACTGAGCCCTACTTGTGTTTCCGCACAAACACTTTTTGTTTGGCGGGGGGGGGGGGGGGTGTGTGTGCGTGTGTGCATTAGCAGGAAAATGGTCTAACATGCATTATTCACTGTGTTGGTTTTAGGTGAAAAACAATAGGATTTAAACTAAATAGTTTACTACTATAAAGGCTGAGGGTTTCATGCGTTTTAGTGCTAAATTCCTTAGTATGAAATTGAATTGTTACTCAACTGCAAATAATACTGGGTTTGGGGTTTGTTTTTATTTTTCAAATATAACTAAGAGTTTTCCCAAAATCCGGAGAAGTAAACAATTCAGAATGATAGTATCCGTTTTGTCTTTAATTCCTCAGGCCACAGTACTGAGGCTGTTTCGGGATCTCAGCCATAAATCTAGTTAATCATAAATTATAGCTAGAATATAATCCTTGACACTGCAGCCTTGTGTGCCAGCAAAAATGGACTCTCAGGAATTACTGAAAGAAGATTGCAGGGGTTGGCCGGTAAAGGTAGCAAATAAGTTCAAATTGTGTTAGTTCACATACAAAAATCCCAGCCTGGGGAAAGGCGAGGCGATACAATTAGCCACTGTACACGTCCAGAGCAGCAGAAGTCATGGCACACCTGTGAAGATTTGCCGTATCATCTCTTCCAAGTTAGATAGGATGATTTTTCTTGCTCTAATCCTCACATTAGTCTCCTCTACAAAACTAGCTTATTTCAACATTTGGCAGAGTGTGTGAACTTCATCCTATGTAACAAGGGCTACAGTTAGAAGAAGAAAGTGAGGATTAGTTCTTGAGAGGAACTGGTGATTCTATCAAAAGCATAAAACCCAGACTCACTCCTTGTTTTCACCCAGTGTAGAAGAATGAGACTGAAAAAACAAAACTGCTCTAACCTGAAATATTCTGCATATGTGATTTCTCCTCTCAGATCCAAGAAAAAAAAAAAAAAAGTAACTGGGAAGTGAAATATCAAGAATATTCAAATAATTTTAAGAAGTAATTAGGAGTAGAAATAGTTTTCACTCAAACAATACTGGCAGTTTACTGCAGGTGGAAGAAAGGGAACCCAGTCTCTTGGATATAGATCTAGGACTTGCTAGAGTTGATTTATTAAAAAGGACCTATACAAATACAAAAACTTCATGTGGAAGGAGACAAAGAATCTTTGCAGTAAGATATATGGCCGAATGATTTAAAATATTACATTTTTCACAGACTGTCGAAACACAATACTCAGATATGCAAAGGAGTAACTTCTGTCCTGCCAAGTCACCTTCTTGGACTACGGTGTACATTCCTCTTCCTCCCTGAAGTCTTTATGCTTTTTAGCTTACAGAATTTAAGCAGATAATTATCAAAATGGTAAAATATGTAACTACCAGCTACTTCAAATTACAAGGCCACCCACTGGATGACATTTCATTCATCCTATATGTATATATCTGTAGGTATAAAGAACAGGAAGGAAAAAAGTCAAGTAACTTCCAAGTGCTAGACAAGCAAGAGAAGTTTGACATTTAGAATAAAATTTAAATAGTGGAAAACTATATTTTAAACAAACATGTATTACTCTGAGCATGATTCTTATAGAATATAAACTACAAAAATTATTCAATTTCTTAGTCTCCTTTTTCTTTCACCTTGTGTCATCCCAACTCTACCACTTACTATCTTCATAAGCAATGAACAATAAGACAATTCTTTTGATTAAAAAGTTTGAAAGCTCTACACCTTTAGATGGAAAAAAAGTCATTTAAAATATTAGTAGGAAACCTTCTAAACAAGTTTTAATTAGTGACCCAAAATGTAAGCCACAACTTTTCATCACCTCTTGGGTGATCTCTGTACCTCTCCCACACACATTGACTGTCTGCTTAAAAGTTTAAAGAGCTAACAAAATGTTTTAACGAGATACAAATCTCAGAGATCATTAATCAATATGTTCAATGTTATTTGTGATAATTCATCATGACATGATATTAATGGGCTACTGTACCCTTCAGAGGTGAGATTAATGCAAATGAGCAGCCACAATTAACTTTACTGCTCCCAACTCACAGGAATGGACAGATGATTATAAATGACAACTATATGTCAATTACAATATCCAATAAAGTGAAGCTTAGAGGGCAATCTATCTCCTTTTATAGTTCTTGCTTGACATAGCTGAATTTAGCTCAACCCACTGTTGTCACAGGGTAACCACTGCTTTGAAGGAGGGGTCAAATTTTTAATTTTCTGTTTCTCAGGAAGGAATTCAAATTGTGCATCTGAATGCATTGTCTGAGGAAGGAAAGCGGCAGGAAACCAAGAACAGATGTTACCTTCTTCATCAGCTGAAGAAAATTGTATCTGCTCTCAAACTGCAACAGCAAGGCCACAAAGAAAATAATCTCTCCTGCTGTGTAAAATATTTATTCAATTAAAATAAGACCCAATGTATTAATACAGCAATCGGGGGGAATTTACATTTCATAAAGTGCTTTGCCATACATAGGCTGCTAAGGCCACACAGGTTAAAGATGTTGAGTGATGTGTAGACTGGCATGTGCATTTTTGTATACAAACAGATATTGCATGATACCCTCTTGAGCACCAATGCTTCTGTAACAAATAGATAAGACTTCACAGGAAAAAAAAAAAAAAAAAAAAAAAATTTCTAGTGACATAAAAGGAGCTAGAAACAAAGATGTTAGATGCTCATAAAATACAAACAGCTGGCCAGACTGAGGAGATTTTGAAAACACTACAGGTAAAATACACCATTCTGTAAGTATATATTAACATATAAGATATATTTACAAAACAAAACAAAAAAACAAACAAACAAAAAAAAACCCATATGATTTCCAGAATAAGTTATACCTGCAGGGTGTTCTTGGATAAATCTCGAGTGCTTGAGACAATTTTCTTTGAGAAAAATAACTTACAGGAAGTCTTTTGCTTTCTATTTCACTTCCTTAGCATAAAGCATTGGGAATTTATTTAGCTCCAGCTAAAAGAAAACTAATGAAAAGTGATTTGTGATCTATTTTTTAAATTATCTTCTCTGCTTTTACACCCATCTAAAAAATAAAAACCAACCCAAAAGCACTTGCTTTTGTGGCTTCTGCTAACTACTTCTGCTAACTACTAGTAACCCCTAACTACAATGAAAGTCACACACAGGCATTGCAGCCTATAAAGACCTACTGAAATCACGGAAGGGAAGAAGACAGTGGAGGGGCAGGGTATGGAAGTACCTCACAATATGCATCAGCAGCTCCACTTGGAAAGTATTCAATAAAAGTCAGTGGGGGATTTGGCTAAGTAATCTGTTAGGCACCGCTCTGCCACTTATACTAGCACATCCCTAAATTTCCATCATGCAAGTAGTAAGATCAGGTATGTTCATATCTCAATACTGCTAAAGCACAGCAGGAAAGTTAATGATTTTCTTTGGAGCAATGTTTTCCAAAAGCATCTCTCTCCCCAACCCCAATGATTTGTTTAATCATCAAGAAAAATGGTTTTCAACTGAATAAAACTGCTGACACTATTATCATCATTTTCAACATGAGAAAATAGGAAAAATTCTTTACTGTTTCCAATAAGGATGTTAATACACATTTTTTTAACACTATTTTGTCGAAGTCCTGACACATTCTGAAAAAAATGTGGTTTTCAGAAGAGTTTCCATTCTGACCTCTGAAAAACTGAAGTCTACAACTACCCCATAAAATAACTTTGATAGATAATTAGCTAGTATTTAACTACAAGCAGTATGTCCTATACATCCTCATCAATCCCAAATCCATCAGCAGAAATAAGCTGCATTCCATAAAAATAACATGCTACTTTGAGCATGAACAAATATCAGATAAAGTCATAATTTAAATTAGGTTCATATGAAAGAAGGATTTCCTTTTGGCTTTTCTTTGGTTTTAACTAATTAATCAACAAATTTGAGTTGGTTAAATAAAACCTCTTCCAACGCCTCCTATTTAATTGCAGTTTGGCACCAACAAATATATATCAAAATTATAGCATCTCCCTTGACAGGAAGCTCCTTGCTTCCACACACAGTTATGGCTCTCTGCAGAGTAACCAAGAACTGCTGACAACCTTGAACACTGCTACAACAATATTACTATACTTGGCAGAGAAGTACCCTTGCGGCAAGAGAAAAGCTGTAATTTTGACTGTCACTTCACATTACACTAGATATTATTTCACTGGATACACACACACTCACAAACTCTTAATAGACTACAGTTTTCTCACTGCCCAGCTCTCCTCTTACAAATGACAATATAATGCTGTTGACCTACTGGTAGGATGGCTAATACAGCTAACATTAAACATCACTGAATATATTCTTTTAAAATACAGCCATCATAAACTGTCCTGTCCTCATCATCTCAAACCGCTCAAATAGCTTAAAGTTATTTCATCTATGTTGTTATTAATTTAAAAAAAAAAAAAAAAATTAAAACAAATAGGAATTATAATTCAGTTGGATTTTGATGATGCTTGAATAACTAATTGCTGGTATCATAAACATTAACAAATTCATCCACAAGCTGCTTTGGTAAGAAAGTGATTGCTCAAAAAAAAAAAAAAAAAAAGACAGCAAAACAATCTTTCTATATTTCCAGCAGTAACATAAGTGCAAAAGTAACAATAGGTGATAAATAAGTAGGAGTCAAAGGCACAGTTAATTCACAGCCTTATTCCCTGGGCCCACTGCAACAACTATGAGTACGGAAGCATTTAATTGAAAAATTTTAATTTTTAGCACTTAAGTACATAGAGCGGAGTCCCTGCTTTAAGATTTTAAGAGGTACAAACTGTTCAAAGATTATTATTGTGATCCAATGAAAAGACTGTTTGGTTCTTTTAACTAAGATCCAATTCTAGGACTCTAAACCAGTTTACACAAAACTTCTGTCTTTAGTTTTTATTTCATATGCTGCATTTGCTCAATACATAAACTGCCTACTGATTTCCAAAGAATTCGGCCTGTATATATTCAGAAGTTTCACAGTAGCGTGGCACATTAACAGAGTGAAATAGAGAGTGAAACACAGGCATGATCACTTACTACAGGTAAGCCTAACTTGCTAGAAATCAAGTAATATGTTTTGGAATACCCTGGTATCGATTCAGTATACTGCAAGCAACTCCTATGATTTTGTTGAAAGTAAAACAATATTTAATTAAGCAAACTGGATTTAAATAGACCTAATTAACACTTGGAAACAGTCTTTACTAAAAAGCTTCATTCTGATTTTACTGTTGTTCTGGCATATTTTGCTTCTACCCTTGTGTTATTGATATAGTGTTTTCAAATGCATTTAGAAAGATACCATCTCACTTGTGTTGTTTAGATAAGGAAGCATCACTGAACCTCTTTGCCCTTCTCCAATAAAATGTATCAGAAATTTCAGTTCTGTCTGCTGACCGCACCACATTTAACAAGATTCGCAAATGAACCCAGAGTAAGTTTCCCACTGTGACACATTAATAATAAGTTCCTTACTCCATCTATCCCAAGCCATGAATATGTAATGTTATAAAATGAGTCCTTTTCACACAACAGAACCTCAGACGTGAATAAATAAAAACTATCCATCACAAGCCTGTGAAAAATTAATGAGAGTTCTGAGACATAAGAAAAATTGGTTACTGAGATGATAAGGTCCAGTATGTAAAAGCTGTGTTCCTCACTAACTGTAAATTTTATTTTAAAACTTTACAAAAAGAGTTAAAAAAATAGATATCTTTCTGTAGCACATTTACCATAAGAAACAGAAAAGGGGAAAATGCTTTAATGCTGAGACATATATCTAATCCAGACAGTATTTAGAACCAGGAAGCAGATCAAACACTGCCATAACAAGGAGTTACATTTCCAGTTACAGCAGAGTTGTAACCTTAGATATTTAGAAACAGTGTTCTTATTCCATTTCTTTTCCTTTCGGAATGGAAATCCCTCATGAAATAAGGCACCATATCTCCCTAAGCTTCATTTACTTAGATAAAAGAAGAACACATAGAAATAAATTCCTTTCATTCATGTTGGTGTCTCTTTACTGTACCAATGTAAAGTGAAGGTTTTAATCTTTCAATATGCAGTAATCTGTTCTGCAATATGAAGAGGAATAAGAAAAAAAAACATTTTTCAAAAGAGTCCATCTGCCACTATGTTTATTAATACATTTTTTCCTAATCTTGCCCAAAAAAGCATGGTGATGTCTGAGGAGTACAAGTGCTGTTCCAGGCCTAGTCAAACTGCATCACCAACAAATGCTGCAATTTTGTCTTCAGACAGGGAAACATGCAGATAAAAACTAAGATGAGCTCTTGAAAGACTTTCCCCAACACAGACAGCACTTCCTAAACTATTCTACCAAAAGACTTGAGAAAAGATCATCTGATCTACAGTCAATTTGGTGAACTGTTAGCCATTTTAATGCCTAGTGGCTAAAATTAAAATGGTGCCTCATGATACCAAACTAGACCACTTATTTTTCTCTAAAATCTGTTTCTGCTCATTTGGCTCTCACTCATTAAGTAAGTTTCTCTCTTTTATATCCCACCATCACTCCCACTCCAAGAATCAATGAATTCCTCCAGGTTTGGCCTCCCAAATCATTAAACACTTCTTTTATTTCTGACTAATAAAAACGTGTTCGACTCCTCTTTGTTTACTTCAGTGACCATTTTCTGCTAACATTCCTCAGGCTACGCAGGGTCTGTGTGAACAGGCTGGACAAAGCAAGGTTCCTCCTTTCCCAGCTGCTGCTTGTGTATGAAACGATGAGATCGGCAAGGGCACTACTGACCCTTTCCTTAGGTGACAGGACAGGAAACCAAAATGAAAAGAAACAGCAGCACAGCCTCCCTCTGTCCCCAGTGTATAGATTAGATTTCTCTATTAAGGAGTGGCTTCATCACATAAAAACGTGAACAAGCGGGATGTTTTATTCTTGGTTTCTTGAAACTGGTTATGTCTGAAAGGATGGCCTACAGAGTGCTGTCAGAGTTGTCTATCTGCAAAATAAATTTACCGTTTGAAGTCTGTGCTGAGAGTGACTGAGTGACTGTGAAGAATTATTTATCAGTCTTAAAATGCCAGTGGATACAGTTAAGGAACTATTTTTTCTACAAAACTCTCACGGTCTCAAAGAAGAAAGGGAAATATGGCACAATCCACTTAGACTGCTGGTGTTGCTTGAGGGAGGAACAGGTCCCCTCTACAAGAGATCGGTCCCTTGTTCAAAATTCCCATTTTCCAGACTTTCTTCTGGTGTTCTCTTGGTCATCTTTGTCATGAGCATTTGTCTTTCCTCCACTTAATACTACAAATGCAGTAACTCAGGGTAGGGGAGAGCAGAAATCATTTTAAACAGACAAAAACCCAATAAACAAACCCCAAAACAAAAACCCTGGCAGCACAGTCCATTACTATAAAGCTTTTCTTATCATGATAAAAAACCCTCTACAGCCTAATCATTTCTATTGCAGCCCTGCTTTTTTGTGTACTGTTTTGCTGAGCAACACTTAAAAAATATTATTGTAGAATATTTGTCATTTAAGTTCTTTGATTTGCATTCAGAACTAAGGATTCTCCCACATTTTCAAGGAATTTTCTTACTCGAGTTCTTTTCTCCCTTTACTCATGAAATTTCACAGTCTCTCAAATACGCTCACTGGACTACTTATAAGACCCCCTCTGCTTAGACAGGTATTAGATTTCCAACTGTGCCAATGCAGCTGAAGATTTCTTTCTTAAATACCCTTATTGCAGGCTGACCTTTCTTGACTTGTTACACATATTTTGCAGGGGAAGAGCCTTCAGGTCCATAATCAGTCCAGTCATACACCCGCCATACCTATATAGGCACACATGGCAAAAGCCTGCTAAATATCTTTGACATATATTACTACACCTTGAGGTCAACTTACATATCAACTCCAGTGAAGAAAGGCCAGCTGAGGATTGATTAATTTCCAGACATATCTTAACCCTTACAATATCCATCACCATATGTGAGCAAAAGACATTGAAATGTGCTTTTTATACTTAGAGAAAATAACAGACACTGCTGTTTGTTCTTGAGTTTTCTAAGTCACAATGGAAGAAACAAAGGACAACCAGAAAGGATTTCAATATGCTATTTCCGTCTGAGGAGCAGCAGCCTCTGTAATGCACTTCCTATGCTGCTGCAGCATCAACGCTGTTCTGTATTTTCATGTGATCTATATTTTCAGTTATTTGGCATCACAGTGGTTGCACCTGGCAGTGCAATAGATGAGTGGGCAAAGCCCGAAATTAAAAGATATTCTTCCGGCATAAAGCTGACTGTGCAAAATCTCAGCCAATAACGGCCAAACCCCACAATGTTTATTTCTAAACTAGGGCAATATACCATTATTTCTCAAGTTTAATTCCATTGATTTTCAAGGAAATAACAATAAAATTAGCCTATATATAGAACAATCTCTTGGTGATGGATGACAGTGTTACAGCAAACACCACACCTCACGCAATGAATTCTCCACCTTCAGACAACTCCCCCTTGGGAAAGCCAGGCAGACCTGTACAGAAGTTATTCTGGGGCCAAAAGGAGTTCCCCGCTTCACCACCTCAGCAAAGACAGATTCCACGACCTTCTGAGAAAAGCCTATATATAATTTTTGCTGAATAGGCCCCCCAGTTAACAGCAGAATCCAATTTGTAATTTAGCCTTAAATGCACACTCCACAAAAAGCTATCAGGTAAGAAAAAGACCTGACATGTAGATAAAACTGCTTTTTGACACACGTAAGTAAAAATAATACCACGGCATTCCTCAAATTAGCCATTTGAAGCAAACATACACTAAAAACGTTTCCGTATGTGTTTATTTTGATTTCACATTTTTTTGACCAAGAAAATATTTATTAAAATAATAATAAATAATTAATTTTACTGGCTGCAAGCTGGGATTCTTTCCTGGTTAAACTCTATGCAGTGAGATGGCATTTAAATTATATGAGAGAATTGATTCAAATGGCTTCCATTAGCAATTTGGCAGGCTGCTGTGAATTGCTCCTAATCAATTTTAAATAATGCTATTTTATCTGCGAATGGAGGCATCTTCATGTTAAACATCTCCATGTTGCAGAACTGTAAATCAGTGGCTAAAATAAAAATTTCTTCCTATCTTCTTACAACTCATTGTGTTTAACAGTGTGCCATCAGCGAAACTAATGCAGAATAAAATGGCCACATGTGTCCTCAGAGAAGTGTTCCAGGCTCTAAAGGTTTTCTCTTTTATCTTATGTTAATGAATATTTCAAACTAATGTTGTTCTAGGCCACTTTATAGTGCAATTGTATCTTAATTTTGCTTCAGATTTTATCAATCAAGAGTAATTAAATCCATCTGAGCTGTAAATATTCAGCATTCATGTAGCATAACCATTTGAAGCAGGCGTGTTTGTATTATGAGAATTTTTATTAAAAATAATGAAAAAATGTAAATATGTCAGCAGACATTCAGAAAGTTTTGCTTCTTGTCTCTGGTTGCTGTGTAGAGGAGACATTTGCAACTTCAGATGAAACACTTTTTCCTGCAAAATTGGAAAGAGAACAAATTCTACACTAACATCTTCTTTAACTAGCATGAAGCATGCACTTTCCTGATGGGCATAAGAAGACAGACACAGAAATTAAACTATAGCAGTTTCCATTAATCTAGGGACATTGTTAAGATAAACCTGCAAATATATTTATAAAACATTAAGTGTGAAATACCTTAAATCTATCCTATCATTTCAATACCATTTGTTTCAGTTTAACTTCATGTGTCACACAAAGACACACCGCTGGTTTAAATGCTGCAAAATTACCAGATGTAAACTCAATAACAGTTTCAGATGGCACAATCTGCATTGGTTTGACATATCTGACAAAACAGGTACTAAGTAAGTCATTAAGTGCGTGTTTCTCTCTCCTTTAGAACAGAATCTCAAAACAGCTTGTCCTAAAATCATTGTTTCAATGATTCTGCTATTCCGGCCATAGTTTGATGTCCTTGCAATGCCCACGTCTTAATGGATGTATTTCATACTCAGTCTTTAAAGAAAAAAAAAAAAAAAGAACAAAAAGCATAAAAAGCCGCAACAAAACAAAACTCAAACATTCTTCTTATACACAGATGATTGAGCCTTGGTTCAGAAAGCTTTTCAAATACAAAAACAATTAACATACTAATGGCAGCAAGCACATTATAACGAGACAAAACTAATGAATTAAAATGGAATTAGTTTAGAAAAGCATTGTTTAAATGTGTTCTGTTTACATTTTAAATCATCTTCCTCACAATGCAAAAGTATATAACAAACTGCCGTAAACCAGGGAAAAAGCAGATTCAAAACCAGAAAAGGAATTGATATTTTGTGGGCTGAGGAGACCTGGGGAAAGAGAACATGAAGTTCTTTTCAAAAATGAACAGTTCTTTAACAGACTGTGACTGCTAAAGTAAAGTAAATCAAAGATTTCCTTTACAAAGCAGTAAACATGGTGACGAGGAAAGACTTCCAAAAGACTTGTAAAGCAAAGTGCTGTAAGTAAATAAAGCTGTCCCACACACTTCCACTGCTCAGTTCCAAACATTAAAGCACAGCTTTCAAGAATCAAATTAGCACAAGTTACTGCACAGGATGCCTCTGCGTATATTCTACCACCCTCCACCTCTCTTCCAAAAGAAAATGTGAAAAAATAGAGGATGACCAGGCATATGGAGTATATGCAGGCAAACAGCTGAAATTAAGTAATGGTGAATTCTGCGACGTTCAACTTTTAGCTGAATACACCATCTGGTCAGTGAAGAGATGCTATTGTGACTGAGGTTTAAGAATGTGTATTATATGCTTGTAATTCCACAGCACCTACACAAGAGAACTAGATGGCTTCCCAGATAACTGCAACCATGCACGCCCTTGAATGAAAGGGGCACACTTCCAAGTACAAGGCTGAACAGTTATAGCATGCCAGAAGTCTGGAGATAAAAGGACCTATAGGTAGACAGCACCATCTCCTCTGAGGACTAAGCAATGCCATCCTTAAGGTACCACTAAATCTGACTTGAAGTCAGAATGCATTTCTGTACTGTAACATTTTCATGAGCTAATCTCATCCCCAAATCATGCTTAAAATACTCAGAAAATAAGGGATATAAGTTTATTTCTCTCCTCAACCTGAGGGGCTAACATAACCTGCAGAACCCACAGGAATATATCCCAACCACTCAAATGTAGCTCACTCTGCACGTGGCAATATTTCAGCTCTACTGCTGAGGTTTAGCTAATGTAGGGGGAAAACAACAGAAACAAATTGCTGGAAGTACAGCTAAAAGGTGGTACACATGAAGCAGCTTATTGCCAGACCTACTTCGTTCTGAGCCTGCAGTGAGCTGCAACTATGTTCTTAGCTTTGTTTTAGGGCTCAAGATGTACAGGGCATAGGATCCACCTCTGCTGGCAAAGTTTGCCCAGTGTTCCAAAGTGCATGCTGCTAATAATAGTGACATTATGCGTGCTACTGCTGGTGTCCAAATAAAAACTGGGGAGCCTGTGGCTTTCTGCCCAGTAGGACTCCTGACAAATCCCTTTACAGCACCTTTACTTCACTTAAACCAGACAGCAGATAAAACAGTCCAGTCACCTACAAGAAGCAGATGGCCATCACTGCTTCCTCTGGATTCAGCTGCAAAAAAGATAAATTCTTCTTCATTCTTTCAGTTTGTGTAGCCGCATTCCTGAACCAGCTTTAACCCAGTAACAACAGACTCAGCACATCAATGTAAGCTAGCTACCCAAACTTCCAGGGTGCCATGCACATTCTGCAGCCCCCACTGGACCCCACACTGCTATGCATATATGATATAAGCCCATCTTTAATTCAGCTTAAAACCCATTGAAGTATGTCCTCATTGCATGCCCTCACACTTTGTACCACAAAGAGAGCTTAAGGGAAGCCCATCATTGGAATCTGTGGAGCCACAGTAGCTACCACACACTATTATGTTGAAGCCACATGCAGGTTTATCTTTTAGAGAATGTCATCCCTGAAATACCTTCCCCTCTCATTTTTCCAACAATTAAAACTTCCATTCTACTGGACGTATATTAATTGTACCAATTGTTATGTGAATCCATAGCTATCACCTACCCTCAAAAATCTTTTTATCTGACAGCAGGGATGATACTGTATCATCTTACTGTAAATTAAAATGACAGTTTCTTAGTTAGCATAGTGTGAATATACAAGATGATAGTACTTATTATAATTAGAAAAGTAAGTTCAATCCAGACTCAATTATACTGAACAGAATATTTACAGCAGTACATTTTCAAAAGCATTCATATTCTTGATATAGTAAAATAATATTAATATCAAGAACATCTAGATCATATCAGCAGGTGCCAGCTTTAAAATATATAACTTTCTTTCCATTATGAAAGCAAAGACACTGAAAAAAGATTGCCTCTCTCTTCCTTTCCTTGTGAAATTTACTTAAATAATTACCTACCCGAAACAGAAGCTGAAAATGCTTTCTCATGTGAGAAACTAGATACAAAATTTTGTCTTGCAAAAGATTTTCATGGTATGTTAACTACTGCAAAATAAGAGGTTTATTAATATCTCTATTATTAATATAACCTACAGAGGAAGCAATTAACGCAATCTTAATGCTAAACAATCTTTGAACTCAGCACATTTGGACAAGACTACTTATCAAAAAATTACTGTTCTTATTTCTGTTGGTTGCTAAACAAGGTAATTCAGTCATACTCACCACAACAGTATTATGCAATGATCCAGTTTTAATGCACACTAGCATTCAAGAAATTAGATATAGTGAAAATCTCTCATGACTACTTAAATTTTAATCATTTTTTTATTGTTATATTGCAGGAGTCAAGAGTAGAGTAAACAACGTTCTTAACCCCACTGGGCCTTAAGCCCAACTCCTTACAGAAATGCGAACATGTTAGCAATTTGTACTGTTCAGAGATGCTAGAAAAGTCTGCCGTCATTCAATGCCCCCTTGTATCATTAAAAGATTCTTATACAGCTCATCCGCTGTCAGTTCACCTTAAATCCATCAAAACTATTGGAAAATATCGCTAGATTATCAACAAATAACATTTCAACAGACCTTTAAACCAGCTTCTTAGAAAAATATTTGGTTGAAGGTTTTTCACAAACCCGTACAAGACAACACCCCCCCCCACCAAAAAAAAAGAAAGGCACACAAAACCACATTCCCCAAGCCTGCTAAAGTAATCTAGGATTTCTACTGAGAATGAGTGCTGTATATATAAGCAGTATTACTTGACTGGCTGAGTAGGACAGCTAATAAATTATATCTTCCATGTCTTTTACAAATATTTTTCATTAACAGGTTTGTATCTATTCCAGAAATAAAATCCTGAAGGTTCAGAATCACATTTTAATACACCAGTTATGGCCATGTGTTTGACACATCTCCTACTCAAACACAAAAGCATACACATGTGAATTGAACCCATTAGTGTTCATACAAACTGCAGCTTTAAGCCACGGGTGCATCTGCTCTTGAACAGAACTTCATGGTGCTGATGCATGTAAGGTCACCCAGACGCAACTAAAATCCAGTGCTGGATCCACCATTGCTTCTACTGGACAAGAGTTTTCTCACCATTGTTACATGACAGATTAGGAAAAAAAAGCCCAAAACTCCAGAATATCTCAGTAAAAAGAGAATCTATGAATAGGTGTAATGAAGACAGAGGACTTTGTAAACAAGGGAAGACAAACCAGTGCTTAGGGCCAGCCACCATTGAGATTGTTACTAGCAGGCATGCTTCTGCAACAAGTTACCATAGGAGACAAGAGTTAGGACATCTATAAAAGTCCTGAAATATATTTAATCTCTTATTTAGAAGGCAAAAGAAAACCCACCCTATATAATCTTCTTTCATGCTGTCTCTTCATACTGTCTCCTATCAGCAGGCTTCAGAAAACCCCACAGCACCTAATCTCGGTATTGAATCCACGGTAACTTAGAGATTTTTTCGTCACCAAGCTGTATCATCTCTCAGCCAACTTTATGGCACTTTGAATAAACTATATAAATAAACACTATGAAAAGTTTTGGACCTTAACTACCTCTATTTTTTGTATCATTGGTAATGCATTCTTCAGCTTAGAAACCAAAAAAGAAACAGGTACAAAGGCAAGACCTTTTCTGATATCAAAGTGTCTGATAAATATCAGCTTTATCTACATGCTTCATGACATCTTATGACATTTTAAAGTGTATTTAATAGCTTAAAAAAAAAAAAACAAACTCTAAATGGCTTTAGTCATTTACTGTAAATGTCCACTATAGGTCACATGCTCATCAGATGGAGTACATTTAGCATGCATTTATGGGCTTGCTGTTGCTTTTCAAAACAAAAAGATATAAATCTTAATACCCTCAGTTCTAATGTATGGATACAAGCCATTAATCACTCTGACAAACATATGTAGGCTGTAACTCTGTATATCCTTTAAGAATAGAGAGCAGACAAATACAGCTTACACCTTCAAGTACATGTGTATTCTCTAAGCTACATCATTTGAAATTTGGTAAAGAAGTTATGAGATGTGCTCTTCCTGCTGTAAATATCATAGATCAAATTAGGTAAACCACCTGCAGGCCACCACCTTTAAGGTTTTTTTGGTTTGCTGTGATTTTTGAATAAGCCAAAGCAGACAATGAACATTCACCATGAGCTGTTAAATTCTTTATGCAGATTCAAGGAGTTTTCATTTTCCTTTTTTATTCAACATTGCAAACAGAAAAGGACATTTAAAATAGCAGTGCATAAGCACCACTCTTAGAGATCCTAATTCTGTTTCTACTAAAATCACTATCAAATTGACAGTGATTTCAACAATCACAAAAGAGTCATTTCATAAACTATTACCGCATATTTTATGACCAGCTTTCTTCTCTGATTCTGCTACTAGAAATATTCCTATTCTAAGAAAATGAAATAGACAGGTTTAATTTGATACATTTTTACATTATTAATAGAAAGTCCCACAAAACCTGCACATTCATTTTCAGAAAAGACCATTACATAACAGTCTGCTAAAAGAATTGAATACTGTGCATCTCAAACTCAAAATTCAGCAGTGCAAGGTAATAAGAATATGTGATGCACTTTATGGGTTAGTCAAAAAAAATCTGTAACCACTAAAAGGAGTTGTCTGATAAGAACGTAAAATTAAATTGCAACCATTTTCTTGCTAACTTAAACAAAACAGGATGCAAAAAATTATTGCTAATATTGACAGGTGTTATTTCCCTCAGGAAAGCTTGCAATGCATTCTCTCAGTGACAGTGTTCACTAGAGAGGCACATGCTTCCTGTATGGATTGGAGGTTAGGCTAAAAACTTTAAATCCTGTTTGCAATTCTGGAAATGGGGTAAACAGCAGAAACCAAAACAAATCTGACTGTGAGAGATGGAAATGGGCAGATGTCAAACATTTTTTTCCCCTCTTGAAGGCAAGAAAAGGAGGGAGAATCAACAGAAAGCAAAATACATTTTCAAAAATCACATCTAAGTTTTCTTTGCACATGGAAAAATGACAACCTTCCCATTCTTGCCTCCTCTGCTCTACTCTTGCTCATGCAATATCTCGTTACATCTTCAATGTACTTTTCGTATTCCATGACGGGTTTTTGCTTCCCCATGCTTGAGCCTCTGTACTCTTTCAGGACAACCTCTACTCTATCAGCAGTTCCCTATTCATTCTCCTTCCTTAAATTTTAAGCCCAATTTCATCCACAGAGCCTCCCAAGTTTATTTCCTTACAGTCAAAGCCCTGCATCCTAGCATTTAACCACTCACACAACTTAGTGAGTTTGAACCAGGACTTTCTCTTCTCAACACCTTGCAAACAAGAAGGCCAAAAGATCTTAAATGTGTGCACCTTGTGTTCAGCAGCTCTGTTTAATACAAACATTTCTGTAAATTGCTGATTTCCAAAGCTACTGAGTAACTAGTCTTTCCAATGATTACTAAAGAACTCTGATTCTAATATAGATTTTGATGTCAGAGACTTAGGGTATTTTAATATGAAAATATCTTTGTTCCTCTTCTCATTTAACATTGTCTACCTAGGAACATGTGTAGCTTTACACTCTAGCAGTATTTAGTGTGTCAGATAGGAGGACAAGGGGGAAAGCAAATAAGAAATTTTTGTCAAATTAACAGATAAAAAAAGACACGGGAGACAAACCATATCAGGAAAGACTACTGAGACAGAAGAAATGGCATGGTTAGATGGATCAGCTGGAGATAAGAGCCAAGCCAGTCAGCAATGGATGGAGTGCATTTTGCACTGTCTCCAAGCAGTGGAGCAATTTGCTGCAAGCAAGGGTAAGGTTATTTTGCCTTGAAGACCAGATTTTAATCTGCAATGCAACATAATATTGTCGGGTATTTTACGTTTTTGCTTGCAGCTCAGGCAAAAGAGATGCTGAATTAAAAGTGGGGAGAAGATACCTATGCTAATTTATTAAAAAAAAAAAAAAGAAAAAGAATAAAAAAGTACCTAAAATGCTAGGAAAGGAGACCGAGAAAAAATTTAGAGTACATTGAGTACAAGCATTATGTTTCTTAAACTTGATATATAGCTACAACTTTGAAACAAATTATGAAATTAAGGTTTCTGAAACCCATTTGCTTGGAGATGATGACACACAAGACACTAAAAAACAATTTGTCTGCACTCCAGTAGAAACTATAAGCAATAACAAGAGCCTTTGTACATTTAAAAACAAAACCCATCCTCTTTTAAAAGTCATAAATAGTACCATGTAGAATTGTTACTAATATTGCAACTACCCATATTGCCCTAGTTCATATGGGTAGTACCAATAAAATATTCTCCCCTGAGTCAAACCCTTCCAAGGTATTCACTTAAAGAATTATCTACATTAGAACCATTAACCTCAATGCTCAACATAGCTGCAATTCCTGATACAGGCAATGACTTCAGAGATTAAATGTCATTTCTGAAAAAAATAACAACAAAAAACAGCATGTTCTGCAGAGATATAAAGATTATACATTTCTAAAGATTTTATATTTCACTGACACCAGGAAAAGAAAGTTTTCTATAAACAGCACGCCTCAAACATGAAGAACTAAATTACCTTAAAGGTTTAGACTCTATTGCTATAAAAATGAAGAATACAATGTTCACTACAATAAAAAACAGAATTTAAAGGACTATTTCATGCTAAATGCTTTGCTTACAAATGGATTTGCATTGTATTTTTACTGGAACTTTGCAATGTCTTGTGAGAACACTAATAAAAATGTTCATTATAGCTTAGGAAACGTGTGGAGAGAGATGTCCTTAACCAAAGCAAGGCTTGTTCCTTGTTATCTGAATATCTATTTAGACCACACACAGTGGCTAATATTTGCCAAAGAATGTAGCTTTTTACAGCAACCAGGTCAAAAAGACAGTATATCAACTTTCAACTAAGTTAAAAATAATGCAAAAATGTTTAAGTTACATCTACAAGACCTCATCAGTTCTTAATTTAAACGGCTGCTGGGAACAGTACACAAAATTATACTTTATGAAGTTTTGAAATCTGGGGTCATCTTTCATAACAAATAATCCAATAAAACTGAAGTTAACCTCTGAATGAATAATTTCACCTACAGTAAAGTAAAAAATAGTTTACTGACACAAACTAAATATAATGATACTTCAAATACCTTTGAAACTTAACCAGCAGATTTACAATGCCACAAGAAGCTATCAGATTTTCATCACTGAAGTCAGAGCAATTACTGAACCCCCCATTCTAACTGCAAAAGACACTGATGTCTTTCAGCACAAAAAGCAGCCAACTCACATTAGTACTCACAGAATATGTTTTTTGGGGGTTGTATATATTCTTTTTCAAATATATTTTCTTCTCCATGGCCCCATACGTGTTCTAGCTCTTCACACCCATACAGAAACACATACACATTTTCTGCTAAACACTAATATTTACAGTGCTTGGTATGTTTTTACGAACATTTGACAGGTTTCTAACAAGAAAGACAAGGAGGAATATTTCCTGGCCCACACATTCCTACAATCATCTTAGGAGAAAAGAACCAGAAAAGAAAACAAAAATTAGATTTGTCTTAAACAAGTGTTTTCTTTTAAGGTTTCTCTTCTGATTGCGATTAGAAAGTAAATTAATTAAATAAATCCAAAACATTCTGTGATTCTCCAAAAGAAAACCAACTCTCTCCATACCATCTTTGCAGGTTAAATCCATAGGGGAAGAAGAAAATTTGGTTGTAATACGGAAAATTTAAGTGTTCGAGTGGGAGTAAGACAAGCACTACATGGACCTCACATAGTCACCCATCCTACTACTAACACATCCTCACTACCACGACACAGGCTGCCATTTTCAAATCCTGCCTGCTCAAGCTATGATAGAAATCCTGAGGCAAAAATAAATACATCATATATAATTAAAGACTATACCCATATATTAACAGAAGCAGAGTTCTCGCTGTCTAATGCCTAAGGAAGAATACAAAAACATGACACTGCCTTGGGATACTCTCCTACTCTCTAACTTGAAGTTTTAAGCTCAGGACATCCAGAATCAGAGATAGTACCTTAGTGTCTAACAATTTAATAAATTTTGTTTCATTAATCTAATTGTTCTTGAATCCATGTAACCTTCAGCAGTCATGAAGTCCAGAAACTTTCAACTTCGGTATTTCCTTCTGCAGAAGTGCTCAAAGACAACTTTGAACAAGATTAATTTGAACTGGTTTTATATGCAAAAGGAAAAGCATCCTGATAAAATCCAGAGCAACAACAAAAAAAGGCAAGAGAAGATCAGAGTCGCACCGCGAGCATTATCACATTTAATCAGTTAAAATACAGAAGCCTAAGTCTTCAGAGAGTAAAATTCTATCAATTTAAACAGAAAATTCAATAAAAATGTTTCATAAATCTGAGCAGAAGCTTTAGGATTTGACTCATTACTGCTACTTCTTGCTGATTCTTAAATCTTTCTCAAGTATTCTTATACCAACAGATGCCCACCACAACTGATGTTATTTGCAGATTCAAAACCTAAAGTGCAGCTGCACAACACACTATACTTTTTTAAACAGAGGAGCAAAACAAAACATGTCTCATGAGTAACTCTTAGTCTGCCAGAAAATCAATTACAGATTGCTTCTGTAAAAAGCATCTGAAAATCTGCTTCCAGTCAACACAACTTAGCCATCTGGTTCCCACAGATATCTGCCAGGAATGGGCTGCAAAACCAAATTAACGGTGATTACACAAAAATATTCAAAATTTAATTTAACTTGCCAATCACTTTTATAGTCCTTCACATGCATATGGAAAGAATCCTTCACTAACTCCTTTGAAATTAATGACATATTTAACCCCCCCTAGAAAAATGGCTACAACTAAATTTAGCAGATTTGTTTTAAATTAGCTTTGTCAACATCACTGCAAAGTGTTAGGAAGGACACATCGACTGCATGGTCTTCACATGTTCTTCAGTTAGAAAAGAAAGGGTACTTTCCCTCAGTAATTATTTTAGTAGTAATTTAACTTGCTTAAAAAACAGAGTGATACCTCTACTTTAACTGGTTTATGAATGCTGGCTGAATACAATTTTGGACAACATCAGAGGTGTCAGTTTACCTACTGATAGCTATTTATTATGCTTCTGTTCACCAACTGTTCCGTCACACTTGTTGCCAGTAACCCAAGTCTATCCTAGATGCTATACATTTAACCAACTACTCCAACACTCCTCCTCATTTTTTTCTCTTTCTTTCTTAGTATCCCAAGCAGCCAGTTTATAAAAATTCACACAGTTTAACGACTACCAAGACAAAGTTAATCTTGCAAAGCGTCACTTATCATCTGGTCCTTTTTCAGCAAGCACAATGAAGGATGCTGATAACCACACAAGAGACACAAACCTTAGATAGATGTGCAAATAATCCTTCCACATGGGGATAGTGCTGTGATTTTCTCTATCTACATTTTTAAACCAGGAAAAAGTGTTCAGAAAAATCCCAGAAACGGTTTCATATTTCGTACTGGAAGACTTGCAGTGACTTACAATAGAACGTGTAAATAATTCTCCTTTTAAAATTATTGGAGATTCTTTCATTCCATGAATTTAAAAAAAAAAAAAAAAAAAATTCAAGGAAGAAATGAATGAGAAGCACAACCATTACTCAGCAGACAAAGCTTTATCATTCCAATAACATCAAACTCCCTTTTTTTTTTTTTTGCAATTTGATAAGGTATGGTATATAATTCTATGTATAGCTTGAAATACAGGAATCTCAGGCATTATTTCTGTTATCAGAACTAGATTACAAGGTACTGTAGAGCGCACATTTTTATTAAATTTAGTTGGTTGGGGGTGGGTTTTGTTTGTTTTTTTTTTCCAAAAAAAAATATAGGAAAGTTAATTCTCACAGCTTTTGATTTAAACAATAGCAGCTAAAGGAATTGAAATAAATTACCTGAAACTCATTTAAAGATATGCTAAAACCTAAGTATTATGTTTAGAGGAAAACAGACATGTCAAACGTCCTAACATATTAGGAATCCATATAATTGAAAAATTGTATTAATATTTCAAAATTTTAAGTTGGGATCAAAATAAAACACAAACACTCCTGTTACACAAATCATTAATTCTATCCCCCAAAATAGTGTCAGATAAAGCACAGAAAGCTATAATGCTCTAATCATGGTTCAGGAGGGATACTAATTTACTTTTGAGACACGGGGTTAAAAAATAGAAAGATGACATGGATAAACCCAAGCAGAATCCAGGATGACTACAGAAGTAAACTTTTGTTTGTATCCTTTTTAAACCTTTCCCACAGGATGTCACTATTGCTCTGTGTCAGCAGGGAGTGTGACCAACAGGCACTGGGTAGCTCAGTACCCTACTCTCCACAAGGCAATATGACACAGATAGTCAGGTATCTTCTAATTTTGTAAATAAGATTATAACAAAGAATTTTCCTTCTCAGCTGCCATTTTGCAAGCCCAAATATTCGCTAACCTACAGATGAGTTAAAACCTGCTACACTCCTTCCAGCTTGGAAAACTAAAACACTAATAAATGCGGAAATAGTGATGTTAATGTCAGTATGTTGCACATATTTAAGTAGCTCCATGTTCCAACTGAAGACATTAAAGAGTTCTTGCCCTTAAATTCCTAAATTTTGACCCTTTAGGGCTATGTAATTTATTTTCCAGATATTCATGCCATTGGATAGACTTTTTCCTAACAAAATAGTGACATCTCGTGGTGACACTCAGAAATCCCAGCTCAAGCATATCACGCTTCATGAAATGGGCGACAAACCTACCACTCTTTAGAAGTTACAGTCCAAACCCTACCAGCTTCTGGTGCTGTAGTCACATATCTCTGTAAAAGACGGCGTTTGACAGTCATCCCACGTCAATTCAGATACTGCTGTCATCCCTTCAGAGGTAAGAAAAGGCGTCCACATTTCCTGTCTTGAGCCAAGCAGCCAACCTCCCACCACTCCTGTTGCGTGTCAGTCAGACATTAAGCTGTAGGTTTGGAAGCAACCTCACCGAATCACACACCTCTAGCAAAAACGTTCGCAAGAAGAACAAAACCAATGAGAATAAAGATTTTAAAATTCAGAGGGCCAAATTAACCTTAGTATACTAACACAGGGAAGTAAACTCACAATAGATCTTAATCAACATATCTCTATTTTCAATGCTAACTGTTTAAAAAGTCAGGTTTTCTCAGTGTTTCTGTTGTCTAGTCAGTGCCTTAGGCAGATGGATATGGTTTTTCAAAGGTATTCTTGTTATTTGTTTGTTTTTGCTTTGTTATTGCAAATATGTTTGCCTCAGTAGGGGAAATAAATATGTTCATATTTGTTGCCAGTTCAAAAAAGTTAAAGTAGACTTGTTTGGTTTTGTGGGGTTGTTTCGGCATTTTAGTATCAATCTTTTCTTGTTACAAACATGATGTGAATGTTTTGTACAGTCCTGCTGCCTGTTAGTGCTGTTATAATGGATACTGATACTTAATGAACAATGTATTTATAAAGTGCTGTACCTGAAACAAGGAGTCATCAGCAGAAACGAAAAATCTCCCATTCTGCCATGACCATATATGCAATGTAACAGTAACGAAGACCAGGTGCACACATGTGTGAGTTACTTTATACAAGAACAGCAGAACTGTCACTGTGGTCAGCAGTCTGTGAAGAATATAAACTAGAAAAATTACAATGTTGCAGAGGAAAACCCCCTAAAGTAATTACTGAAGTTTATTTAGCAGAATATGCACCTTTGGTACTCTTAAGTTATTAGTGCTACAGTTTGTGTTACCCAATATTTTAAAAACCTGCCATCTTCAGCCTTGCAGTTTAAGCCAATTATGCAACCTTTTATTGTGCTCAGACTGAATTAAAGCCAACAGGAAAATATCCCATGTCAACAACCCACTGATCCCAGATACAATAACTCAGATGTTCTGCTTTACATGTTCCAAAGTAGCCATTCAAAATGATGCACTGTGGGTACAGCGCTCCAAGATAGAGAAATCAATTTCCATTCACAAAATGATGGATGCAATAATACATCTGCAACTTTTCTGAGAATACCGATTCTTGCAATATTTAATGAGTATTCATGGTTGCAAGGCAGAATTTAAAACTGAGATGAATCTAAATCCATAACGCAAATGACTACACTTTTCTTTTTAAAAGCCTCAAGATATTAAAGACTGTCTGATAACTTTTTGGCATCTGACTCTTGGCATGGTCTGTTCTTTTGCCTACCTCTACAAGCAGTTGTGTAACAATGAAGATCAGAAACAGTTCAGGAGCCAACAACCCCAAACATGCTGTTGTTACAAAGCAATTTATTCTGAAATTAGGCCAAGAACTCTACCAAAACCAAAATCTAAATCTGTTCTTGTTCACTGCAATTATCATCTTTCTCCAAGAGTAAACAACCTTTATTGTTTCTTTAACTGCTCTCTGTATATATTCTTAAAGCTGCTGCTATACTGTAATGTGAGTTAAATACTGTAAAACTGCTACTAGAAATAAACTTTCTGAACTCCTGGCACACTTCAAACGACTGAAGGGATTAGCTTGTTGTTCTACAGTTTTCCACATGTTTTCACACACCTTGATAAGGTTTAATCATCAATAACTATCAACAATTCATATTCAGTGTAACAGGTCTAAACAGAACCAGATCTGGAGTTTTTCCAAGAACCTCAGGAATTTTCAAGGCTGATTCGCTCTGAGATGCCCAGGGAATCAATCAGCCTCCTTAGCAATAAAGGGGAAAAAAAAAACTAACAAAACCAGCATAGATGTAAACTTATGATGTCAGCGTCTGAAATCAAAGGAATATGTGACACAACCACCTGTAAAAATAGCCACAAAGAGTGGTCATGAAGGAGTTAAAAGAAAAACCTACACAAATTATAAAGCATATATTATGGCTTCTCATTTCAGGCGTGATACCACAAATCTTAATCATGCAGAGAACTGCTTTGTTTCCTCATCAAAAGATAGGGAACTAGAGGGAAGTTTTAGCTCATTTAACTCACTGTTAATGACAGTGCAAGAATTCTTTCATCAAAATAATTTAAAGTAATGTATTCATTCCTTTATATCTAACTAAAAATATCCTGGGGGGCAAATCCAGATAAACCCACAGTCACCTTGGTAAAGATGGGTTAGGTTAGGTCTCAAAAATCAAACCCCACAGGCTGCTGAATACAGGATGAAAGATTGGATGGAGAAAGTCTGTGCACAGGAATCTGCACCAACTCGCCACAGAAACTCTGCCAAGATTGTTCTTTTAATGCGCGTGGGACTTGGCAATAAAAGCAAAGGTGGAAATCGTGATTATTCACATTCCCTGTCCATTTTGCTTCTATAGAAGTTGGCATTGAAAGAGAATGAAAGAAATATTGCAAGTAATTCCAGCACTATTCACCACTGCAAGAAAAAGAACCCCCTTCCAACTCCATAAAGGACTTCATGAGTCCAGTCCAGGGACTGAATAACTGAACTGGACATGATTTGGATCAGTATCCCAACACAGAGTTGAGCTACTTGAAATGCAGTGTTGATTCCCCAGCTTTTTGTGTACCAGAATGGTCCTTTAACAAACTAGCAGTATGAAAAGAACAGGTTATGCTTAAATAAAGCAGAAGTCACAATTTAAATACTAGATATTTTGAACTTACAAACAAATTAAATACAATGGAACAGTAAATATTTACTTTCTCCTTATAAAGGAATAGTGATCCTGAAAAATCATTCATGAGGCAGCAAAGTTTTCACTATATTCTTACAACTAAAACTTCACTTTTTTTTGGTAACAGATTTCTTCAGACTTACCGACATTAGGTTTATACAGCTGAACAGATCAAGTAGCTTGACTAGCCTGAAATAAATACAAATATCTTTTCCAACATGTTTGCTTGTGTATAACTTCCAGGGGTTTTGTGGGCACCTGTCAGAAGTCTCTAGACTCATGTTTATATTGGCCAATGAGTTGACCATGTTGGCAAAAAAAACACCTTCCTACCGGCTCTGAGCTGTTAAAATTAAGTTTAGATGGACTGTGAAATAATATGCTTATTGTTAGGTTACACAAACTAAACTAGAGGAAGGATTAGAAAGGATTGAACTCAGCATCATCACCACGAGATACACTCCAAGACGCAGATCACAGAACAGTTTTGTGTTCAAACAACGAAAGCATGAAATGCTTGCTTACAGAAAGGGTAATATTAGATATCTTAAATTGCTGATCTATTTTCATCTTCTTTATGTTCTATTATGATGTTCCAAAAATTTGACATTTTAATATAATTGTTATTCCATTCTTTTACTCCATCACTTCTGGAGCATTATTATCTTTAATCAAGGCAGGTGAAATGTTTCTAAGGACTACAAAATCCACCTCACTGCTTTCTACTTCAAGAACAATTATCTATTGCACCTATTGCCTATCCTGCTTATTGTCCACCATTTTATGGATTGAATCCAAAGTTTTCTGAAGCCCTGATTGTTCTACTCTGGCATAAATCAGGCACCATCTCATAAGTACAACAAACTATGGTGCATCACCGATATAAACCACAGCTACTATATTTCAAATGCACTTATTTCTTTTTATTTCCAACTGATATTAACCAATCACTTCACCTACCCATGGGTACTATTTTCTGCATTTCTGAGTAGCAATACAGGAATAAAGACCAGATTTTTAGAATTTGTCTTACAAAACTGACCACAGGACATTTCTTCTTACACATGACCATTTTTTTCTGCATGTAGGTCTAGAAGGCAGCCCCAGAAGCAGTTATAATTATTATAAAGTATTGATTTAAATATATTATTCCTCAGACTGTAATATTTTAAAAGGAAATTGAAAATGTGAATGAAAATTTATTTACTTGTGCACTATAAAAATATCAAGAGAGGACAAAGCTAGAATAAAATGAGGCTTATGCCCCCAAAAAATAAAATTTTCAACAATTCATTGATTTTGAAAGTTACAAACCAATTCTTTCTTTTCCAACTATATTCTAAACAAAACTGTGGCCAGTATCAAATGAGTGTTTTAACCTGCTTATCTGTTCATTCCATATTACTAGTGATATTTGCTGCCTCCTTCACCATCCTCCACTCCTTTCAGCCCCAGAAACTATTACTTCCTCACATTCCAATTGTGAATGCTTCACTCCCATCCCATATGTCACATTACAGCCCCAGTATCTACCTTGCACTGGACCATCCCAGTAGTTCAGAGGCTGAGACTTGGAGTAATTAGGGAGAGGAGGATGTAAGAAAATATCCTTGATTAAAGGAGCTGTGCTCCTTTCCCATTTGGAAAGTGGGTCTGTTAACTTAAAATTTACTATCAGTTACTTAAATTATAACCAGAAATTCAAATGTTAATCTACAGCTACAGCTTCAGATACAACCATGTGACAACTACAAAACATATTGTAATTTTAGCCTTCATATCTTCTCTTTCTAGAACACTATATCAATCATGGGCATGTACTGTTTCAGTTTATTATTAAATTTGAGGTGACTTGTTTCACAATGGTTTCTCAGGAACCTTAATAGGATTTGTTTGTTTGCTAAAAGTGCCATAACAGATATCCTGTTTCAATAAAACTAAAAAAAAAAAAGAAAAAAAAAAGAACCCATTTTCAAGATAAAAAGGACCTTAAGCAGATTTAAAATGCTTTAACAAAGGTATTTTTAGAGGGGGGAAGGTTAACTAAAGTTTGTCTACTCTTAATTCATGTTACTTTAACACTAAATTCACTAGATAAGAATAAACCAGCACTCAATACAGCACCTTATCCACCAGACGACTTCTGTATCATTCAGATAAAAAACAGATCTGTACTGCTGACCAGGATCACTATCAGGAATATTACTTTTTGCAGTATTACAGT
This sequence comes from Pezoporus occidentalis, assembly GCF_034315485.1. Lineage (NCBI taxonomy): Eukaryota > Metazoa > Chordata > Aves > Psittaciformes > Psittacidae > Pezoporus > Pezoporus occidentalis. Next base: position 3,847,995 of record NW_026913856.1, on the reverse strand, counting down.
TCCATTGCTTTTCCATCAGTGAAACTCACCCTCTTAAAACATAAACAAACTACTCATTCGCAATAGTGAGATTCACCGAGTTAAAAAATTAAGTTGTACAGATCAGAAATGTAATCATGGGAGACAAGCTCTGAGAGTTTTTCAATCACTGTGGGGCTGCATCAATTTAAAGTCATGTTACATTAAAGAGAAAAACGTCTGGGAAAGTCTCCCAGTTGTCACTTTAGATTAGATTTGTTGTTGTTATCAGACTGTGCATTTTGTAGGCTTTTTTACATTTTAAAGATATTGCCTCATGCAGCTACACAGTGCATAAAGAAACATCTAACATGCAATTTTTTTAATCAGACTGCCCACAGATTAGGAGTTTGCAGGAATTACCTAGTAGACTAAAAAAAACCAAATCTATGCACACACACCATTTCAAAGCCTATTAACATTTAAACTTTAACTACCTTGGAGTCACAGAGAAGCCACCCACCTTAGCTTTTCTTCAAACAAAGGTCAACAGAAAGTTTCAATTCTTCCAAGAATAAAACAAAACACCTTATGAAGACCTGCTGTAGTTGGTCATCTCAATTGCTTTTTTTTTGTTGCTAAGTACATCTTCAACTATATTAATGGATTTACTTATGTAACCTACATTATTTCTCTTACAATGGCTCTCGGAATTAGGCTTTTGTATTAGACAACTGCATGGTATGCAGAAGATACGAAATTTTCCTACATATAATTAAAATTGAAGAATTTTATTTCATTTCTGCATGATTTCAAGCTGACCACTGATTTAGGGCATTTACCAAAGCTTCAGACAATTCTCTTCATTACTCTGTCAAGCGGTCATATAAACGGTTCTTAAACGATGCTGTATGTACTCACATTGTCAAACACAGTCTCACACAAATGTAGCAAAATCACTGAATATGTTGCTGGACATTACTGTTTTGAGCAAATATCCAAAATAATAATCATAAGCATACTAATTTAGAATCAAATTGCATAAAAGCATTGTGGATATTAAAATTTTAGCCTCTAGTATGAAATATTATTATTATACAGTTCTTAAGTCTAGGATTTCAGTAATCGTAATCGTTCTGGGAAATGAAGTTAGTAGCACACAACTTCAAATATTTACAGGATGCTCTTTAAATAAAATACACACCTTTGACCTAGACCCTAACCTTTGAAAAGTGGAAGACAAAATATCAGAATTTTCATAACATGCAATATCCTTCTTGCAGTTTTCCAGATGGTACAAATCATTCAAAGACTTTACTAACAGGAAACAAAAGACTTGCAAAATGCAACAGTAAGTTGATAGCATATCCATACTGACTTCAGCAACATCAGCCTACCAGCGTGAGCAGGTACAGGATAAAATCTGTTTAAATACCTTTCACATCTGCAGAAAGTTTGGCTACAGAGCCCCAGGTTTCTGAAGCAAAGTCAACTACTTACACATAGTGAAATTTGCTCTTCTATTTTGTTTTGGGGGTCAGAAGACCATTTTGGTGAGACTTCCATATCATGAGGAAATTAGGTCTGTTGAAGTCATCCATGTTTTCATGCTAGTGAAGACTGCCTTCCTGCACACAACTGGAATGAAACTCTCTTCTACTATGCAGTTTTTGAGTGTTGGCAAAAAAAAAAAAAAAGCCACTTCCCATCTTCCCAGGTGCCACAGAGGTACTAAGATGGGCCCAACTAAGCCCAAGCTCTAAGACGGACCTTTGTGCTCCATGAGAAGATAATGCATCAACAACATATGGCATTTTTAAGTTTACCACTTACTTGACACCTAGCACACTTATGGAAAGAAAAGTCCAGAGACTGGCATCTAAAAATAATAAATATTTTTCAGACTATGGTTTTTCTAAAGGTGGACTTTAAGCCTTTTAATGATCACCAAAAGTAAGAAGAATCTTACCCCGAAGTGTGACCACTTTGACAAGTTGTGTCTTAGAATAGTACATCTTTAATTGAACACCATAGCCCTAAATCTGTTCTGGTTCTACAAATGCCTCTAGTTATTTCATTTTTATCAGTGAAGAAAATGAAATAAAAAGTATTTCATACTTAACACCAAACAGACCATATTATCCCAGAAGACGTGCTTAAATAATTTAGCTGTTAAAAGAATCTTTAACTATAAATGTACTAAATTCAAGCACAAAAGATTAACTACAAAAGAAATTAACACTGCCTTAGGAAAGAGAGATAACATTTTTCTAAAGCATTTCTAAGGCTTTTTGATATGCTATTTTTTAGAATTATATCTGGAGAGAACTAATATTTTTAAATGAGACTTTCAGAGCTTCTCAAATTGGAAAGTAATATTTGTGCAAGTTCAAGAATTCTGTGGAACTCGTTTGACTCTCATTAAAAAAAACAAAAATAACAGTGCACAATCTCTGCCCATTTAAAGAATAAATACCAAGCAATCAGAATTTATCAATAGCAAGATATTCAAATAATATTCACCTAAAAAAAAAAAAATGTTGCTCCTGGCTCTATCAACAACTTTGTCACAACATATCAAAGCAAAATGACATTTTCTCCCCTTAACAACTTAAAAGTTTCCAGGGCTTCATCACTAGTCGAAGCAGTCTGTTTGCATTCTCCAATACAAACTGACAATCTAGTGATACAGTACATTAAAAATTCTCTGTAGTATTGACTGCCTGAAGCTGATGCTCCCTTGCTAAATGCAGTGCAGTTCAATTAACAGGTCTTCAATATACAATTTAATTTTTCTTTCATCTTGATCCACAGCTGAGCTTGAAATGAGGAATGCTGGAATAGATGTACTTTAAAAATTAAAGCAAGTCTTTATAAATAAATCTATCAAACTTGTAATGATTTCTGCCATAACAGGACCAAACAGATGAACCTGAATGTCTGGGACTTTAAGGTTTATGCACTGTTTTTTCCAGCCTTACAGGGCTCCAAAAACTCCCCCAAGGAGTGGAAGAGCTTTTGCCTTACTATACCATTCTTTGGAAGCAGAACACTTTTCTGCTGCCATTGTATAAATTTTACATATAAAAATCCCACTTATTGCTAACGTCAACAGAACTGACTCCAGAAGTTTTAATATTTCTCTCATTATTTAAAAAGGTAACCAGAGAAGTGAATGGCACCAGTTTGCAATACCAAATCTGCACTCACAGGGGAGACAACCAATTGAAAAGTAAATATTTAATGTATAAATACTATGCTGGATACATTTCTGCCTCCCCCCCCCCCACCCATAGTACACTTCAGATTTTCTCTAGGTAGTCATGCCATTTCACAGGAAAATGTAAGGTTAATTTAACCAGGACAGAATGAAATATTGCATTTCAAAGTTAGTCTAAGTGGGACACTGCTGAAGGAAGCTATTAATATCTCTTACAGTGTACATGCTCAAGGAAACGTCATGAATCAGCTCATTTCTCATAGGTATACTATACAGATTTCTAAATGGTAGGATTTACTACTGTTGATCAGAAAGTAAAACACTCTAAGCTAGAGGCATTTTCTACTCTTTAACCATATTCACAAAAACAAACTTGACAACACTTACTGCCTTAGGTAGCAGAGAAGCACTACTGACATGAAAGGCCACCGATCAGCATGAGATAAGTTCCAAAGCAAGAGAGGCTTCACCGAGTGAATGTAAGTGGCATTACAGCAGTAATCAGTTTCTGATTAATTCACTCAATTTATACATTAATGCATAGTGAAACACACAGGTTTACCTCGTTTCTGTCCATGTTATAATGTTATTAGCTCAGATGCTGAGATTTTATTCTTAATTGTTAAACTCCTTTCTTCTTCATGTATTTTAATCACCTAATCTACATTAGCAATTTGAATACTGAAAAAAAAATCTTTGTAACACTAACCAGTCTTCATTATTGTCACCATCTCCTTTTTCCCTTTATTTCTAGTCCTACATTTAAAAACTTACCTCAGTACGCTATTTTAAATTGTCACAGAAATAACATCCAGCATTTACAGTAATTAACTCATCATTACTTTGCATAACTACGCTAATTGGTATGCTCTACAAACCTGCAACACTGCAGAATTAAAAATAAACACAACAAAGATATAATTTACAACTAATCTATGGTTACAATTAAAATTAGTTTTAAGATTTATTTCATTCTATTATTTTTTATTAGCTACAGCAGACAGTAAATGGGGTGTACCATGTTCTGCTTTGCAAACACCTAGATTATAAAATATAATTACACAAATTAATTAGAAATGAGTACATACATTCATGTTTTTGTTTGTAACCATAACATGTTAAACATTACTACATTAATGAGCAGTTCCTAAAAATTCTAAGATGGGATAACCAAGAAAAAATTGAAAGCTCCCTGACCACACAAGGTATAAATGTCACCCTGGCACAGAGAGGGTCACCAACACTTAAGTTCTTCTGATGTCCTATTTGGAGGTCACAGGAAGCATATAGGTCATTCATCTACATAGCAGACTAGCAGTTCTGTGAGAACTCAGAACCCAATGAACCATGGCAAAATACAAAGTCCAGACTGAAATTTTCCCTGAACTGCATCCTGTACTTTCCTTCCCCCCTACTCTCAAGGGTTCTCTGACGTCTACACACATAAAGTCCTTCAGTTCTGCCCACTGACTGGATACTTATCCTTTCACAAAGCTCACAGTGCTTACAATAACCTGATTATACTAAGGATCTTTATCCTTTTATTTTAAATTTCCTTCTAAAATCTCTCTGGGAACAGAAGTTATTAGACAAGGAAGGGCAGATACAGTGACTAAGCGTGCCTTGGTTCCCTGGGAAATCAGACTAGAAATGACTCCAGAAAGCCAGGCAACAAAGTCATCTGTAGGTTTTCTTTTAAAACCAAGCAAAAAGTGTGTTTATTCATTTGCTGAAACCAGCTCTGTACCTGCTGCACTTTCCTAGCAGTGACTGTTACAACAATTATACTCTGATAGCATTTCAAGAATGCTTAAAGCTTGCATCAGCAAGATGCATTTATTTCAGTTCTACCTTGATAAAATAAAGGATATTAACCATAAGCTTTTTTTAATAATTTAATTGCATCTTCATAAACAGCATCTACCAATACAACTGAGCTGGGTTAGATATGCCTCACCACTCTATCACGTTGTCAAAAATCTGTAGTGTAAAACTCAGATGAGATTTCCTTTGAAGGTGTCTAATGCAGTGTGTTTAGGACCTTTAAGTACAAATAGCTCTTTGTCATCGCATCCAACATCAAGGACTAAAAGGCCTAAAGATGTTTCAGTTAAATCTGAACTACAGATCACAATGTGTCCCATATAAGAATTAGGGAAAACCAAAAGACCAGAACTGCCCTACAAATTACATAGTTGTCATCTGTATAGTGATAAGGATTCAGAGGACCTGAAACAGGCATATACAAAGTATAGTCTAATGTAAAGACATCCTAATTTATTTTCTTACTCAAAATTAAAATAACAACAGTTTGGATAAGTCTACTTGCAAAAAAAAACAAAAGTATCTAGTTATATATTTTGTGCTATATTTTCCGTTACATTCTAGGATCAGAAACTCAAGATTTATTTAGGTGGTTCAAGGCTTGTTTTGTATGGCTCTAACAGAAAAAAAAAAAAAAAAGTTAAAAAAAATTCCAAAAACATTCCTTTCGTTATATTAATTCAATACTTCTATTTGATAGGCAAAGTTTGTTGCTGAAGTTAATGCTGTATCTCAGTGGCCTCAAATGAAATACGAGAAAGAACAAGTTTAACACACTGCTGCTGCTACAAAATGACACACCAAATATCTTTATTGAGACCAAATTAGTAGTGGTTTTAGTGCAAAAATCAGAACATTTGGATTGTGGTTTCCGGGTAAATTTGCTAATAGAGTACTATTAAAGGAAGAAGAGCTGCTGTTTAGAAAACACAAAGGAAGTGTTTACATGTTCATGTAGGGGTTCAGAGTTCTCACATGGCAAGTCACGAGTAAAAATCAAAATTACTTTCAAAAGGACAAACTGCATTCAGAACTAATGCACTCTTCCCCCCCCAGCACAATTAGGAAAGCACATGCGTGAAGTGCTTCCTTCCAAGACATAAACAAGAAAAGAGCTAAATAAGATTTTTTTAAATTACATCACCTCACAATGAACAGGTAGTCATATCTTGTGTGTATCCCTCAACACAGCTATAATAAATCTCAGTGACACAGTTCTGGATTTAAAGAAAGAAAGAAATAAGCACAGGAGAGTACAATCACCTTCAAATGTTTGACATTAAGTAACATAAATTATGGCAGATATCGGCAGGTATCTCAACACTTGCAAATTAAACGTGGACAAATGGCTGCAGACATATACCTAAAGTTCTGCCCCTTAAAAATAAAATTCATGCATATGGATATTTAGGGTCTTATGTAAAACTCTCTAGGCAACGGAAAATTAATATTTTCAGCAGACTTTAGAAACAGACCTTTTAATGAATAGGATAAATATAACATTCTTTTGAATAACAGAACATTGATATACCTTAGGTTTACAACCTCTTACTAAATTACGCATCATAAATTTTCAGCACAATGATATCATGTCATTTTACCCTAGTGCCTTAAGCATCTGAGATAAATAAGCAGATAACAAACTATCTTATTCATATGAAGATAATGTCTGGGAGACACCAAAGGTTTCAATGTTTCACTCGGGAAATTACCTAAAGAACCATGACCACTCTGGACCCCACTTGGAGCAGTTTCTCCTTGGACATATGACAAACCACAGTCCTTATCATGCATTGCTAAAATGGAGATTTTCAAAGAAAGCAGTGCAATTTCCCACAGCTAGCACTAAATATAACAAAGTGAGGTAAAAGATAAAGTAACAGGATATTGAAGGGAAGTCCAGGGGATCAAGCAAAGGTCAGTACTCTTCTGTCCCCAGCTCACCACCTCCAAAGGTAATTATCAGGATAAAAGGAAATAAAGGAAGAGAAGAAATTAGAAATGACAGTAAGCTAAGCAAAAAAATATAATGCTTTGGCTTCATACTAATAAAAGATCTAGAAATATCATTGAGAAGCAAACAAATTAATAGTACCTTTTGAGCACTCTACTTATCAAGCCTACTTTCTATACATCTTCTGTATTCCTGTTTAACCCTATCTAGGCTATTTTTATGCCATTCATGCTGTTCTGTAGTCATAACCCAGATAATTATCTTCAGTTTTATAAGCTATTGTGGATCATGAAACAAGTCAGTGCTTCTTCTCATGAGATCACATTAGTCCCTTGTCACTGAAAAAAACTATAAGTGATCCAACAACAAGCATCTTTTTTCTTCTTTTTCCTTTTTCTTCTTTTTAATGCATAACAATTATGCAGAGTTGTATTACACGGTGCTAGAGTTGCTATTTTCCTACTCTACTGTATTCAGTGTCACAGTAGAACTGATACAGACCTTAACATTTTTGTCTTTATCAGCAAGTATCCTTTAAACATTATCACACTGTAGCAGCTCTACAGATACATGCAGTACATAAGTAGGGAAAAAATAATCTCCCTACATTTTCTTTCCCATAAACTCAACCAAGAAAAGTTCCTCCTATTGAGGACTAATTTAACATATTGACAGACTGGTTACAAGCCTAAGAAAACAAATCTTAAAAAAACAATTCTTCACATTGCAGACCCATCAAACCAAACTCTGGCATCTGAAATCATTTGTAACTGCAAAAGAATGAACACTGAGGCATCTGTTTGGATTCCTTTTAATTTCTGAGTAATTTTTAGAGTAAAGGCCCATTTCACAATCCTAAGGGACACAGAAACCCAAGGAAAGAACACATACAAGGTTAGCAACAAGTGTGCATTTTACTTAACGAATACGACTACATTTTACTATGAAGTATTCAGTTTCTTCGAAGCGCTGAAAGACTTATGACCATTCAATTATTGCCAGCTAACATACTATTTACAACTAATACTAACAGATACTCCATCCTGTTCGCTTCTGATAATGAAATCAACTAATATAGCTGCCTTTTCACTGTGAAAAATCAATTACATGGAAATCTATGAGATCTTGAACACAAACATTAGGTTTTTGCTTACTTTCTATAAAATTAAAACAAGGCACCAATTTGAGGACAAAAATGACCCACCGGATTTCACCATGACTTTCATAAAAAATTATCACAGTACATATTAAATCATTAGTGAGAGGCAATGCTGCCTGTTAGTTTTAAAATGCAGAGAATGAAACTCGTTGCAGAAGCAAAAGAGGGCCAATAATATAATTACAAGCCAGTACCGATGCAGTCTGAGTTAATGCCGTTATTTGACATTGCAAGGCTATGCCTTCTCCCATGAGCCCTGCTGGAGACAAGGTTCACTCTAATTGGTTCCAAAGCACAACCTACCAACCACTGCCTTCCTGCGGCCCAGGAATGGTAATTTCCACACGACTGTAAATAGTGTTTGCAAACAATACAAACACGGTAATAAGAGGCTAGGTGGGTAATTAATGTGGTTACAAAGCAGCTTATTTGCATTTTTATTTAAAACTGCCTTCTTTAAAAAGCAGCTCAGATTTCTTTTTGCAAAAGGAGCCTTGGTTAAGGAATAGAGCAGTAATTACTCTCTTTAGGGGTTCTTTTATACATCCTTTAGGGAATTAGAATGAAAAGATAAGCAGAATTATAAAGGGAATCATGTAAAATATGAAATGCACTATAAACACTTAGTACTGTATTTACCATAAGCTAAGCTTGTCTTCTTCATTAATGGAATACATTGCAAGCTTATGTTACAATCAGATTAATTGTGAAGATGGTTTAAAAACATATATATCCAGCTCCTTAATTCCCCCATTCCTTTCCCAGAACTGATAACCAGAAATCCAGTGACAGCAGAACTCAGTTCATGTAGGAGTGCATCTACCTGGACTACAGTAAATGAATATTCAGTGTCAGCACTAAACAGTTTTAGAGACTGAGACACAAAGGTTCCGAAAAAAAAAAAAACAAACCCAAGTTACACTAGTGTATGTAAAGTATCAATGAAACCAAACTTCTCTGCACCCTACCAGCTAAACTGAAGTTCAGTGTACAAAGGCTATATTTCTTCTAAAGACAGACAACTACAGACAGGTTTTTAATGCTGCTGAGCAAAGGTATTTCCTAGTGCCACTGAGCTGAAAACTAAGCATGAAGTGCATTTTTAAAGGGGTTATTCTGTTTTATTTTTATGTCTGGGGGGGACTATTTTAATTTTTTTTTTTTTTTTGTTAAAAAGCTCATATTGCATTTAAGCAGTATTATTACAAAGCTTTAGGTATGGTAGGGATTTCATGATTCACATTTCCAGATTAATAGCCAGGACTGTACTAAAGAAACAAATCATCATATTTATATTAATTATCTCTGTTTTATGCAACCCAAATTACATATTTCACTCAGTACAGTACAGTGAAGATCAAAAACTAACTCAATGTATCTGTGGTCCTTTTCAAATAGGTAAAAGCTAAAATACAATCACCTTTCAACAAGCTGATGTTTTTTTTCCTTTTAATCCATGTTCACATTTAACATTCACTTTAGTTTGAGTCCCAGTTATTAACTGAACTAGAATAAAAAAATCTGAGAACCGCAATGAGAAATACAGCATGCATAAAATTAATTAAACATTTTTAATTTAGCCCTGTTTATTGGAGTTATAAGCCATATAAGGTCCTAAATGCTTGGAAAATGTCCACTAAATCCTTTAAAGCCTTCTGCTCTCACACTGACTGGTTTTGTATTTCATAAATGTAATTACTTTAAAATATCTCTGTATTCATCTTGATGATAAAACTCTATCTTTAGTACAGCAACTAGCACTATTAGTGCAGAGGTAACTACAGATGAAGATATAGGTATGAAACAGTTCAGCTGTAGCCAGCATATCAACTCTCTAACGAAGTGTATCAGTATTCAGAAGGATGCCCAACCTTGAAAGTTAGGGGCTTAACACATCTGCTATATAATTCAGACTTTGTTTTACAGTGGTTTCATTACTAACCATAAAAACTGTAACAGTGGAACTGTATAAACAAACTGAACAGTGTTTTTACTGTAAAACATGAATGTAATATAAATATTTGCCTTTCCCGTTTCTCAGCATCTTTAATGAGAGCAAATTCATGCCATATGTTTATAGTGTACAAAAAACAGGCCTCAACAACTCATCCATATATATGTTAGCTAAATTGTTCAATTTTTTAACTTTAGGGGGGGAGGTTTTAAGAAATTTCCTTGCAAATTGCTAGAAAGCCTCTTGCTCTTGTCAGTGGCTACATTCCCTGATTCACAGCTGGTTTTAGAAGAACTTGAAGACCACAGATTTCTCACTGATAACGAGATCAATAGCTCTGACAGGTTGAGTGAGACATGTCCATGTGAATAGCTCCCATCCCATTATAGAAGCCTGCAAACTGAAAAAGAAACTGCCACCTCAGAACATGCCAGGAGAGTTCAAAATACAAAAGAAACTGCTTTTCAGCTGCTTATACTAGCAGACTGTATTAAATTTAGTTTCCTTAGTGCTATGTATGCATGCTACTACTGCTTAAAAATTATGACTACCATTATTTAACAATTCGCTGTCCATCTGTACTTGGAAAAAAACTTCACAGCAGACATCACACTCTTCAGGTGTCTCAACTGAGCAGATTACCCACAGGAAGCAAGTAAATTCTTGACCATTATGGCCAAAGTCCAGCCACACTTTCATACTGCTCTCAGTCAGTTGTTACTAGAACCAGCACTGGTTAAGACTTATACTATCAAGTCTCTGCTAGTAACATAAGGTCTGATTCCACTGCAATTACAGTTAATTAAATGATGCCTTCATTTCATAAGGATCTGGATTACACCCTTAAAAAGAAAACAAGCCTTACGCTCAGCAGTGAAACTCACTTTAACTCACTTCAACTAAACTCACTTTAGTTTAAGTGTCTGTGGCTGCAATTGAGACTATTTGCCACAGATTTATTTTTTCTTATTGCATTACCGATTATCTTAATCCAAAGACACTGCCTCTGCCTGTGAGGCCTTTTCCCGATCGCAAGGTCTGGATAACTACTTTATCTTGATTCTTCAGCATGGTCACTATTTAGAGCACTAAAGATGAGTGCAGATGAAATATGTCTGTATGCTGCAGGCTTTTCTAACTGTGTATTACACTGTGATGGCATGTGAGCCAATAATACACAGTTTCAGAATATCATGCTTTGAAACAATACAATTCTTTACTACAAAATAACAACACAATACTGGACATAATATTTTCACAGAAATGCATGTGCTTCAGCTGTATGATATTCTGAAATACTTTGCATTTTGAAGAGATTACTTCTAAGAGTTTGAAACTCTTCAACTCTGTGAAACAGATTGTGGTTTCATTCAGTACTTATTACATCTCCAAAGCCATCTTTTACACGTTCTCCAGATTTTTCCATAACTGACAACCTGCCACTAATCATGATCAGATGTCCCCCCGCAATCATTCACGTATGTCAATTCCAAGAACAACGTATTTTGCTGGTTCTAATGTAGTCTTACATGGTCTTGGTATGGAAATCCTTTATTAATAGTCTGACTGATTTACAGAAAAAGCCCGCAAAATTAACATCCAATAGATATAAAGGGAAATTATATTTCTGCATCAAGATTAGCATCCATTAGTACCAAGAGAATAAAGAATATTTTACAGAGCTATTCTGCATTCGACACACATACCAAAAAATCGTAAAGCAAGAACACCAGTGGAGACGAAACACTACTTGGGAACTCAGTTCCCCTTCCTCAAGGAGACACACATAGTTGATAAAGGAAAACTGTTGCCCACGTTCTATGCAAACGTGCCCAGTTTGCTTCTCATCTTTCTGAGCTTCACAAGATTACAATTGGAATACAAAGACTCACTGATCAAGTTTTAATTTCATTCAGTTACCTAATCAGCAAGAATATAAATCACTCCTTAGGTGGGGAATACTTAGGGGAAAGGAATACAGCAAGGAGTCATGTTTATTTTGTTGGTTTTCTTCATGGCTATTCTGTCTTCTCTTGTCACATCTCTACCTTGTAAGTTTCTACATATAAAGCAAACCCAAATTTTCTTTTTACAGTTTAATCTAATCTTTGAAGTAGCTGTAGGCTTAACACTGAGGAATAATTACAAAAGAAACATTATACTTTTTATGAAATATTAAACTTACAATTTATCTTTTAATATCTACTTCAAAGACTATTTGACAGGAATAAATAAATGAGATCTTCTTGGCAAGGGAAGCTGTGATTTATGAAATATTTTATTCATTCATATTCTTAAGTATTTTCTTGAGAATACTGCTAACATCTGGAGCTACACGGTTTTATCCACACATTCTGCACATACTCAATTAGAAAATTATATCAATAATAATGTAAAATAAATTACCTAGCTTCTCTTCCTGGAGCATAGATTTCAGTGTTCGTCAGAGCAACTATGTGTACAAACAGCACTGTAGTGGTTTTCATTAAGCCTTAAAGTCAATTAAGCTACGACTTGGAACAATCATTCCTCCTTTGGAAAGTATTGACATTTTCTCTTGGCTGCTTTCAGTCCTTTTCACTAATCAAGGAGAGATTTATCTTTGACAATTTCTTTCTGATTAAAATGAATAATAACTCTAGAATTCTAATTTCCTCTTTTCCAAGCAAGAAATTATCAAACAGTTTTAAATTGATATTGAATGTCATCGTGCATGAACAACAGTCATTTTCAAGATATCAAATGCAAAACTATACTGATCTCTCTTTTTATCCACTACTTTATCTGCTCTTCCTTTTTCTCTGTGTATCTATATAAAACATTGGATTGTACCAATATAATTTACTATACCTCTCTATAAAAATTATATTTGACAGACTAGCTAAACCAGTCGCACTGAAACTTGTCACAACGCTTTACATAAGGCAATTTCCCTTTATCTGCAATATTAGCAAAATTCTGCTGTGGTTTAGGAAGAAAGTAATTGGAATACTGCAGGTTTCAAACAATGTCAGTTATCTAAAGTAATTAGCAAGCTTGTACAGACAATCCCTACTCAAATGGCTCAAACTCGCTACAAAATAGCTCTTCAGACAAAACTTCTTAAAAAAAAAGGTTTTTCAGATTTGTCTCAAAAAGCGAATCAAGATCAGTTTGAATTTTGTTTTTAAACATACCAGCAGCTAATCCGAAAAAAAAGCAAACAACTAAACAAACAAACAAAAAAAAAACACAAACCCAAACAAAACATCACCTACCTTATTTTCTCCCCTTATCACCCCTGTTTTCTCTAGACCTTAACGTTTCTGTTTTTCCATTTAGCTGTCCCATTTTGTCCTTATAAAATGGTGGCCCCAGAGGAGGGCCACGAGGATAATCAGGGGCTGGAGCACCTCCCGTATGAAGACAGGCTGAGGAAGTTGGGGCTGTTCAGCCTGGAGAAGAGAAGGCTGCGTGGAGACCTCATAGAAGCCTTCCAGTATCTGAAGGGGACCTATAGGGATTCTAGTAAATAAGATGGTACAAAGTATAATTTCATGTTCTGGACATTGCATTCATTATGGACTGTAGGGACAGGACAAGGGGTAACGGGTTAAAACTTAAACAGCGGATGTTCAGGTTAGGTATAAGGAAGAAGTTCTTCTCTATGAGGGTGCTGAGCCGATGGCACATGGTGGCCAGAGAAGCTGTGGCTGCCCCACCCCTGGCAGTCTTCAAGGCCAGGTTGGATGGGGCTTGGAGCAACCTGGTCTAGTGGAAGGTGTCCCTGCCTGGGCAGGAGCATTGGAACTAGATGTTCTTAGAGTCCTTTCCAGCCCAAACTATTCTATGATTCTATGAAATAGATTCACTAAGGAAACAAGCCGGATGGCTTTTCCAAGTACTCTTAAATGCTGCATTATAGTAGGATTAATCTGGGGGACTTTTCTGTTTTGTTGTGGTTTGGCAGTGGTGGTTGGGGTTTGTTTAAGACTTACATTTTTTTTTCTGTATATATTTCAGCCTTTACTTAAAACACACCATCAATTAGATAATTGTATCAAAACTTGAACTAGTAACAGTGGTTTCTTTATACATTTTTTATTAGCCTTCTTGCAAAATAAGTGGAAGTCTCTTTTGCATCTGACAACAAAAAGAATGAAAGAGGAAATATTCTTTATCCAACATTTCAACCTTGACTACTAAGATTTTTAAACCCTGAGTACTAACGTTTAAGTACTCAAGGCAGAGTATTTTGTCCCACAGAAAAGACAATAAAGGATAAACACTGCTTTTAGTAATATTCACATTATTATAGGACTACCAATTTTATTCACAGCACAGTACATTTATGACATGTAAATACACTAGGATACTATATGGCAAAGTTTTTTTTTAGTTCTAAAAGTACAGTTCACACAAAGAAGAGGAAACGGGGTTTGGACATTCAGTTGAAGAGTAGGAACATATTTACTGAATTTCTACCTCAAAATCCTGGAGGAAGACAGTATTGACAGTCCAGTTTACAGACCTAATCTCAAAAATTTACAAGAAAACATAAAGCAAGTAGGAGCAGGAGCACAACTGTTGCCAAAAAAAAACCCTACCTGAATAACATAAACATGAGGCTAAGACTACATCCTAAACAGCTATAATTTAAAATAAAACCAGTTCCAAATTGAAAGGTAAACCCATTTCCTCCAATAATTTTGCTTTCCCTAGGAATAAAGGAGACAAAATACTGTGGATGCTTTAAAGCTCTTTATAGCAGGCTAGTTGCAGATACAGATGAATTCAGCTGAACCATATGCAGGGAATGCTCACAATTTCCTTAAACTCTTTCATTTTAGGAAAGAATTTTCAAGTAACAACTTCCTGCTTTGTAGTTACAACTATAAGCCAAAAATTCATATTCTACATCAATATTTTAATATTAGTATCAATCAAATTAATCTTTGTCTCTTTGTTTTCAGAAACTGACTTTGGGGCAGGTTTTTGTGTTTGTTTTCCTCCGGATTGCTTACAATTTCATGTAAATTTTAAGCATCTTGTAATTCATCAACTAATTCTCTCCTGGTTACACACTCCAAGTAATTAAAGTTCAGTAATAAGTTATTCTTTCTGCTCCAGCACCTGCATTTCATTTGTTTATTTTCCCAGAGTCATAAATCTGAGGGACTGTCAAAGTGCCATAATATTAGTGCAATAATCAAAGTTAATTAGTCCCTCTCAATAAACAACAACAAAGCCATTACAAAGATGCATTGAAGGTTTTCCAGCTACCCACTTTACAGATGAAATTCTTTTCTGAACAATTAGAGTATGAAAACTGTTAGTAAATAAATGTAGTGTTTCTGAAGTAACTTGACCTTCAGTGATCTTCATTTAATTAACAATTCATTAACTTTTGGTGAGACAATATAGGCATTAAAACAAGTATTCCTGAATTCCTATGCCTTCTAAGTGCTCCTATGCTTAGAGTTCAGGAGGTAATGGGTTGGTTTTTTTCCAAACAAAAGGTACTCAGTACCAGCCTTATTTTAGTTACATTAAAAACATTCTCTACAGCCATACTAAGCTGGACTGTGACTACTAAATTCAAAAGACAGAATATCACCAGGTATCACACAGATAGATGATGTTTAAGCAACACACAGTATGCTTGCCACTGTTGGAATGCTCTTGGAATCCCACACTATTGAAATGAAAAAACAAAATTAAAGCTTTTATGTGAAGTATTGAAGGGGAAAGGAAGATATTTTTCCCTCTCAATTATTTAATGTAAATCATTAATATCATCTAGGCAACAGAAGGAGGCCTAAATCCAAAGACTTTCTTGAAAAAACTTGTGGTTACAAAAATTAGCAATATTACAAGCATCACTTCTTTGGCAATAGTTACTTGTAAGTAAGTGCTGTTTGTTTTGTACCAGTAAATATTATAATTATCTGTAGACTACTTATGTGTAAATTCTAATACTACAGAGTGCTCTCCCATATCATTCAAGAACAGCTTAAGTATTTTCAGAGCTTAGGAAATAAAGCTAAAATACTCATCACTAATTTTAGCAGGAAAGAAATAAAATTCCAAGAGTCCGATCCTTCAGTTTTTTATCCAAGTGTAGAGGACTGTGTCAACAGATCATGTCCTGGAAGTCAGCAGTCATAGCAAGCTCAGACAAAAGTAGCCTGCAATCTTAAATGTGGGAGGAATAAATTTAGAGCACTGAATAATTTTTAATAAGGGCATTAGAAGATTCTCCCCTCTCAAAAAAGGAAGTTAAAAGTCAAAGAAACAAAGGAATAGACAGTACTGAAGAGCTAGTATTTGCATGACAAATTGAAAGGATAATGAAAGATAAGAAGTGGGAAGGGAAAAATAATGTTGAGGCAGACTTCATGGCAGTGCTGTTGGGCCTGATGGACTAGGAAAGGAGGTAAACATCCTTGGTTTTGAAAATTCTAAGAATGATCTGAAATCTGCCATAGTATGATAACTATGGGCAGATAGTGGCAGTCTTTGGTACCTGACTGTGTGCATTCTCCTTCAGTTAGTTACACAATTTGGTTCTCGAAATTCCTGCCCTAAGAACTATGAACCATGCCTCAGTGGTTCTTTCAAACATTTCCACCTTTACAAAGCATCTCTACGTAGCATGAATAACAACATGTCAAGCCTTACAGTCCAATATGGCCATACAAAATGAAAAATCTTTATCACTGATATACCACTGACTGAACACGCTACTACAAAATAAGAAAAATGCCTTCTTCTTTAGATTCTTGAATGGCAAGGTAATATCTCTTTCACTGCACAAAAGACATCATGTCTTATAAAACACATCTTACTGCTGGACACTATATACATTCACTTACCCATTCCAGAAGAATACGTTGTACGGCATCATTGCCTCTTGACATATTTCTGCAGGCCAGGATAACATATGCCCCGTGCAGTGCGAGAGACTTCGCAGTTTCAAAACCTATGACAAAATATTTTTCTAGTCATAAATACATCCCAGTTACAAAACATAGCTACAAATTCACCTGAAAAGGCAAACCAGACACTTAAGCACTCTAACACTACCTGCAGTCTGACTACCTGTTTGACAGTCACGTGGCCCCAGCTTTTAAGAGCACATATGAAAAAAGGTAGACACGTCAACTGAAGGAGGTTTTGGGACAATGTATTTTGTGCAAAACAGATTTGGGATCTTCAAAAAGCAGACTTGATTCCCCTGCCTTGCTGACTTCAGTGGTTAGAAGAGCAGGATTATACTTACTCCTTACCTGACTATGAAGAATGGGCCATACCACAAGACTGCAGAACTATTATACCGACCAACATCACACTGAAATTGATAGAGTATTCTCTATGCTTTTTAGACGCACAGTTAACCTTTGATTCATCAATCTGAAGACCACCTGCAGCAGGAGGACCACCCAAATGAATGTGTTGAGGGGGTAAGAATCAAAATAACATGGAGGTTACTACTGCTTTTCTGATCCAAACACCACCCCATCTGAAGAACACTGCTGTGCAAAACTGGCGACCAGAAGTTAATGACCAAGTGTTAAACCACACACAGGACGGGGTTGTCATGCTCATTCTTAGAACATGAGATTCTACCTAAGAAAATCTGTAATCCACATGTATGTTTTATTATCCACACACTTCAAAATCCTTGCTTAAATTATCTGTGCAAAATCAGCTTGGTTTTCATCCCATCATCCACCGATATATGGAGAACAACTTTTTCACAATTGTTCTCATTATGAATAATCAATCAGATATCATGCTGCTTCAATATATTGGTTAAAGTATCATGGGGTTAAACAGGTCACAGAACAGAGAGAAAAAACGATCCATGAAAAATTCCCTTTTGCGTAACTCGCTGATATGACTTAATCTGTAAGCACATTCTTTCCAAATCTGAAACAAATGGACAGACAGTTCACACTTTGCTGCAATTAAAGTGGAAGATGAATCTATATTCCCGGGTTTTTTCTTTCATCCATAGAACAAAGTTTCACAGTGAATTTCTAAGCAACTGTACACAACCTTTTTATGCAATACTGTTAATAATTTCTTTCCCATTCTGCATTTGAGCACTTAATTTCTCCTTCCTAATTTCAGTTAGCTAATTTGGGACTGTACTGCAATTTAATGAGATCAGCTCAAATTATGAAACAGTCCACCAAGAGCTGCAGCTTTTTCTACCTTGGCATCATCTGCAAGCTCTGTGAACATACTCTGTTTCACTGTTCAATTAATTAATGAAAAGCTGCACAGAAGTCAGTCCAAGGTAAACTTCATTTAATTGGAAAAAATCTGTGAGAATTTACACCAGGAGATGATGAGTTCTTGGAAGTGCAGAATGCCCACAAAGTGCAGAGAACTGAGCCAGAAACTGGGTTTCTATCAGGGTGAGCTACTACTACATAGTTGTGATGTATTCAACAGTATCACTGGGTGCCCATCTCCATGGAGAACTGTAACAATGACAGAAATTTCCATCTAGCTGAAAGAGGCATAACGTATCTTAATGAGTTCCAATTAGACAAGCTTAAACTAGAAAATGAAGAACCCAACTGAAATGCCCAGCAATCTGAGCACATGAAGAAGTGAGAGGAGGTATATGTTTCAGCTTTCTGACACTGTTCATGTTTTCCTTCTAAAAACTGTTTACCAAAAAAGCCTATTAAGATGGGTTGTCTCACTTCCAAAATACCCTGGAGCAACAAAATTCAGTTACAGCACAAGACATAACTTACATTATAGAAACAACAGACACCAAGACAAATTTATACCATTTTCTGCAATTACATACTTAACAGTATTTAAGTCCAAGCAATTTCCTTGTATCTCTTTTAAAGCTATTCATTGCACCAAGCAACTTTAATTACGTGCGTAATTCATTGCATGCACATAATTCAGCTACAGCACATGCAGAGATTTCCTCTGTTTCTAATTCCACTTGAATGTATTTAACTAAAACTTTTTATGTAAGTAATGTAAGACACATTGTCCCACAGTACTATTAGCTAGCCATATGCTTTCTGCTTTGCACAAAAAAAAATACACTTATTTTAACCAGCTTGCCATACTACTAACAACTAGTTGGAATGCCTGGGGTTACAGTTTTTCTATTGTTTTACAAAGATCTAGAGTTGATGGCCAGTTTAATTAGCTAAACGTGATGATGGTTTGCTAACTCGCCCCTTGTTTCCTGTGTTGGTGGCAAAATAATAAATTCCATGCCATTCTGTTACTGTTAATGACTTGATTCTCATTATAAACTAAAAGAAAGATTCAAATTCAACCCCATTACATGCTGCAAATGTAGTTAATTTTAATACCACTTTGATTTTTCCCTGCAAACTTGGAGATCAGTGTTAAACACTTCTCTTTAGGAGGTATTCACTCTTTTCTGGTCTATCCAAAGGATGAGGACAGCCAGATTTATACAAAATAAGGAAAACAAATCCAGGTACCATAAACCACACAAAGGTTCTAATTCCATGACTGAATTACTAGCTACAGGTATAACTATTTCTACTTGATCTATCATTTTGTGTAGAGCATAATTTATAATGCATCTTTTGCCTCAGACTATCTACTAGATAAAATATATCAACAAGTAGTAACACAATGTCTTCTTCACGGAGCTCACAGGTTTAAGTGTGATCCACCTACCAACTTGCTAGCTCGCAGGATGTACATCCTTAAAATAAATCTTTATGGACCTGAAAATTCTCATTAAGCAGCACAATTAAATACCTTTACAGTTTAAGAAACTACTATGCAGGAGCTTTCAAGAAGGCAGCTTCTAACTGAAACACCTGAAGCAGGAATTTGGAAGCACCTCAGCATTCAAGCCTTGTTACAACTTCAGCTCTTTGTTTCTTCTGCAAAAATTAACACTTCTTTCCTCCCCCAGTGTCACATCTCTAAAAGAAGTTAAGAAAAGATTCTATAAGGGTGGAAAGCTTTAACAGATACACTGTGTTAAATTAAGCTTGCCAAAGCTTGTTCTTCAGCAAATGTAGCCATGTTTTCAATACATAGTAAATTTAAAACCTCAGCCTAATACAAAGATTGAGTATTTAAAAGTACAAAACTATTTAAACACTGTAATGAAAAGCCTTGCCTGTCTGTAAAAACTACACTGAATCAAAATCCACACTGAATGTGGTTTCATAAACCAACGTAAAACCACAAACATCATAAACACCCAAACACAGTAAAACTGCTAAAGAGAAAGAGAAATGTGAATAACTATGTTAGGGACATGCATAATTAAGGAGCCACAGCAACCTTAATTCTACCCATAAAAGCAACTCTCTGTGGACTTCAAAAGAACCTAAAATTTCCTTAAAACTTCATTTAGGCTGAGCCTGCTGTCACCAATGTGCTCTTACACAGCCCTTTCACAGTAAAGGAACATTAACAGCAATGATCCTAGTTTCTTTTTTAGGAAACAACCATATCCTCCAGTGGTGAATGTTTCCTGCACCTGCAGTAGTGCCAGGCTACTGCAGCTGCAGAGCTATGTGACCAAGGGTAAGACAGCACAGGCTACTGACAAGAACTTCTGCCCCTCACATTCTGCCCAGCCACAACTGCTGGCAAAGGGCCTATACAGACGAAGGAATGTATACAGTGCCCAGCCCCAAAGTATTATTGTTCTGCGCTTCACTTGCAAGATTTCAAAGTAAGGAGCTCAAAAATAGATGCAAAACTTGAGTAACTTCTCATAGAAAAATCACATGTTGTATACTAGTTGTGTTTTGTTTTGCTTTTAAAGTAGGAACAACTACATTAGAAAAACAACATGGGATAACATACTTGAACACCAAGGACAGACAATTATGAAGAGCAAGATGGATACTTTCCCCAAATGTGACAAAACACTTAAATAATGTACAATCATAGTGTATTTAAATACTCTACATAATATAATTTGAAAAAATTAAAAGAGTTTTAGAAAACTAAAATAAATCTCAACTGATAGCCCTGGAAATCTTGAGAGACAAGACTGTCCTAAGACTGGCTACTGATTAGAGCTGAATGAGCTCTAATCTGACACTCAAAAGTGAAAATCCTGTGTAAGTATAAGGGATACATGAGGATAAAAATGATGGCATAGCTCTCTACAGCAGCAGCTAACCTAAAAGACTGATAGCAGAACTAACAAGAGAGCTATAAGCACATGGGATTTGCTACAGATATTTAAAACCCTCCAGCCCTTTACTTCCACCATGATATTCATACAGACTCAGGAATTAGCACTCAGTTCCATTCTTCACCTTCTGTGATGACTGTTCAGCTCAATATTCTCACATACTTGTCTATCTACAGTCGACTTCTGTCACTGAATTTTGGGGCAGATTTTCAGCTAATGGTCTCTATTAACAAGCAGTTAGCATTGCTCAATTACTGCCAACTACATTGTGTCAACACATTCCAGATGAGTACATGGCTCTGCGAAACGGTGCAACCTTCTCTATAAAACAAAAGGATTCACCCAGTGGAAAAGTAATTCAGTGATTTCTTGTTTAAATAAAGTAGCATACAGTTACTTATCATTGGGGAACATTTTGTAAAGAATTTGCATCAAGCATTTAAATGTTTTAAAACACTTTTATTTCAAATATAGAAAAGTGTGAATACACAAGAAGAAACTCAAAAATATTTCAGACAATAGTAAGTTTGCTTCATCTTCTCTACCTTCTCCCAGACACTCCCGGATACCTTGGATCTGTCATTTACAACACATTTTAAACAGTGTTGTATCTTTCTTTGTAACAGCTCAGTAGTCCTCAATGTAAAAGCCTGCAGGGTTTCTTTACATTGAGTTTTTTTACATTTAGTTTCTTCAAAGTAATTTCTTTCTTTCTCTCTCCACTTGATAGAAGAGCTCTGGAGGCCCTGAGATTCTAAAACATCTTCAGATGTGACTGAGGAATGATTTAAGGCTGTCATGAGTCCAAGCCTTCCTTAAGCCCTATGTCACAGTTTGAATGTAAACTAAAACAGAGTCCAGAAGAAAACCTTCCTTTCCGTAACAGTTAAGAACAGCAAGATCAGGTAAGTGAAATTGGAAGTGAAAAGTATTGGCCTGCTTGCTTTACGTATTTCTGGCTTTTCACACACAACATAATATGACTACTGTGTATTAATTTTTACAGCTGTGCTTAGGCTTTTCTTCCCCCCCCCACTACACTGTTCTCAAACTTTCATGTTGCTTTCTGAATTGCGGCAAACATCTACTGGGTTCTTACATGTCCCATTTGCAGAGTGAAGTGTGTTAATTTTCAGACTAGATCTGCTTAGGTTTTTTTTAATCTTTATATTTTCTTTTAATATAAAAATGAGTAAGAGACACAAAATCATTCTTTGATAAACTAGTAGTTGAAATACCCGTTTCTTTTCCATGTATGGTATTACGATATCGCAAGCAAAAAATCCAACTTCCAATGAATAGGAAATTGTTTATTTGTATAATTTGGTTCTTCTTGAGAAGAATCAATAATTTTATATAACCTTCATAAAGTAAAAGCAACAGCTATTTTAATTAACTCTGCAATCCAGAAAACATGAAATCTTAATTAAAACATTTTTGGCACTAAACTTAAATGAAAAAAAATTCTTTCTGGCCTCTTTCACTCAAGGGCAGTATTGCCAGTAGTTCAGGAGTTTGCATTTAAACTCTGATAGTGTATAAGCATGTTAAGAGAATTCCTTCTTTCAAGCAGAAGTGATATAAAGGAGTGTAAAAAGAAAGATCCTACTTTTTCTTGGAGTTTTGGTCTCCTTGTCTGAGTTCTTTCCACAAAAAAAATCAAACAACTTCTCAGACACTTCCTCTTGAACTAAGCATAGGCCAATATACAGCACTTCAATTTCACTTTGGATTAAGATTTTTGGGAGAAATATTCTCACTGTTTATTCAGTGTGTTTCTGTAACACACATCCAGCACCTTACCTAGAAAACCTATGGCAGGCACAGAACCAGCAGAGACCTTGGCAGTTTTAAGCCATGAAACAACTGAGGCCAGTATGTACACACTTTTTTAAACCCTTAACATTCTAATAACAAGTTTTACTCAACCATCAGAAAGCTCATCTGCAACATCTGGTCTTCATCCAAATCTCACTTCTTTTTTTTCTTTTTAATGCAGAAGTGTTGCAAAAATATTTTTCCAGGTACAAGATGTTATTCTCGTCAAACATCCTTTGCTTTGAAAACAAAACTGTACATTTTTCCTGCAACAAAAGTAAATTTGAGTTTTAGCTAAAAAGGAAGGAAATAAAAAAAACCCTGACACAATATACAATAGGTTTTTTCTTAAATGCCACATGTAATCTATATGAAGTGTAATATATATCTAGTTTTACTAAAGAGGAGAGTTGTGAAAAGGTTAAACATTCAAGAACTTGCAACAAATCATATTTATAATCCAAAATAGACACTCATTCCAAGTGCTGCATCTCAGTGAACAGATTAGGTGGGTTTTGATTTTGGGGACCCAAGAGAACCACATATAAATGGAAGAGAGACTTGCCTCCTAGACATCACTAGATTTATTTCAACTTAGAAGACCTAAACATCAGTGACAATGAATCAGATCTTATTCAACACTTCCTCAGAAAATGAGTAAAGCAGATTCAAACATGCTAAAGAGATGAAGAATTCACAGTTACGTAAGCTTCTCTTCAGGTTGAAATACTGCAACGATTATGTGTGATTTAGGAAAGAATCTTCTGCAACAAAGACCCTTGTTTCCTGTGTTGGTGGCTTAAGGGTACAACATCCAACAGATCTTTCACATTGAGTGATAGCAACCACATGCAAAATATCACATCATTGACAAATTCATACTTCCCAGAGCCCCAAAAGCACGATGCATTCTGTAACAGAACTGCTTAGCCACAAGCACCCCACTTCAAGATGGATATTTAAAGTAAAACCTTACAGACGCATTCTTCAAGTTGCTCCAAATGCATGTTTACAAGCAAATAAAGCACCAAGATATTTTTACAAGCCTAAGTTTAAAGTGAGCGATTTGCACAAAATCCTAATGCTGCCTTTGTTTCTGTGTGTTTGCACATGGCAATGACACATACTGATATTTTTCATTGAAAAGTTTGATGCTATAGGAAAGATACATTCTGCCTTTCCCTTTGTGTGTAAATTGAACGAGTGTTTTTCTTGGAGCCAGGAATCACAGAAAAAGCCAACCAAAATGAAACAGGATGACTAATGCACTGGTTCTGTTTTCCATCTAACCAACTTAAAAATCTGCACCCATTACACATTACACTTCTTTGCAACATACTGTCTGGGCAAGGCAGTAGAATAACTCAGTTATTCTTAACAATAAGTGCATTGCCATTGTCACTGACAAAACTCAAACTATTTTGTTCCATCTGAAGGGAGCACAACACTGAGCAAATATGAATAAACATCCTTAAAGTGATGGGTTTATAAACATCTGTGACTTATTGTTCCTCTAAAAAAATTTAAAATACATCACTGGAGGCAAAGAAAGCTGAATTCATAAGTGAAGATGCTGCAAGCAAGCAAACATACAGAACAGTGACTATGTGTGGGCACATACATTACAAATATGCCGTGACTAGTTGAAGTCAGATCAGGTATGTACTCTAGTTGTACTACCCCAGGTGCCCACCAGCTCACTTTAAAATACAAGTACAAAAGACACAAAGAAAGGTTGGACTTCAGTCCTTTCTGCTTAGTTGGAACCTAATACTGATAATTATCTCAGCTACAAGCTAAAAGAAGGCACAGTGCAGCAGTAGATTCAAACACCCATTTCCTAGCCTTTTTGTTGCACAGGTGCTACAATCTGATATAAATATTTCAGTAACAGCTAAGGGTTCCAGTCTGGAATGAACACTACTGTGAGAAACGGCATATTGAATACAGAGCCAAGCTACTTATCATGTCCTATGACAAGACCTTGGTTTAGCTGTGCAAAGATAATTCCCAACAACCATTACATATCTGCCCCTAAAATACATGGAAATGACTACCCTGAAAACCTGTGGTTTTAAATAAGTTAGATGGTGGTCCTGAATAGATGAACAGTGGCCAGAGATTAAAGTGGAGGGAAGAGAAGGAGAATCAGAGATGAGAAATGAATTTTCAGTGAAATCCCAGGTTTGTCTTTCATATGTACTGCTTGCATTGGATGCACATCGTGACCAAAACTCCCAGTCAAAAATGATTCAGCCATGTAGCTTCCACTACAACTAATGTCAAAGTTCTGTTTAACAACATATGCTCCTTTCAGAGAAGGAAAAAAAAAAAAAAAAAAGCCTCAGCCTTCGTGTTTCACCTTGCCTTTCATCATCCATCAAATGTGAGGATCATGCTCCTGCCAAATCCCAAACAAATTTTTCCTGAATATTTTTTTAAATAAATCCAATGGACATTATCAGAGTGATATTTTAGCAATACTAAAATCCTTTGCAGAAATTAACACTAGTAGCCGTATCTTGGCATGGAATCTGCAACTGAAATTTACCCTGAACTTTCCATAAGTGTTTCTTCAAGCACAGAACAAATGTGTGGGGTTTTCTTATTGTCTTTAAAAATGACAGTGTGGCTTCTTGCAAGGAAGTCAGCCAGTTTTCCTAACACAAAACAATTTCTGTAGTTAAAATATATGTATCAGAATTTAGCATTTGGCTTTATTATTTAATGTTTAAGGAAAATTTATTAGAATTTATTTTTCTGTTTGCGTATAATTTTTTCCTTTGTAAGAGATAACATATGGGGGGAGACAGGCATCAGAATATGAAGCAATTTGGCATACAACTTCACATTTTTTAAATAAAAATAACTTCATCTAAAAGTGCATCTACATGTATTTTTATCAGGTCAAACAAAAGGACTAGATACATTTTAAAAGAAACCTGAGCTAGCAACTTGGTCTCAAAATGAGCAGAACCCTTTTCAGTGTGACTCATATTCCTAATTTTAGTAAACCCCCCTAAATTACTCTATTAAGAACTGCATATTCTTAAATTCATAAGGGATAACATAACTGTAGTCTAACAAAATATTTTAGTACACTACTTCTATTTTTATTGCAAAATAAACACTTCCAAAATAAACATTTAACTGAAATCTAGAGCAGCAGAAAACAATAAATCTGCCCACAACATAAGTCAACATCAAAGCGGCATCTCAATGAAATGTAGATCAGATCTCAGTAGTCAAATCTGACATGACATTTAGGGCACACTATATCCCAGTAAGTAACCATTCCTGAATGTTTAGTCACTATGGGATAACTAATTTTGTTGTTGTTGTTGTTTACTTGTCTAAATAAAGTCATTCTACTTGTAAGTACCATTACTTGAATACATCGAGTTACATTTTTGTGCATGCAACTGTAGCCTCATCTCTCTTTTACAGCAAAGCTGAGGCAAGCTGATGAGAAGCAATGCAGTCACACACACACACAAAAGCTCATTAAGGGTTTACCTAACACCAGTAGAGAGTACCAGAGACCACCATTAAAGAGATTCGAGTTTCTCACAAACACACATAGTCTTGAAGGGTTTGTGTTCTGGAAAAGTGCCAATGTTGGGCACATGCATAACTGGGTTTATAAAAAGTCTGATCAGATATTCCATATCAACTAGGTATCAAAAGCTGTTTTGAGTGGCATATTTTACTTTTTTTTTTTTACATAATCCCCAAAACTTTGGGGCTTTCCCCCCCCCCATTGTTGCTATTTTTAACACATCTTAGACAAGCTTACTCAAGTGACCAGAAAAAATGCCAGATAATTTAAAATTTATCTTTAACTGTCTCCCACAGGCTTTTTTTTTTCCCCTCTCTTAATCAGAATTTAAAAAGAAAAAAAGAGTTCCAAGTTCAGAGAAATGGGGTTGGCGAACTCTCCTTCTCTAAAGCTATTCTTTGTATCAGCAGTAGCTTTAGGCAACACAACAGCTTTTCCTACCAAAGCAAAAATGGAGAAAAAAAAGACAGAAGTTGTCTACTTTCTTTTCAAGTACACTTCTATTCTTCTGTAGGCCAACAGTATCATAGGTTTCTGTACTGCTGAGCTGAGCCCTAATTAAACATAACAAAAAAATTAGTTGCATGTTTTGAATCTCCTTTTGGCAAGTACAACAGTGCAATGTTAATAAAAGAAGTAAATTTAATAAAGAGGAATCCTTCATCCAAGGCAGAATAATTAAAAGACATACTGTGCTGTCAGCTAAAGTGCTAGATCCTCCAAGCTTTAATCTGTAAGATTTTTTCATCAGAAATACAGTGTTATGTAAAGATAACAAGAAAGTACAAGATAAATTGGACCAATTTTTTCTTAAAATAAACTTGATTTTTATTTATATCAGTTATACAATCAGTGAAAGATTTTAAAACATATACTAGACACTTTACAGATAAATAATAAAACAAGGTTCTGTCCTAAACAGCTCACAATTTAGATTACAGAAAAAGGTATCTTAAAGAACCAAACATAGATAGCTTCGTCCCATTCTAAAGAGCTCACAGTTTCTGTCATGGGGGAAAGGAACAGAGGAGCAAACAGAAAAGCCAAATGCTACTTGATTTCTGACAGTCACCACCCACCTTTGGTTTTGGGGAACACGAGATAAGACAATTCTGTTTAGTTAAGCAGCAAAGGAAGATTTTAATAAACGAGTCACTTCAGGATCCCGTGAAAAGCACTGGATACAGGGAAGATGGAGTTCATTGCTGTTTCTAGTCCAAGCAATTAAAAATAGTAGATAAAAGACAGCCAACAAAGGGCAAGATAACAAGACCTGAACGTCTGAGAATTTATACAGTCCTTGGTTACCTCAAATTCTAGATTTCTCTGAATTAGATGGTATTCAGGAGAGTACCAACCTCCTAAGGTTCAAAACTGGCAAACCATTTGGGCGTACTTTAAACTACGGAGGAAAGAGGGAGATGGGAAGCTGTTATGTAATTCAAATGATCCATCATGTGGTTCCAACATACAAAGTAAGGCAGAAGATGGAGTTCTGAAACAAAAGATGAAGAATAAGAACAGTATTAACAAAAAGTGTCTATACAAAAAAGCAAGAAGAGTGGAAAATAAGCAAGAATTAGAAGTAATTAAATTATAATGTAAAGCCATAAGCAAAAAAAAAACAAAAAAAAACACAAAAAACTAAAAATAAAACCAAAGACCTCCTGCTGCACTTTCAAGAAGGTCACAAAAACTTATTGTGCATCTTCTCACACCACAACTTGTGTATATTTTTTTAGATGATTTAAGGTTGACCTGCTAGCACCTGGGACACCAGCAACCCACCCAAAAGCTCAGTGACGACAATCTTCTAAAACAAATGACTACTTGCAGCTATACCTTTTATACTTTTTTTTCAGCATCCAAGAAGTTAGACCGTGCCAATTTGGAGTAGAGGATGTTAAATCGAAAAATGAAAACATCTACAAAACTTTAGGTCTGCAAAATAGGAAAAACTGCCAGGTGAACAAGGATACTAAATCGTTTCTAAAACGTACTGGGTTTGTGCTGATATTGTACTAATCTTGAGTCACAATTTGCGACACTACTGTGAATTAGGTAAAAGCATTACTTCTACTGATACTCAGAATCTACTGTTGTGAGTTCACTCACAAGCATACCTCCCATATGAAGACAGGCTGAGAAAGTTGGGGCTGTTCAGCCTGGAGAAGAGAAGGCTGCGTGGAGACCTCATAACAGCCTTCCAGTATCTGAAGGGGGCCTATAGGGATGCTGGGGAGGGACTCTTCATTAGGGACTGTAGTGACAGGACAAGGGGTAACAGGTTAAAACTTAAAACGGGAAGTTAAATTGGATATAAGGAGGAAATTCTTTACTGTGAGGGTGGTGAGGCACTGGAATGGGTTGCCCAGGGAGGTTGTGAATGCTCCATCCCTGGCACTGTTCAAGACCAGGTTGCACGAGGCCTTGGGTGACACGGTTTAGTGTGAGGTGTCCCTGCCCATGGCAGGGGGGTTGGAACTAGATGATCTTAAGGTCCTTTCCAACCCTAAGTATTCTATGATTCTATAAATCAGCCTGTACAGCTCCTGATCTCATATTCAGTCTGCCTTGTGTGTAACAAGTTCTCACTTACAGATCAGATTGTAGTTTGCGTGTATGAAGTCTAGTAAGTGTTATTAATTCATCAAATTACTTCATGAACCATTATGAAGCCTATCTCTGCCTTACATTCTAGATACATAACTTTTTGCTTTGCATGAGACAAATGTTTAAATACTAGATAAAAAGAACAGATTCAGGAAGTCTAGGTCTCTATTCCTGTAACCACAGATCAGATTCAGAAACAGATACAGCAATAGACCTTTCTCACAGATCACAATCTTCAGTCACTCAGGATGCCAAAATTGTGCTGCCAAGTAGGTCATGAACATTTTTATGTACTCATTGCCTACCTAGGCACAAAATAGTCCAAATTTACTTTCAGAGTTACAAAAGCTTCCAAAATAATAAGATTTATACCCCAGCAACTGCTTGCAGCTGGACATAGACCCAAACAAATAAAGCACTTTTTTGGAAAAGTTTTCTTTACAAATTTCTAAGTTGCCATATTTTCTGCTCTTAATATATTTTAATTACTCCTTCTGTTAATGAATTAGAATAGCTTTCAGAGGACTATAGTTTTTATCCTGCAACAGTACAATCCATCTCCCACTTTAAACTGGAATATGGACATAACCTGTAAATTCAGGTCAGTTACTACAATCATATGTTGCTCTGTAAGCAAAATAAGGCTACCCACAAATTTCTCAAAATCTTTAGTAGCATAATGTTGTGACATGAAAAAGTATAGAAGTGAGAAATGCTGCCTATGCTTGCTAATGGTAAAAGAACAACATAGGATGTTTCACAGTTCCTGGATCTTTGAATACACAATATAACATTGCTTTCCTCAATTTGGTTACATTAGAGGAGAATTAGGGATCCTCTTCACAAGCTTTTAAAGAAAAGGTTAATTTTTATACCAAGGCATTTTGACTATTCACAAGAGGAAAATGATCCACAAGTTTTATGAACTTGAATTTAGATATCAGAAATAAAGCAAAGCCAATAGAGAATGTGCTGATAAAGCTGCTTATATAAAGAATGAATAATAAGGCAAACGCACCTTCTACAAAGCTAACATAACCTGGAAAACTAAAAAGTTTCTGAGCAACATTCACTTTTGCTGAGCCTCAAGTCACAACACAATCAAAGGATCTAAATAAATACATCCAACACTGAACTGTGGCAATTCCTTGTTCACACGGACATTATTACTCTCAAGAAATTATGATAACAGCCAGAAAACCTAACTTCACTAGTTTTTTAGTATGAAGGAGACACTAAGAATAGGAACTTTGAAACAGTGACCAAGGTAACTAAACTTAAATGAAGGAGTGGAAATTTAATGTGTAGTACTACACAACCATTCGGATCTGAAGACAGCCACTTTGTAGGGAACTTTCTGAAGCAACAGATAAAAGTACTAAAAGCCACCATGTAGAACTACAGCAAGGCTGAAAAAGTTGGGGCTGTTCAGCTTGGAGAAGAGAAGGCTGTGTGGAGACCTCATAGCAGCCTTCCAGTGTCTGAAGGGGGCCTATAAGAGTGCTGGGGAGGGACTATTCACTAGGGACTGTAGTTATAGGACAAGGGGTAATGGGTTAAAACTTAAACAGGAGAAGTTTAGATTGGATATAAGGAAGAAGCTCTTTACTGTGAGGGTGGTGAGGCACCGGAATGAAGTTGTGACAGCTCCATCCCTGGCAGTGTTCAAGGCCAGGTAGGACAGAGCTTTGCGTGGCATGGGTCACTGGGAGGTGCCCCTGCCCATGGCAGGGGGGTTAGAACTGGATGACCTTATGGTCCTTTCCAACCCTGACTATTCTACGGTTCTGTGATTCTATGTTACAGGAACAGAAAAACTGAGGCTGTATTGCTGAATAGGAGGCTAAAAAGATCTCACATTTTAAGAAGAAAAGCCTATGGAAGAAAAGGAAGAAGAAGAAACAAATCTTTCACCGGCAGAAGAAAAATAAAAGCAACAGGAAGGCATAAGACTTAGTGTGCGGTCAATAACAGAGCTAAGAACTGCAGATATCATTAATTAAAAGAAAAAAATAAGTCATGTAATACAAAACTACTTTGGTTTTTGATGATCTTCCCTTAAGAATTATTAAAAGAATGTGGTATTTTATTTTCTTAAGTCACACGCTGTCTTTTAAAAAGGTTTGCACATCTTAGACTTCAGGATGAATATAAATTCAATTTGTTTCTCATAGTACTACTCCTATTCTATAATTCAGCCAACTTCTGGCCTCACTAATTCTGAAGACAGTAGCAAGACTCCTATTAATCAGGTCAGGATTTTGATCTTTATCTTTCCAGGTTCTTGCCTGCCTCCTTTCACTTTTGTCTTGATAGTGATTTACTGTTCAGATTTGAGCATCAAAACCTTATAAATCCCTGAGAGAATCATGCATGGAGAGTTTAAAAGGGACACACGATACTGAAATACTTTCTTCTTGTGACCCTACTGCTTAGCATAGGCATAGTCACTATAAACTCCTTTGCTGGTAAGCCAAAAACACCATGGCCATTACCGCACATCTTTAGGCTGTAAGTAGAGTTGATAGTAGATAGATAGATAGTAGATAGAAGATACTATCACTAGAAAACAGTATATATTTATCAAAATCTTCTGTCCTCACCATTAAATAAGCATTCAAAAAAAAACAATACAAATGTACAGATGAAACTACTCATATAACTCTTCCAGCACAATTAGCTTTCAAAACATGAAGACTCAAGATGATGGCAGTAAGTTCTGTGTTGCAGTGAGATAGACTGTACAGGTCTTTTCATCTCTGGACCATGAAATACGTATCACATAACAAAAACCTTTATGAAATTAAATATTTCAAAAGACAGAAAGCAACCAAGTTATGTAGCAGTCCACTGAAAGTCTTTTCAACTTTCAAGTAACAGACAAGAAAGTAAGCACCACATATGAAGGTTCCTGTTCTACAAATACATTATTCCCTATACCAGAAAGTACAATACAGACATACAGCTCAATCCCATCCTTTATGAAAAGATTCCATTATAAGTAGTAATCATTATTGAACCTTTTACCCCAGATGTAATTTCTTACAAGTTACAAGTTTCACATGCATTATGAATTTCAGCCAAGGTTGATGAAGTTCAATAACTTGCCTAACCAACCATGTGTACTACTCATTACAGATGTAATAAATAGATTCATCAAAATGGACATGAAAAAGCAGTATGAACATCTGACACCATTTTCAGCTTACTCAGTAAGACAAATAAATTACAGAAGTCCAAAAGGACCTTTTAATATTTACAATATGTAACAAGTAGACAGTGGAGACTTGCCTAAAAAGCGGAGCAATATTACTATTCCACGGTATTAAGCCAAAGTTACAAAAGAGCGATGTCATTCATGGAAAACTCGATCACTATGTCCAACCATAAATTTTCAGAATACAGCACTGAAAATTAAAGAAAAACATTTTCTATTAACATTATTCATAGTTTGAAAATAATAACTTTTAGTAATTTTCTGATTGTTCAAAATACATCAGAACTAATCCCTGACTGACAGCTACTAAACTCCTCCAACAGAATGAGTTAAAAGTTCCACCCCACAGTCACATTCCCCTCCACTAACTGCTTTTCTATACAAATTATAATGTACCCTGGCCAAAAATATACTTCCTGTGAAATCTAGGCTCTCCTGGAAAAGCTCTGTATTCCCAATTCCCCAAAACCGCTGGTACAACAAAATTCATGCCTGACGCAAAGTTTTAGACTTCCACAAAGAAAATACCTGGAGAAAAAAGATAAAAAATAGTGAAGTGGAAGTTTGGTTTCTAAGGTGTTTTTAAGCAAACAAAACTTCTATACAGACACCAATACTTTTATGGTAGGGCAACTTGTGGTTTCAGGCAATGCATGCCAAGTTTGGTCCACAGCATGCACATTACAGGAATTAAAAAATTCAGCATTTAATTTCTCAACATTACTTTTCCCATGAATTCTTCAGCAAGCAAGCAGTTTTTCCCTGAGGAGAATAAATGTCTGTTGAAGCCAAAGTAACAACATGAAACTGAAATACATAGCTGAATATACACAATACCAAACTGTATTAGCTGAAGGATGGTCATTTCTCCCCTTTCACCTTCCCAACACATCAAAAACCAAACCTTCATTGCCACTGTTTCACTGGTGAAGGATGGCAAGAAAACAGTCCCTAAACAACACAACTGTGCTGGCAGAAGACCCTGCTGTAAAACTTGCATCTGCAAAATGATGCTTTTATTGGGTAACTTATTTTTGTCATGAGAGATTATTTTATTCTACCAGGGCAAGCCATAGACACATTGACTGTATCAAACCCAGCTGTGCTTTTCTGCCAATACACTGTGCTGCTTATAATAGTGAAACGTGTTAAATGGAGCCTAGAACTCACAAAAAAAAAAAAAAGATAAATATATATATACATCAAGGAACAACTCCTTCATGCTTTTAAAAGCCCAATAAATACAGAAGTATCTCATGAAAACAATCTCTGGGACAGCTAGGACCTGGCCAAGAAAAATAATCCAAGGTTATATACTGCTGATCTTTCTGTCTGCCTCACAATAAGCTTTGAACCCAAACCTCCATAAATAATATCCATTTCACTTCTCCACATGTGAAACACTTCCAGCATGAAAACATACAACCATGCAAAGGCTGTAAGAGTTCGTTCACCAGAAGTTATGCTGGTTTAGCAAGAACGTAAGATGCATCTCCTTAGCAAAACCCCAGTTATTTCCCCTCTCCCTGCACCGTCGAGCTACAACATAATTACATACAGAAATTCTTCTTAAAAACAACAGGCAAAAGTTTCAACTTATTAATCCCCAGGAATTCATGCATTTTTGAACACTAACTTTGATTCAGACAACAAACTCTTCACTAAATTGGGGAAAATGCTTAGATAGTAGGGAAAGACTATTCAAGAAGCATTGTCAATCTTGCTCGCCTGTGTCGCATCTCTTTTTTCTGCTCTTATAATAAGAAATGATGTAAATAGGAGACAATTATTGGAAAGCAAACATGTTAGTTTTTATTCACCACAATAAAACACACCAAAAAGAAGCTTAGACTTAAAATCTTTGAGAAAAGTTAACAGATTAATAGAATTGAGGGGAAAAAAAAAAAAAAAACAGACCAAAAGCAGGCAGATGTATTTTCTATTAAAGATTATTTTTTCCAAAACTAACTATCCAGCAAAAACAGACAGATTTCTTTGTCAAGGCTGACAAAATTCAGGGGTTATGGCATAAGAAAAATTCCAAGATCATTCAAGATTATAATACAGTGAATCTGAAACAGAGGACTATCTTGAGCACTTCTTTAAGTGCTGTCAGTCCTATAACTTTTAAATATAATTTCATCGCAAAACAGTGGAGAGAAATTAGAAAATAAGCTTCACGCTTTCAAAGAAAAATGAGCACATTTTTCAAGGAAAATTTGCCATCTAGCTCAAAAATGGAGCTGAACAATTCCTTACTGACAGATTCAGACAAACATCTGTGGGCTTCGACCACCACACTCCATGCAATCCAGTGAAAGACAATGAACATATTTAAGACAGTCAGACTAATACTATTAAAATGAGAGACCTCAATGGT
Organism: Pezoporus occidentalis; assembly: GCF_034315485.1. Taxonomy (NCBI): domain Eukaryota; kingdom Metazoa; phylum Chordata; class Aves; order Psittaciformes; family Psittacidae; genus Pezoporus; species Pezoporus occidentalis. The sequence continues at coordinate 3,813,175 of NW_026913856.1, read as the reverse complement.
ATTTGTAAGGGTCTGTTTTATTCCTCCCATACGATCTGAGTTTGACTTAAATGAGACCATTCACTGGTCTAATTAGGATTCAGCAAATGTTACCTTCCCTGCGAAGGCCGATAAAGCCAGCCTCAGGAAAAATGCTATGTCGCCCACAAGTAATCTCAGTAACTTCTGGAACTAAAATGGTTCCCCATTTTCACAAAATTCTCTTTTCTGCAGGTACAAAGCAATCGATTTTTGATTTCTTGAGAAGTCAAGGTGTTCTTTTTCGCCATCCTTTTCCTATCCATCTATTGCCAATAGATTTAGGGCATAGTGGTGAAAGCTAGCCAGCACCCATTAGAGACCTTAAATGGTCTTCACAAGGAATTTAGATAATCTTTAAAAGTTTAATTTTGTTCACCTTATGGGCAGTAGCTTAAGCAGCTATTACTCAAATAGTTATTACTCAATTGGCATAAGGAATATAATAAAGGCTAACCACACCTGCTCTGAAGCTAGAGTCTGCTTTTTAATTGCAAGAAAGAGTCACAACAAAACTCATACAGGAAGTGCTCAAAAACTACTTCACATCATACAGAAAGCATAGCTTAAATCAAGAATTAAAAAATTCCGAAGCTATGCAATAATATATCCCACAATATCCCTCCATACACCCAGAATAAAACATTTTTTCACTAGCTTCTGCCAGTATGAAGTACAAAAGCACATACTCAAAGCACAGCAGTCTGGACACATATATTATACTGTTCATGTGCAAGTTTACTTATATTTTTATGCTCCTTTGAAAGAGAGAAAAAGGAAAAAAAATACAAAAAAACTAAATTATTTTTTAAAATAATAGAATGATGACAGGAAAAAAAAAAGTCTTGGGATCTTTCTGAATTAATGTAAGCACCGTACAGTTACAGAAAAGAGAGATTCCTAGTTTTCCAACAGTTTTAAGTTCTATCTCCACCCTGATATCAGATCTCTGATGATCCCAGAATTAACACAGTTAATCCCACAACTCAGATCACTAAAACATTACTGTTTTTTTCCATTAAGGAAGACAGTACTTTCTAGTAGTTTGAGAACGGCATGATTTAAGAGGGGTAGCCATTCTACATTGCTCACAGATGTAAAGTCTTCAAAAAATGTCCCACATGAGAGAGATTTCTGAATTAGGTGCAGATGATCCAGTGAAAGGAACATGATAAATTGCAGAGCTACATAATTTGTATTTATCACGAAAGCACCACCATGTGTGAACAAAATCTAATCATCTACATGTTACCATGATGATTAATACAAAGCAAACTATCAAGTTACCCATTGTCAAAATGTTACCTTGTACAGTTTCGCAATGTTCAGTTATGTTTCTGTATTTGTACAAACCCTCACCACAAGCGCCTATGACATCTGATACTAGGAATACAGCTCATTAAATATACAATGCATTTCAAAAGCTTAAAACAGAGTTTTAGCTCTCTTTCTGTGATTTCATTTACCTGATCCTCAAGTACTGGCTACATTAGTGTAAGGGGCTACAAATCAGCCATGGGCATAGTATAAATCGATTCAAAAAGAAAGAAGGAAAAAAATTAGCTGCTAACTGCATTTTAGTAATTAAGAAGAAAAAAGTAGGTTGCTCTGCATTTCCTTGCTTTGTAAAAACCCATTTTAATAAAACATGTCACCATCTGCTAAAATTTACGAATCATTTTTAGCTGTAACTTAATCAGACTCTCAGAGTTTAAAAACCTTACAGTTTAATTTACACCATTTCTTCTTACTATGTCAAGCTAGCTTTCCACACTGAAAACAATATACTAAGAGTCATCAGGAGACAAAAAAGAAAAAAAGAAAAAGCTATGAGAGGAATAAACTAGAAAATTTCTGTTCATTATTTGTAAATTAAAAGGACAGTTATTCAAAGCAACTTTCTACAATCATAAAGCAGATGTTTATGATAAATTATAAGCATGTTTTCCAACCTTCTGCATCAGTAAGACAGAAGTTTTAATACTGAAGATCTGTACAAGAAATAAAAAAATACTATAATTTCTCACATCAAAAAGTAAACAGACCAAAATCTCACTGAAGCAGTGACTTGTCCTTTAAGTACCGATTAACAGTACGTAATTTTCCACTTTCCTCCTGGCTAAGACCTCTTCATTTGTATGGCAGTAAAAGTACCAGGAAAAAAATAGAGAATTCAACCTAACCAAACATTAACCAACAATTATTTTGAAGAAATAATCTGAAACATTTCCATAATTATAAAATTACATGATTCACTCTGAAAAACCTAAACAAAAAAAGCAAAATAAAAAGCCACGTTATAGCTGAAGCTTCTGAGTTTCATTCAGTATCTGAAAAAAATTAAGCTGTTTGTTCAGGGCATCCCTTATAGAAGCTATTAACAGATTTCTTTTGACCTTCATGCAGCATAAAAATTAGAATTCCAGTTTTAGCTATGGTTTAGTTGTGATTATCAATACATTTTTGTGATAAAATCTTGGAAAAGCCTTAAAAAAAAGCCTACTTTGTGGAATCTGCCTGGCTGCACAGAACGTACACATTTTGCCCTTCCATAATGTACTGCAACACTACTTACATTTTGCTACTCATGCATAGTCTAGCAGTCACAATAGGTTAGATGCAACTGCACCAGAAGACAGAACACACTGTAGTTTCAAGGTCATATAGATGTATGAATCTTAAAAACAGATAACAATATTTATACAAGACATAGAAAAATCACATTAGCTACATATCTGTCTCCCTAATATTAAGAACAAGTAATAAATTCTTTTATAATTGTTTGACTTGAGGAGATTGCTTACACACGCAGTTGAAAATACCACATCTCTTTATAAAATTATACCTAGATGAACAGATGACATGCTTTTAAAAATTTCGAATTCTAGCCCTAACAATTAAGAACACAAACAACAAAATTACAGGAGCATTTACTAAAACCAGGAAAAGCACTAAGTCGCTTTTGTTTAGTATATTCAAAGAGCAACACAGCCCTCTAGTGGAAAAGTTAGAAAATACGACTTCATTCACCCAAGCATGCTAGGAAAGTATTTTCACTTCAACCTGACATTGAAACCTCTAAAACAGAAAAACAACGATCACACAGAATTGCACACTGTCTTCAGCTCCTCATAGTGGACTAAGTCTTTCTCACTTGAAGCGAACAAACTGACAATTTACACTATTCATGTTTAAACACAGATAGAACAATGTGTTTTTAAAACCACAGGGATTGACACAATACCACTAAACTGTGCAGTTTTGTTGCTCCTTTACTGTGAACGAGAGTTACCTCAACTTCTAATGCGATTCTCAGACTAAAATTTTGATTGAGCTTAAAAAAATAGATGAGAAAAAGATCCAAAGAACAGCTGGGCTGCATTGTCAGAAGAAAAAGCTTCCAAAAAAAAAGAAAAAAAAAAAAAAAAAAAGAAAAATGTTATGAATCATTCTTGATCTGCTATGCTCTCTTTACATTTTAAGAACAGAATAATTCATTAACCTTTTCCAAGTTGCTAACGAAAACTAATGAAGTGTTTATAAATATGGAGTTTTTTAGTATTTAACTTTCCTCACACACATGCTTTTTGCAGCAGTTTTAAAGACTGAGTTAAGAAAGTGGGTATATAATCTAAAAGATTCTTGCAGTTCATATTCCTAATCAAAAATGAAAAAAAAAAGCCACCACATGGCAGACAGTCTCCCCATTCTACAGACATGTTAAAAGACATTTATGACAATGAAGTAACAATGGAGAGGCCAGTAGGTGTGATACGACCAGAACTCTATCACTGCTGAAGTCATTCAAAGTATTGCCTCTGAAATTAAGCAAGCATCCCTATTTTTCAGAAGTTGAGATTTTTCAACTGGCAAGATACGCTGGATTCCCATAGATTCACAAATGAAGTAAATTAACATATCATTCCATCTTCGTTGATCTGGTTTGAACTTTGCTATCTTGAAGCAGTGTATATAGATGAATTGAAAAAAAAGCAAAAAACAAAACAAAGCAAAACTATGTTCATCCACCTTTCAAGGGATTCTCAGCATTTTCCAAACTTTAACTTAAGCATTTCTGCATTTTGATAGACCACAGTCTACCAACTTACACTTTGATCTTTGCCCTTCCCATCTCAAAATGAAAAATTTGTCAACAACCAAGGAAAAAAAAAAGATAAAAAAATCGATACCATAAAGTTAGTTTCAAGTATGTTATTGAAACCAATTTTGACAACTATTAAACCATTAAAGGGTTGGGTAATTATTTTTCTTACATTATTAAGCACGAATGCTCAACAAGTAATACTTTCTTTTTCAATCACATTCTACTTACTGGACAGCAATATTTCCTGGGAAATATTTACACATGATTCCTGAAGAAAGCATGTTAAGTTTTCTGAAAACACAGTAATTCTTTACCTCTCAAAATACTCAGGGAAGGAATTATTAGCTCAAAAATACAGATTGATTAAAAGGACTATCAATTACACTAAGTGGAACACCCCTAAAGTAACTGGGGAATAAGCTTCAAAACTGGTAGGACTCCACTTAAGCTAGTTAATTAGTATTTCCACAGTGTCCCAAAGAATTGTGTAGGCATACTGAAGTTCACAGGGATCTCTACGTTGCAATCCATTACATGACACGGACATCTTCAAAGCAGTTTGCCAAGAGTCACAAAGCACAGTTAAGAAAGCTAAGCCTGATACATTTTAAGGACTCAGACGACAAGAGTTCCAAGAAAACTTGAAACTCTGCCAATTAGTGGGACAAGAAGACTATTAACCGACCCCAAAGAGAGAGTATTCCCTTCACACAACACCAAGGAGTCTGAACTTTGTTCTTCTCCATCAAACATGTCAATCAGAAGTCACAACTGGCACAAGCTCAGCTCTTATTATACCCTCTGTCAGAAACCCTTTGAGCTAGGACAAAAAAGGGCATAGCATTTATCAGAAACATAAACCCTATGACTGCCTTCTCCTTAATTCACACTCCATGGCAACTAGTATCAGACACAAAGCCTGGGACTATAGGCAATAACACCTTCATCACATATTTACTACATCATCTTCATCGTTTTGGATTCCTTATGCCTTAACCTCATATACCAGCACAAGCCCAAGTTTTATTTCACTAATGCTCCCACTCTTCTTAGCATGCTTCTGACCATAAGTGATATCATGCCCTCACCTACTAACAGAAATCAAGAAAGTATATATGTGCATGTATACATATATCTGGGCATACATGTCACAAGCAAAGATTATCTGGTGCAAGGACATTGCTTTCTGACTTATGATCTATCCAGATTATAAACTAAGGGAGAAACAGGGGGAAGGTGAATCTTGACAAAAGAATTATACATCTTGGAATAATCTTTTGCCATTTATGAAACACTTTCAGCTCACTCAGCAAGTCTGAATGGCAGCTCTCTCCTGCTGAAGGCAAATCATTTGAGTCCAGGTAATTCTTATGTGTGCTGCGACTACACAGTTGCATACAAAGCAAATTGTCCTGCTGGATGCAGTGTAAAGACATCCTGTATCAATAATCTGGAACGTGCACCTTACGAGAAAACACAAATTCCTCATTGAGATAGATAAGTACAACACTTCCTGCCCTAACTGTAACACCAATCTGTAGTAGCATATCATGCAATGACAGCAGGCCGCATGCTTTTAATGCCTAAATACCAAGCCACAATAAAGCTCTAAGTTTTTTATCTGACTCCTGTGGAATAACACTCCCCAAAATAATCAAGAGAGAAAGACCAAGAGGATTTGGAGTGGCAAGTCCTGCTATTAACCCCTTTTCCAGAATGTCTCTAAGGTTTTCCTATGTCTTTATAAATGCACTTACGTCAAGATCCGGCACTAAAGAGACCCCAAATATTTTGCAAAAGGACTTGTTCAATATTGATATAATCCTATCACAAAGAAAAACCCAAAGACAAAAGGGAACACAAGAATAACAGTTACCTAAGATTTAGGTAGATCCCTTCATTTACAAAAAAAAGATCAAATCTAACACCAAACCAGTGTTTTGATATTTGTGGCTTCTCCACAAACCTAAGCCACAGAAAAAGACCTATCCTGTGCAGGTTGCTGACTAAAACTTCAAACAGCCTAGAAAATTAAGTTGGAGGAGAAATCCTGTCTTCTGAGAAGAAAGGTGGAGCCCGTAAGCACCAAAGCTTTACTATAAAACATAACAAAAGTAGCTAAGTAGAATTTCTCACCCACTGTAGAAGTAATACTATATAACAGATACCTAAACAAGTTGAGTACCTAAAAAGATACATGAACACACTGGAAGATACAACTAAGGGGGATTTCAAAAGGTCATAAACAAATGTTTTTGCTCTGAAGGACCACTAACAAAAGTTCATCAGCAAGTTGACCTGGAAATACTTTCAGCGATAAAAATTCTATGGCCTCCTTGGACAATCTCTTACCTGAGTTTACTTCCTGGCATTAAAAAGTTTTTTATGAACGCTTTATCTAAATTCCCATGCAACCATTCAAGTTTTACTCCTTGTCCTACACATCGAGGCCGTAAAAAGAAAAAGAAACTTCCTGTCCCTTTCGCAGGCATCCTCTATATATTTAGGTAATGTAAAATGCCTCCATCAATACTTGTGGAGATAAGAATCAATCATTTCAGAACCTGATGTCTTCCCTGCAGCTCACCTCGAAGCTCCAAATTCTCCACACTTTCTTAAAAAGCAGTACACAAACCTGAACATAGTTTTCTAACTATATGTTTCATATGGAAATGATGCAAACCAAGTTTGAATACCAAAAGTACATGGCTAAACAAAGTAGCCTGAAAGATAAAGATGGCTATATTTACCTTATGTAATCTTAACCTACCTATTCCTGAATTTGCTCCCGTGATTACAACCACTTTGCCACTCAGATCACGGCCCTGGAGTATTTCCATTGCAGTGCTGTTTCCATCATATTTTTGTCTAGTAGTAGGTTTTACTGGATTGTCTTCAACTGTAAAGGCCAGTCTTGGGTCAAGGTAGGTAGTCCGTTTGTTTATGTGGCTGCAAAAGAACATAGAAATTCAACTGCTTGGGCCCTTCTGTACTCTGCACTGAGATTTTAAATGTATTTCAACCACTGTTCAGTACAATCCCAGTGGATTTCTTAAATTCCCAAAAATCCTTTTGTTAAAATGATCCCAGTTGTTTTCTTTATCATCAAACATTCTCGCAGTTATAACAGTGCCCATTAATGATTGTATTCACATACTTCACGACGCTGTTCTGAACTTCATATGAACCCATGATACAGAAAGCAAAATTTTGTCAAGGGAAAAATCTCATTATATTGGGAAAGATCATGTTCTCTTAGGAGCTCTGTAAAAGGGGCCTACACTACTCCCTTGAAAAGATATACCAATGAGAAATGTAGCTTAGTACTTCTTCCTCAAGCAACCAAAACCAAATAGCTTCACATCAGCTTAGCAAATGGCACAATTTAGGTCAGGCTCACCTTTCTAAAACAGAGTTTTTGTTTTTCTTTAGACAATTATCAGAAAAAGCCACTAAGCCACAACTTTCAGCCCTTAATTATAGTACAGAGAGGCTACGCTTACTATTTTAGCCTGTGAATATTCTTCATTCTGCCAAGCCAGTTTAAGATAACTACCCCATTTTGACCCTACCATTGAAAAGACACAGAAGGAAACATTCCCAGAATTCTTTCTTCTTCTGTGACCGTTCCTTTCCAAACACCTTTGCTATCTCAATCCCTGTCTTCCTTTCCGTGGTTCACATTGCAAGTGAGTCAGAGTTGCAGCAATTTTTTTTTATCTTGTATTTTAAAGCACTACCACAATGTTAATAATCAGCCATGAAGTTCTAGATATGTTTTTAAAGTTAGCACAGAGTTTATCCATAAAGGTATACAAACAAAATAAGCCCACATAAACAGTGACTGGCTCACATTTTGAGATGTGGATACCCAAGTCACTTCACTCCAGCCCCCACATTAGTAATTCTATGCACATGAGAGAATTCATAAAAATACAAATGAGTGTTTAGACACTGCTACAACTGTAATTTCTGCATATGGATTATGAAATTATATTTGTTAATTTATTTGTCTTTCCAGCTGATAGTCAGTGATAACTCAAAAAAGGCTACCCAACACGAAACAGTTGTGCTACTTGTCCATGTTCTACATTTTGACATACTTACTCTACAAAATAGACTTGTCCATTTTCATCAGTTTCCTGCTCCCATCCATATGGCAGACCTAGGAAGCATAAAATACTAACTTCATTAAAAGTATATTCAGATTTGAAGTGATTTCTCAGACAGATGTGGCAAAATTCTGCATTATTTCTGTAGGTAATGCAACTACCTGCTGCACTTGAATATTGCCACTTGAAAGAAGGATTGCTTCCCTAATCATGCACAATTGCTCTCTAATAAAAGTACAACATACAGGAGGTCTGGTAAAACTGTAATAAATAGAATATGAAGTATAGAGATAATCTAAAAATTATTTATAAAGATTATTCCATGTTACAGCACAAACCAGCAAAATGTAAGCTTGCTTCCTACTACATACACATGTCTATACTGCATACAGTTTAGCTATCCCTAAAAGCAAATTGCAAAAACACTGAACTAAGTGTAGAAAAAGTTATGTGTAACATATACTAGTAGTTGGAAGATCAGAACTCTCAAGGGGGTATGGGATATGTTAAATCAAACCTAAATGATTCTATGATGCTATGAAGTTGGAAGGACAGATAAAAGAAAAAATTGACAAATCTTTACAAAATAAATTCTTATATAAAAAACCCCACAGAAGTACTTAACAAATAGCATTCCCAGTATTTCTAATCCTGACTGAAAAGTATTCATTTGCAATTCAGTTGGCTCAAAATCTACTGAAAACATTCCAGTTATAGTCACATTACCAATGCCAAAAGAAGTATGGCTTTCCAACAGTACAGTACACCTACGTAAGCCATATAAATGTTTCTGGGAAGATCTAATTTAAGGCACTGATCCAAGGTCCTTAAGAAGTCATTTACCTTTGGAAGTGTCCTGCAACACTGTCTGTCTTATGATTTGGCACAAGCTTTCAGGTAAATTAGGGAAAATAAACAAAATTAAACTGATGTGACTTTCTTCTGTGCCAGGAATATTCTTTGATTTATATAATCCAACTATAAATATTACCTCATGGACAGCAGGAAATCAGAATGGAATCAGAGAATCCCAGCCTCATATAATCAATGCTCTACAGTAAAACAATCCTGGAATTAGTATTTTGGCTTTATGGAGCAATACAAGAAAGCCATAAAACTGCAAAATGATCACTCTACACAGACATTATCACATAGGTAAAACCTCACTGAAGTAATTTTGCTGTATTTTACAAGCTCAGTTTGCCTAGGTGATTAGTGTCAACTAGAAGATCAAAATGAGATCTACTTCCCGCACAAACTCCAACTGATGTTTGTAACATAATTTCAGTTTGTTACAAAACCTTAACACAAACCTCCTGCAACACGTTTCCTCTTCCCAGACTTAGGGTGTTCCCATTGTGTCTTTTCTTCCAGATGGCTGTAGGAAAACGAAAGTTTAAGATATTAAAAAATTGCCTAATAATTCTTCTGATGTAATACAAAGGTTTTATTTTCATACAGTGAAGAGTAACTATTTTTTTTTTTTAATATTTGACTTGTCTGCCACAAAAAAAAAAAAAAAGAAACATGACAATCTCTCATTTAAGAAAGGTCAAAACTGCAGTTAGAAGTCATCAGGCTTCCATACTGCCACAGTTCTGAAAATAACTAACAAGAGAGCATAGGAGTCTATAAAAATTCAAATAGCCATCTGACTTCCAATGTAAGTTTTGTTGCTTGATAAGAAAGAATCCCAAAAGTCATTCAAGAATAGCATCAACAAAGAATAACATCAACAGACTCAGAAAATTTCTCAAACAGATGCTGATCCTTGGCAGGAAAAAGGAAGAAAAAAGCAAAAAGAAAATTTATCAGAAATTAGTAGAAATATCAGAAATTTTTCAAATCACAAAAGCACCTTTTTATGACTTTTGTCAAATAATACTGAATTCTAAGCTATGAGGTAAATAAGTCTGGATTTCTACATGAACAACTGCAGCTTTAGACAAACAAGTTTATCCAAAGGCCTTGACTATTTATTTAAAATGAGCAATAATATCTCTTATAATTCTGAGATTATATTCACTTACATCACTCTAAGAGAATTAATACATTCTATCAAAAGGTTTTCTGCACTACAGGCTAATAAGTGATGTATACATAAACAAGGTCTTAAAATAATAAAGTGCTGAAATCAGGTTGGATATTATCTTTTATTAAATATTTTAAAATAATAACCAAAAATCAGGGATTACTTAAGAAAGTGTCCAAAATAACAGCCGCCTAAGTATGAAATACAAGCTGGCATTATTGAATAACTATAGATATAGTACCAACAATTTGCACAAAACATAAGCAAATTTTCTTTCTTATTATAACCACATAGTTAGCCCACAATGACAGTACACTGTATTACAAGAATCAGCTGATGGGCTGAGGTCAAATAAGTACATATGTGTGACCTGCAGTGGCACCTGAACTTCAGGACACTCATATGCTAAAGACTCAAGATCCTAAGTTACTCCTGTCTGATGAGAGATACTAAACTACCATAGCTTGACAAATGCACTCCCAGCCACTTTCAGTACTTGACTGTGGGCACACTTCACTTGAAGACCTCAAAAAGTCTTAAGCCAAAGTAACCATATTCCAGCTAGGTTTAAAGTTCATATTGTTGATAAGGATTTAAAAAAAGTCTTCAGAATATGCAGAGGTATCAAAGATATAGAGCTCATTTTAAAGGTAGCAGCAGCATAACACCTCTTTGTGTCAAGTATTTTTTAAACACATTGGGCAAGATTGTCAGGCAGTAAAGACATATTAACACCATGTCATTAAATTGAATAAGTTTCATAACAGTTAAAAAGCAGGCCTATTGAACTAATTGCTTCTGTAAAAATTACTCTTGGTAGCATTATTGTTTTGTAGGTTTGTTACTTTCAACAAGTGATTGTTTTCTGAAAGAGCTTTTGAAGTCAAGCAAATATAGAGAAGTTTGACCTGAGGAAAATGAAACTCTAGAGAGTATTTGCAGTGCTTACAAAGTTCAGGCTAAAACATTCTGTCCAGTGCTTGTAAAGCAGAACTTGGGAGGAAGATGCCAACCCACCACAGGTGAGAATGCACTACACTTTTCCCCCTTTTTGTGGGATGGAATAAATCCTGCAAATTGAAAGAGACTGAAACAGATTTCGAGAGCAGCATGGCTATGGAAACCACAAGAGAGAAGAATATACATATATATTCCACTAATTTAGTCAGCCCTATGGCCCGTCCCTTTCTGTTACCACTGGAAACGCAGTCATTTTCAGAATGGCACCAGCAGATGGCGCTAAATACAAATTTTTATCTCTTGTCAAAGGTGTGGTATACTGAAGAGCTGCAGGGGAGCATATATAGGTTTTAGCTTTCACCATACCTGTCTCTCCTCTATTCCTACAAGGAGGAAAAACTCAGCAAGCTACACTATTGAGCAAGTCTCAACCACCCATATGTATAAAGAATCACCAATCAGGGACTGCAGTGATAGGACGAGGAATTTAAACAGGGGAAGTTCACATAGATAACAAAGAAATTCTTCACTGGGTGGTGAGGCACTGGAACTGGTTGCCCAAGGAAGTTGTGAATGCCCCATTCCTGGCAGTGTTCAAGGCCAGGTTGGACGTCTTGGGCAGCATGGTCTAGTGTGAGGCGTCCCCGCCCGTGGCAGGGAGTTGGAAATAGATGATCTTAAGGTCCCTTTCAACCGAAACCACTCTATGATTACCCACGGAACCACTTAGCGAAGCGCAACAGCAGCAGCCATGTGACAGCTCGCTGAACCCAGGAGAGGCCAGAGCCGCTTCAGCAGCGCTCCCAACACGAGGATGGGGATGCTGTGGCTCTGTCCGGCGGCGGTAAGCACGGAACACACCTGCCTGTCCGCTCCCCTCAGCTCCTCCGGCGGGCACCCGTGGGGCTCGGCCCGGGAGGACGGCGCTGGGAGAGCCCAGCCCACACTCAGCTCTCCCCGGAGCCAGGAGTGACCGCCGTATGCGGAAACCGAGTCACACGGAGACCGGTCCTGCCACCCAGCCCTGGCCCTGCCTCAGCCCCAGCTCGCCGCGGTGGTACTGTGCGGAAAATGACGGCTCCTGCCCCTCCGGCCCCCACGCTGAGGGGGCAGCTGCGGCGGATGCACGGATGCTGCTCCAGGGGGAAGGCGCGGGCGGTCAGGGGGCTGAGGCCGGCTCGCCCCGCTCCCTTACTTGGCGTAATAGACCCAACCGTCGCGGGTGGTGCGCTCCTCCCAGCCCGGCGGCAGCTCCTCCTCGCTGTCGGTGTCCTCCAACCCCGCGTACTTCAGCGCCGCCATTGGGACGGGTACCCCGCGCAGAGCCACACCGTCCCGCGGCCTTGTGCCGTCCCGCCCCTTCCGGTCGGTCCAGCCAATGGTGCAGCGCGGTGGCCCCGGGGCACGATGGGAAGTGTAGTCCCTAAGGGGGCCTGAGGCCGTGGTCTCGGGCTAGGGTAGCCGCGGGTTTTACCTGTATCTCTGAGGTTTTAACCTCTAACGAGCGCAGGGCTGCGTTGACATCGTCACGAGTGGCACAAGAATCTCAGGTTTTGGGGCATTACGTGTTCCCAGCCTCTGTGAACACCATGAGGCCCAGAAAGTGATGAGAAATGAACTGTTCTTTAAGCAATTAGTTGTCACCTCCTGGTCTCTGGGATGAGATTCTCCTCCATAGGCATGTCAGACAGAGCTCCTCCTTGTTTACTTTGCCGGCTGAGGAAAGACATGACTAGAGAGAGGTACCTCACAGCGGTGGGAGGCTGCAGGCTGCCTCACCTGCCCCTGGCAGAACCTGTGTCATCTGGACACATAAACACGACCAAATACAAAGACTGAGGTGTCCCAGGTCAGTAAGCTGCAGTAACCTGTACTAACTCCTGTGCTGGCTGCTGAAGCCCGGTCAGCCCACTGTGCAACTGTGACAGACGAAGCACCTCGTGTGTTACCATTACTCATCTGACAAGGCATACACCGGACCTACCTTAGTGCTTTTGGTACCGTACCTGTTTGCTAAACATACTCGTATTTATTTATATCACCAAACCCGATGTCGGCATTTGTGATAGATAGCATCTTCCCATCGTAGTGCTTTTGCAGGTGTTCTAAGCTGTGCTGGATAAAGCCTGTAATCACTGAGTACTACACCAGGTGGCAGTGCGAGCCCAAGAATGCAGTAGAGTGCTTTGACTCCTTCGGGTAAAGTTTTCACGCGCTGTTTGAGACCCTGACCTATACGGCTCACTCGCTCACTACTAATGGCATGAGTATCCGTCTCTGGAAAAAGCAGCCTGTGCTTTTTTCTGCCTTGTTGCTCCCATCTCTCTTGCATGTTCCCCTGAGGAATTACACCTATTAAATTATCTCCTTCTAGAAATACAACCTCATGCATCATCAAGAGCCAGTTTTCATGAGAGTATTACTGGGAGTATTTAAAAAAGGCTGTGCCCATACTCTCCTGGATAAACATATGGTATAGGAGATTTCAGTGACGTGCTCATTTCTAGACCAGAGAGCTGCTGGGATACTCCATAATTGACCAAGTGGAGAGATGTGCCAGGTCTCAAGAAAATAAATTGATTAAGTCAATATTTGAAGTGCAGAAAAGGTGTATTTATCCAGCAGTAATACTGTAGGAGAAGGTAGTTGTTAGTTATCTTCCTGTTGCAGTTTGTTAGTATTCAGCCTCCCGTGTCTGTGACTTGAGTTAGTGGGAATGTGGAAATCATTTGTCTGACAGTTGCACAGTCCCAACCATCTGTATTGCATGAAGGATGCATTATGTCCTAAATGTAAACAGCAGCATTACCGTATTTCAGTGCTAAGGGTGAACAGTGCACTTTAGAAAGAAAAACAGAATCTTAAAGTGCAGTATATGTGTGTATATACACCCATTAGGTAGAGTCACTGCCTGCCACATACAAATATTTATGGAATGAAAAGCAACAGCTTTGTTTGACAGAGCAACATGGATATTAACAAACTGTCTTCAAGTCCTTGGTACTAGAGTAATAAGAAACCACATGTCTTATAGGTTTATATGGTTTTCAGTGCAATTTCAGTTTTTACAAAAATATTTAAGAAGTCTCACACTTCCCTCTGAAAATTCATACTCAACAGAGATTCTAACAGTTATGATCTATAGTTTCACAAATATTTCTTCCCCTCTACTTTTAACCACTTCCTTCTTTTCAAGAAGTTTCTACTGGGGAGGAGGGAAGGAGGGGAGGAAAGTCCCAACTTTTGACAATTTGGTGACTTCTGTTTTTTACTTAATTGTTTCAAGGAATGTTAAAGTTCAACCATGTATTTCAATTTTAAATGGAAGACTTATTCTCTTTCAGAGGTCAGATAAATCTTTACCCATCTTTTCAAGTTCTTACATCAATTATCTATGTATCTTACCTACTTAATCCAAACCAAGAATCTTCATGTGGACATAAGAAATTTAGGTATGATTTCAGTGAGGGTCTACACAAGTTCAGATTTCTGTCCAGTTGTACTAAATTGCAGAACTAGTTCTGTTAGGCTTCTTAAATGGCAGAAAGCAAGGGCCATGATTTCTGCAAGAGCAGGACTGTAACTTTAGGACAGGAGACAGAGGCCTGTAACAGTTTTGCCACAAATTAAGGCACTTTTTTCAGATCCTAAAATTATAGGATTAACACAGTCTTCCTTCTTATAATTTCTTCCCCATCAGCTTTCTGTTAGGAAAGCAAGAAATCATATATAAACTGACTTAGTGTATGCACTTATCTTTAAGGTATACAGTATGTGCATTTTTCTGGTTGTTTGTGTGGGTTTGCTTGGGGTTTAGGTGAGTCTTTTGGTAATTGCTGTTGTGTAAAGTTACTATCTTATTGCACTGCAGAAAAAGAATGGATCTCTGTATTATTTCAGGGATCTCAGTCATCACGCTCATTCAGGCAAGGTAGTAAATAATCCATTCTGCTTAAAATCTTCTGTCACTTCCTTTTAGAGTTGTATTTTGGCAAATAGTGTTTCAAAGATATAATTCCAATCCATTGCTGCAGCAATCCTGTAAATTAATTCTTCTGATGATTCTAAGCCTCAGAGACCAAGATTAATTCCACAGGTGCCAGAAAGTGGATAAATTGAAATGAGAAGATGTTTAGAAATGGTTGTTGATTTCACAATAACATAAATGTCAATTAGAATCCTAATCTCAATTTTTGTTAGCTGTACTTTAAACCATCAAAATCAAATGTATTTGTTTAGCTTCTCCATAAGAAACATTGACAAATTTGGTCATATAATTATACTGGCAAGCCTAAGGCAGCAAAACCTTAACATTTCTTTAACATTAGTCACAGGCTTATATGCTTTGCTGAATCATGGCCACTGTCTGTCAACAATCTCAGTACTGATTTACCTGACAAGAATTTGGGCACTAACAATTATGTAACAAAAGAAAAATAATTGCAATATTGCAAAAGCATTCAGATGACACAGCAAAAGGTCGATTTGACCCTTTAATAGAGTACGTGTCTATTTGTTATAAATCATGATTCAGGAATATGACGAAAATCTGATCAGCCTTCAGCTGATTCTTTTCAGGTGAAAATCCTGCCTCCATGACTCATGCCTTTCTACCTCAGCATTAGATGCAAGCAGTGTAGTCTTATAAGGCTATGATTTTAATCCACTGGGACATGATAAATGAATGTTTGAACTACTGCCTAGTGTAAATGTGCCATATCCTTCAAGTGAACAAATTAATATCTTTTTTTTTTTTTTTTTGGTGGAGTTAGACTCAGCTTTCCATTAAAATGTTTACAAGATCACTTCTGACTTTCTTTCAACTTATGAAAGCTGTTTAAACTCTTTAAATCCCTGATTTTTTTACCCAAGTTTATTTTTAGAAATATCTAGAATTTTACCCTCCTTCCTTATATATAATAACATCATTTTCAACACACTTGCAAAGTTAATTGGATTCAAATAAGCCTTGTTGTTGATGATCTTCTTGTTTCCTCTGAAAGCAACATAAAGAACATCTGGCATATGGAATCTATCTATTAAACCTCTGTAGCAACTGCAGAATTGGAATCCCATTCGTAAATGTTTGTGTCCTTTTTTTTATTTATTGTTATATTTCCAAAGAAAACAACATAATAAGATGAAAAAAAAACTCTGTGGAATAGAACTGTGCCTTGAAGCAACCTCAGATAGGCCATATTTGAATATTGTAAAGTCTACATTTAATATTTAATTTAATATTCATTTGAGGAAATTAATTGTAGGGTGATACTAGATACCCTCACTTTCACATTCTGATATGTTATTAATAGAAATATTAAACTTGTTCAACATGATTAAAAAACTAATGGTAGGAAGTTACATTTAAGCTCTTTGGTAAAAATGCCAAGAAGGGCAAGAGTTTGCCTCTTTGTTCATCATTCGGGAAAGAACTTTCTGTCACTCTCCAGAAGCAAACCTTAGCCACTGCAGAATAATAAAAGTCAAATAGTGAAAAAGATAAGGCAGAGTTCAGACAGACTTTCAGCCCATGTATGTGTTTTTTCAAGAACTTACAAGTTTTTGCCTTATGGATTGACAATTTTTCATGCTGTTTGTTTCTGTCTAAACTTTGAGTACCCTTAGCCTTGAGTGCTCTGGTTCCATCGGTTGTGGCACTGACAAGGAAAAACACATGATAATAAAGCATTTCCTTTCTTGCATGTTGTATGATCAAGAGGCTTCTTTTTTTCCCCATATCTTTATATGTACATTAGCATGTAAAAAAGCCTGCAAGATAAATTCAAAACTTAACAATGTCAAAATTCACCATTCTGCCACCTTCTTCTGCAATGACATTGATCCCCTTATTGATCGCAGTTATAAACCTCCTGTGAGATACCATATCTCAGTTAGTTTCTTACATTGGATCTGACACAAAGTCAGTTCATTCACACTGGATTCTATATCCATCTTGGAGGCACTGCAAGATTGATGGAATATTTTTTATAAGCTGGTTAAAAAAAAAAACAAAAATAAACAAACAATAGTCAAGTCTCCCTAGTTGCAAAACCCATATTTGAACATACAGAGAAGTATTTACTCACACCTAGTAAGTAATTATTCTTCTTCCAGGCTGCAAAATTGGACACTGATAAGCTAGGGGTCAAAAAGGAAGTGGAAGTCAGCTATCTAAACTCCTTTAAACATTTGGCTTTAATTACTTTGCACAAACAAGAAAGTGATTAGTGGGACAACAGATTAATGGTAGAGTTCTTATACCTCAGTGCAATGAACACTTTAATCCACTCTTGGTTTTGCATTCTCCCTCTGAGTTCAGGGATACTACTCACACATCTGAGGTTAAACATGGTAATGTTTGCAGCATCAGACCTGGAAGGTCTAAGAGAATACCTGGTTCATTTTGCTGTTGTTAGTCCATCTCCTGTCTGAAGCAATGGTGAGAAAGCTGGGTTATGCCTATGCACAATTAGTAGAATAAGAAGGGGAATCACCAGTACATTTTAAAGCAAAGGTGAGAGTTGATATTTGACCACAGACATGAAAAAGTTTTTGTTCTGAGAGGTTTAAAACCATTCAGATGTTTTGTCTATAATTACTCAAGAGAATTCAAAGAGATGGAGCATGACTAAAACAAAATCCAAGAATCATTATAACTTTATATATATTAATCACCAGCACCCTTTCTTAATCAAATTAGCTGTCACTTCTGATTAATCTCACTTTTAATGAGCTTTCTCACACTAATAACCATCGATGCAGTGCACGCCCAATTAATACAGTTCAAACACAGTTGTTGTTTGAATTAAACTCTAGCATTTTTCTTAGAAAGACTGTTCTCTTCTAAAATTATTTCAGCACAATAGCCCATGGTAACTAAGTAACTGCATGATCTCTCCTTGATCTGGCAGGCTAGTGACTCCCTTATTTATGAAAGCAACTCATTAGAATAAGTACTGAGCACTGATAATATGCAATCAGTTTACAGTACTATGGAAGAAAAGATATTATTTAGATATAGGATCAAGAAGATCAGATAGAAAAGATTTTATCTCCACTAACCAAAGCATTCTAATCCATATCAAAGTGCTAGGAGAAAAATAGAACTCCTACAAAGAAAAATGGCGTTTCTGATAAATTTTAAAAAAATATTGTAGTGGATTTTTTTTTTCATGGGCTGACTGCTGAATTATGTCAAGACAAAACAGAACTTATTTATCAGAGAAGTTAGTGCAACATGGACTGCAGTAAATTTATCTTGCTTAAACTATTGGTAACTGACATAGTGACATTTCATTTGTGGGAGATGTGAATCCAACTTATGTTTAAAAGGAACATTAGTGTGTGATACATTTTCATGAAGAAGTGTTGTAAGTTCTTCTATATCCCCCTCTCAGTTACCTTTGGATGACTGTACACTGTTTATCTGCTTAAATATCTTGGTTTTGTTTCTTTTTTTTCTGAATCTCTACCAGTCATACCAGTGAAGCACGTCACATCTGGTTTGTGGTAATAACTATTTCCTTGGTAAGACTGTGGGAATTCTTCCTCAATGAGTGTTACATGCAATACTGTAACAGCGTTTCAAGATGTCAGATTAAACTTGATTTTAAAGGTGCTTTATCAGGTAGCTCAGGCGATCCTGCTTGGTGTGAATGACACTGTACCTTTCAGAAAAACATTAACGAATTCAGGGAAAAGGGACCAAATGTCTAAATACAGTTGGATTTCACTCACATTGCACATAGAATCATTAAATCACAGAATCAACTAGGCTGGAAAAAATCTTTAAGATCATCAAGTCCAACCGTTACCCTGAAACTGCCAAGACCATCACTGAGGGCCTCATCTACTCTGTTTTTGAACACTTCGAAGGATGATGATTTAACTACTTTCTTGGGCAGCCTGTTCCAATACCTGATCACCCTCTCCATGAAGAAATTGTTCTTATTATGCAACATGACCTTCTATATCATTCAAATCCTGGTGTAAGGCCACCTATAGCAACAAAACAAAGACAAAACAGTTCTTAGGGCAGTGCTGGTTATGACAGCCCAGGCAGTAGGTTTCAACACAATAGAAAAAGCCTCCTCGTATAAGACTTATGCGTGTGAGAAGAGATAGAGAGAAGCCTGGCAGCACAAACTAGTGACAAACACCTTGGTTTTGTAAAACTTTTGTATTAATCATTAGTCCTGTTTCTTTATTTGAAGTTAAATGGTCTACAGTCTCACAGAGCTGAAAATGTGTCCTGTAGAGTCAGCCTTGTCATCTAAATGAAATAAATTAGTGTGAGGCCTAATGCACGTCCCTAAGGCGTTTCACTGGGTATTTCTGCTCAGTGGTTTATTATCTTCTGTTTATGGTCCTTCAGCCAGTTTTTGTTCTGCCTGAAAATCAATTTGAATTCAGTAAAGGGCCAGCAGTACATTCATTTATATTCCTGACATCTACTGATTCTGTAATTCAGTAACAAAAAAGCAGTCACAGTTGCTTAATCTACTAACTTAGTGTTAAGATGATCTAATCAGAACAAAAGCATTTTTTATGGAAGTGCAAATGAATGAACACATTGGATTCCATTTCAGATATTACATATTGGCCTGGCAAACAAGTGCATTTCACTGAATGATATGTCCCTATTGGATGAAAAATTTAAAATGGCTAAAATCTCATGTTGGCACCAAGTAACTGGATTTTCAAAAAGGCTTAAGTTATTGAGAGCTGAATGCTGTTGAACCTTGGGTCTGAGTCTGAATGTACTCTTAGAAATCTGGTCATGAGTTCCCTTGGAAGTCTAACTTTTACTGTACAAGATGTTTGAATTAAGGTATTCATCTTTCCTTACTGAATGAGAATATATGTTCTGTGGTTTTAAAGAGAGACCAAAGGAAAAGTTGCTTCCAAAAATAGTCTGTGCTTCTACAGCCTTTAAAAATGAAAAATACATCTCTAAAGAGTAATGGTTAACAATGTGCCCTCATTACTCATGTTTAAATTGCTTTTCTTGGCACGAAACATTTCTATGCTGGAGTCTGTATTCTGGAGTTGGAGAGAATCCAGCATTTCAAATCTCTGATCAAACTCACAAAACTCTTCACAATTACAAATTACAATTTCAGGGTAAAATGTAACCCTCAAATATATTAATAAAAATCTTCAAACACACACTTTTATATGCGTAAGCCAGACACAAGATTCTAATGGGGATCTTCTGCTACAGATATTCAACAAGTGTTTGGAATACTCAAATGCAGCATATGACAGTGTTAAAAAGCAGATCTCAGTCACCTCAGCTAAAGATCATATTCCTGAATGTTTTTCACATTATTCATTAGCTTATAATAGCAAGTATGATGCCTTTGGGAGCAAAGCTTGATAACATGCTATTTAAATTTTTCCTTAATAAAAATCAATTATGTCTTGATCTCACAGAAGAATGGATGCTGGAGAGGGATTCTTCATCAGGGACTGTAGTGATAAGACAAGGGGTAGGGGGTTCAAACTAAAAGAGGGGAAGTTCAGGTTAGGAAGAATTTAAGGTTAAGGAAGAAGAAGTTCTTTACTGTGAGGATGATGAGGCATTAGAACAGGTTGCCCAAAGAAGTGGTAAATGCTCCATTCCTGGCAGTGTTCAGTACCAGGATGGACAGGGCCTTGGGCATACCTGACCACGGCAGGGTTTGGAACTAGATGACCTTAAGGTCCATTTCTGCGAATGCGAGGGCCTGTCCCAGTTGCTGACACAAGGGAGGGGAGCAGAGGTGCTGTCGTGGTTTAAACCCAGCCAGCCAGCTTGTTCACTCACTCCCCTCCCTTTTCCTCCCTGTTTCTTTCCTTCCCTGCCCCCCTTCCCCGCTCCCAGAGGGATGGGGAGGAGAATCGAAAGAATGCAACTCCCACGGGTTGAGGCAAGACCAGTCCAGCAACCAATGTACAACACAAATCACCACCTTTACCACCAATGACAACAATGATAAGAGAAAATAACGAGGGAAGAGAATACGATACCACCCCCCGAAAAACAAGTCTGACCCAGAAGACCCCGTGTCCTTCCGGGTAACTCCCAGTTACACCCCCAGTATGAAGTGCTGTGGTATGGAATACCTCTTTGGCTAGCTTGGGTCAGGTGTCCTCTGCTTCCTCCCGGCTTCCCCTCCTCCCTGGCAGAGCATGAGCCTCACAAAGTCCTTGGTCAGGGTAAACATCACTTAGCAACAACTAAAAACATCAGTATTATCAGCACTGTTCCCAGGCTGAAAGTCAAAACACAACGCTGCACCAGCTACCAAGAAGGAGAAAAATTGACTGCTACTGCTAAACCCAGGACAGATGACAATGTAGTATGCATACCACTTGAGCAAGAAGGTGGAAAGAAGCACAAGTAAGAGAAGCTGGTGTTCTTGCCTTACCAAGATGTTTCCAGTAAAGTTTACTGTATCAACAAAAAGTATTGAAATAATCTTTTAATACTGCCTTGTTGACAGAGCAGCTAAGGAAGACCTGTGAAACAGTCATACATTATGGCAGCTGGTCTGCTCTTGCTTTCTCAGGATTGAGTTTAAAAATGAAAGGTACACCTGTAGAATCTGAAGCAGACAGCTTTTGTCTGCAGAGCTTCTCAGCTCCTTGCTTAGTGACTACATAGCTTCCAAAAAAGAAAGCTGTCTCAGGACATGTAACTTAGAGGATTTGAGACTGTAGACATAACCTGTTCATTCTATCCTGAAAAGTACCTGTTCTCATCAGCTGTTTCAGAGGTGAGCTTGTATAATTGCTACCAGATAAAGCTGATCAAAGATCAGGTTTTCATTCTTTTGGATCCTTCCTCCCTATCTCCCTTCCCTGCATTCAATTTCTCTTTCTTCTTCCCTTTAAGAAAAAAAAAAAAAAAGGAAAAAACCTCAAAATTTTCTGCTTAGCTTGATCATTTTTCCCCTTCTGTCTTTTTGGTTTAACCACAAAACCAGGCAAACAATTATTCACCCAGCTCTACTAATGAACTCCTTTCTCAGAGTTTTTGTACCCTTCATAATGAAGAACATCTGCATCTTGTGTAAAACTTGACATTTCCCTGCCTATTCACCAACGGCTCTTTTCTTCCAGTGACTGAATGGATTAACACTCAAATACTACTAATGCAATGCATGGGAAGTGCAACTGGCAGAGTCTCCAGAACATTCTGTTCTTACTACCTTCCCTTAATAGTTCAGTAGAATTGCCCAATTCATATGGTAATCATTTCCTTCTAATCAATGTTTCATATGTAACCTTGCTCATTCATTCCTAGTTATTCCTACTTGCCAAGAAATGGCAATGAGACTGTTGGGGGTATCTGCCTTTCATGATGTTGAGAACAAATTAACAATGCTGGCAGCATGCTAACAAAAAAGATGTTTTTCATTAATTAACACTTATAAGTAATTTGTTAAAGGTTACAGTGCTTAATGTATGCCTTAATAAACAGCTATTACATGGACCAGCAAACCAATAAATTGCCTGTAACTGCAAAAGCTCTTCTGATGTGCTTAGAGTACTCCTCAACCTTTCTAAAAACAAAGGGCCACCTACTATCCTGAAAAAAACACTGACTGCCTAGTCCTGTAGAAATGAAGCAATGTGTGCATCACTGCCATAATGTGTCTCATATGAATTTATTATATTTTATCATTCATATTAACATGTCTCATTTTATTTTGCTTTGATGGTTTGGTCATGTGCATAGGATTGTATGTGAGACCGTTTTCTTTCAAAAGAAAGAAACCATTTTGCAGGCCAAGGCAGCCAAGGTACTTCTTAACAATTTCTTTTGACTATATCTCATAATATTCCAAAATGGTTACCATGATTCCTAGTAAGGAAAATTCTCATATAATGTTGTGTTTTAATCAGCAAAAGAGCAAACATGATGGTTGTAGGTAATTCATATGATGATTTATTGTAAGAATGGGTTGATAATATCAGTAACTTCAGAGCCAAGACTACGTTAGGCATGCGTAAATACCTTTGAAGATAACGTTTGAACCTCTGGCCTTGGTGCACTGAACAGAGGAAGCTGTTTCTTGTTTCGTATACCAACATAATTATGCCTAGAGATCAGATTACGCCATCTTAAATCTTTGCTTTAGCCATATTTTTACAGGAAATGGTTTAATATCATGCAGCGTGTATGAAATATAGTTACAATAGGAACAGAAGTAGTTTTACTTCTATTTCTCTAACAAGTTAAAATTGCAGCATTACCAATATACAAAACATATTTGAACCTGGACAAATATCTTAGTTGTCAGCAGACTATAGTGAAATTAACTGAAGTAGTGCCTTCTCCAACTTGGACAGGTTTCCTAAAACAAATTTGCCTGCAGTATCCATATTTGTACTTCACCATATTGTTCCCTGCTTAATTAGATGCTAGCCACAGTTTGTTTCATGTTTTTAATCTTGATATTTTTCACATTGCTTTAGCTAGCTTAGACTGATTGCTCAGCCAAATATATAAGATGGTAATTAGTTTAACAACGCGTTAGATTTATAGAGCAGTTCAACAGCAACTCATTTTTGGCTACACTAATCACGTAGAACACACTAACATTATTACTCTAGATGTACTGGAGTAAATATGAAGTATAATATTTATCAATTGAATGCTTGGCATAGTGTTACCTGTCCCAAGAGTCAAAAATAAAGTTAATTGGGTATTGCCTTTTTCATAGGAGGGAAATTGATGGTCTTTGTCAGAGGACAGGGCAGTTCTGGCAGGAACAGTCCTTGCCCTCCTCCCTCTCCCAGCTGCCATCTTTGTTACCTGGCACCCAGATCCTTCAGCCTGGTCAGCCCCTGTGGTACTTCCTTGCATGTGCCCTCAACAGCTCTACTTGGGATGGAGGTACACATGTGTTGTAATTCATCACACACCCCAGATTTGACTCTTGGGAAAGAAAGATAACCTAGTATCTGAGCTACTGGGTCCAGAAGATTTCATTTTCTGTTCCTTGCACAATAATGCCTTATTTCAATCCTTAGTTTCTTGATGCTTCAGCTTCCCCTTAGTAAAATGGGAATAGTAGGCTTCTTCTGCCTATCTGGACTGTAAACTTCTAGGAACTGGCACTTTCATTGAAACATGCTCTGCTTCATTGAAATAGGTTGCCGGGGGAAGCTGTCAGTGTTCAAGGCCAAGTTGGCTGTTGTTTTAAGCAGCCTGGTCCAGCAGAAGATACCGCTGCTGATGGCAGGAGTGTGGAACTAGATGAGCTTTAAGGCCCCTTCCAATCCAAACCATTCTATGATTCTCTGATTCTGTGTAAACAAGAAGACCCTGAGCACAGGACACGCTAATATTTTAAGTTAGAATAAGTAACTCTGATTGCATATATAAAAAAATAACATCAGTCAACTTTTGAAAAGGCTAGTTCTGCAGCTGCTGGGCACTTCTGATTAAAGCTGATTCTGCCCTAAAAAAACAGGCCGATTCTTTAATACTTACCTCTCTTCTTTCTCAAGACTCCCACAATTTCTCTTTTTATTCCTTCTCATACTCTTTTTGCACTCCATTCTTCTAAAAGTAGAGTGCAGGACTAGCAGGAATACGTTTTCCTACCAACATATTTAATATGTTTTGTCTTGACAAAGTGTGATCAAAACCGTACTTTGACTAATTTTCTAGATGTTTTGAACAACATCTCAGAGAAGAGAAATACTGCTGATATTGCACACTAACCCGAGCTCAATAAAAAAAAATGCTAAAAGATAGCCACAAAATGTAGCTTTGGGAATATTTCTTAAAAACCTACGCATTTCACAAAGTGAGGACCTGCTGTCAACAAGTACCACGCGGGAGATGCAGCCCTTACTCAGAGGAGATGCATAGAGCCGGGTCTGGGGAGGGAATTCCACCGACTCTCTACAGTGCAGGCAGCGGGACCCTTCCCCGCTTTGGGGTCCCCTTTGGAGCAGTCACTGGGGAAAGGGGCGCCCTCAGCGGGTGACTCTCCGGGGAAGCGCTCCTCACCCCCAGGGGCTGCCGCCGGCCGCTTCAGCACCAGGGGAGGCGGACAGCGCCCCGTGCAGCACGGCCTTTCCGGTAGGGCCGCGGGGCTACGGGGAGCCGGAGCGCCAGTGTCCGGCATGGCCACGGCTTCACCGCTGCTGGCCCCGAGGGACGAGAAAAGTCATCTGGGAAATAAACCGCCGAAACCAGCCAGTATCGGGCTGGCCATTGGGGAGCTTTTGCCGGACCCACAGCTACCCCTGTGCCCTGGGAGATGCTGTCGGGTGGTTTGTGGGTGCTGCCAGAGTGCATGACGAAAGCACGAAAGCAGAGTGGAAACAGCTCATATTTTAGACAGTTACTTGGTCACCAGTAAGGCTAGTCTGATTCACAGCAGTCATTCCTTTTTCATGTGTTGGTAGCAGAGAGGAGGATTTAGGACTCCTTGAAGCAGATTGTTTGTCTCTTTCCAAAGCTGGAGGGTCAAGGTTTGTGCTAATAAGAAAATTCTCATGCAGTTCAAATGAGGCAGAGCAAAACCCCTACAGTACTTTTGTTCTGCATAGCACATTTCTCCTTAGGTTTCAAGGCAGGAAACTACATGTGTGTGATGCAAGTAAACAGGCTTTTCATGAACAGGTCATGACTGTGCATGTAACCCCATCTGTATCCTGTGCTGAGTAGCTACCTCCTCCTTCCAGGGGGCTAATGCAGCTCCTACTGAAGGCTTTGAGCTCACCTAGGTACACGTATGCCTCATCTACTGAGCACAGAAAGATGCTTGTAGCTGGGATGCAGAAATTCTATTTGGAATTACACCCTCCAAACCCTTATCTTGGGGTCTAGGCTGAAAGGACTTCTCTTTTTATAAACACAAGTGAAAAGAACATAGCTTTCTCAATAGCACAGACATTTTTGTGCTCTATAGAGCTGGCTTAATCCCAGAAGCATCAAATTGGAAATTAAGACAAGGAAAGCAGAATTTTGAAACTATTTTGCAACATTTTAATGGATTTCTAGTTATTTTTTATGTAGTAAACATTTGATCATTTTCCATTTTTAAAACTTCTGCTGCCGAAATCCACAGTACACATTAACCCATCAGAACACCTGTGCCTCAAGCACAGCTGAGAACTTTTCACTGAAACCCAAGCATTCAAGTTGGGATGGGTGCTTGATGTATGCCAATAGCTTGGGCTGAGCTTAAGTATGAGCAGAGCCTCCACAAAGGAATTCCCCTTGCCCTTCAAAGGTAAGTTTCTCTGTTGTTGTTTCATGTTATTCACAAATGAATTTCTGTCTTTCAGATTTAGGCAGTTGCACTGTATGATTCAGACAAATCATGTGCCCCTGTGACATAGCAACAGGTGACCTTACAGCTGGTCTGAGCTTATTGGGACAACAACAATGCCTCAGAAATACTGAGTGCCCCACAAGGTACTAGGGCATTGCTGATGAAAGGGAGGAGTTTAAGAGGGTTGAATTTTGCACTGGTACTAGGGTGAGTACTCAATAATAGGTCTTTAAAGTATTTTAATTCTAAACCTAGCTACAGAAGCAAATTTCTGTGCTGCCAGAAAATTGCCCTTCACAGGGGGTTAATGTGTATGCACGAAGGCTACAGAAAAGAACACCTGGAGAAAAATAAATGGAAGGAGTAAAATAGAGAAAGCTGAAAATAACAGTAACTAAAAGCATTGTGCATACACTCTTGTGTGTAAAGCCACCTCTGGGCTTGGCTTTGAACTTTAACTTCCTTTCACTCTAAAATGCTCTATGTGGAGCTTTATACTCCCCCTTAAGCTCTCTTATGAAGATCAGGGACACATCAGCAAGCCTGGGCTCTGCTGTACAGTTTGAAAAGCTTGTGTAATGCTCCTGAGCACCTTTTGGCTAATATCAGAGCTTGTCCTTCAGTTATTAAGAAGGGTAGCTCTGTAGTACAACTAAGCTCTCAGCTGGACGTTGCTGCTGGCAGTCTTTATTCCACCTCTGATGCCCCTTTCTGTCGGGCAGTGTCAGTAGGCTTACTAGAAGGAAGATTGGCCTGGTTCAATATACACAAGGCTGAGGTGGTCTAAAAGAGAGAGGAAGAAATGGAGCTGTGTTGTTGAAACTGCTGTGAAATGTAGCACAGCTGAAGCCATACCAAACGTTACTGGGTGTGTATCATGTTTAATGAAGAAGATGAAAGAGTTTCTCCTTCTGACAACCTCTTGTTAACAACCAGCTCTTCTACTAGAAATAAATTGCTGCCGAAACACACAGTGGGGCAGAAGCAGAGAGAGATGAATGCTAAAAGGGATAGCCTCTTGGTCTAATAAGAGAAGAGTTGCGTGGGGATGGAGCAGAGAACAGCAACCTAATCCTGTGCCACCCTATGTGGTAATCTGCCTGTGAACATCTTTTTTTTTTAACAGGTTGTAAAGGCTAGGGAGGGAGCTCACTGTGGGCAGTTACCCACAGCCAGCTTTGTCTTCCTTTAGGGCAAGAAGGTAGAAAAACGGGATCTCCCTTGGCGTGAGACAGAGGAGCAGGGAATTATAAGCACTTGAAAATTAGTATGAATTCTTTCAAAAAAATTACATTTCCTGTTTTCTGTCAAAGGTACTGCAGGTGTTTGGACGTGTTACATTGGATCTTTCTCCGTCAGCGAGCAACTAGAAGCAGTGTTTGTTACAGTAACCACATTCAAGTAGCTTCAACTCTGCATTCTCTTATTGTACCACTAGGTGGGAGTGTTGGAGCTTTTTTCGCTGCTGGTGCTGCTGTAATGAGCGCAAAAGCTGCTGTCTTGTGTCCTGTTGTATTCACAGTCACCCAAGCAATCTCCAGCTGAACTGTGATGACTACGCAGTGTGCAAATGAGAAATCGCTAAGTGACTGCCCACTCCATGACACAGTACCCGTCTTCAGAGAAGAGTGCTCTAGGGGAATGAAAAACTCTGGCTTCTACTTCTCTTTTATGAGTTGCATGTACTGGGAAGCAGGGGTCCCTGGTTCACGGTTTTGTGTGTCTTTTGCAGACATAAAGAGCCCAGAGTTGGCATTTGACGGGAAAATGTCACTGGGAGATGGCAGGGGATTTCAGAAACTAATTTCTGAAGAATGATGCGAAGAAGGGAGCCTGTTCTGCTTGAATGGAAAAGATGGGCAATACCACACGCTTAACAGAAGAGAAGAAAGGTAGGGAGTAAAGGTCTGGGGAGAGCTGTTGCAGCTGCAGGGCAGAGCAGGACCATCAGGCAGCAGTTACTCACCCTCACTCTGAGCTCACTTCACACAGGTACATTCAGTTATTGAGAGAGAATATAAGGGCAGATAATTTTATAGGACAAAGTTTGTCTCCCTGCTATCTTTTTACTTTGTTTTCTCTCTGTCTTGCCTGCATTGCAGGCATTTCTGGAGGAGTTTTTTATCCTCCTACCATCTCCTCTCCAACTCTACCCACCTGATTTTCACTCCATTTTTCCTGTTCAGTTTATGTTCATTTGCTATGTCTTAACTAAGCATTCTTCTGGGAATCTTCAAATTGATTACCAATTTCACTGAGTTTTGTCTTTGTGTGGTAAATAACTACTAAACAAATAGTTATTTCTGTCTCTGGTCTCTGCATCCACCAGCTGATAAACATCTACCAATAGTACCTACAAACATTATCCATTCCTGACTACAACTTGGCTGAAATAGATTGAATAGGGTTTATCAATTTATAAATTTTTTATATATAAATTTTTTGCTTTTTTTTTTTTTAATAAATTTTAAAGTTTATAAAGTTATAATGTCCTCAAAGGTAAATAAGTTCTGGAATTTGGGTGAATGTTCAATCTGACTAGCTGTAGGGATATGCTGGCATACTGACATGTCAGACAAGCCAGAGGTAAATGAGCCATAAAAAAATCACTGCAGACTTTCAGTCATGTTAAGATGTAGGTAAAAGAAATATTGATCCCAACCTTAGCAAAGGTTGGGAGATTTTTAAAGGAAATTGGAGGGATTTGAAGGGAAATTGGAAGGACTTTCTGCTTCTTGCTTAAACTCGGAGCTAAGCGAGAGAATTCGGAATCAAGCCTGTTTTACAAATACATTAGGTGTAGGACAATGAAATTATATCTAACACATGACAGTGGTACATTGAACAGTTGCATTTCATACAGTGGTTAGGCAAGCAAGGATCCAAATTTTGTCCTGTGGCAAGTAGGTACACTAATAAAAAAGAAGTATAGCATAATGTGACCAAAGATGGTGCCCCTTTTGGATCCTCAAGTCCTAGGAAGAAATGGCCTTCACATGGATGCACAAGCTGCCAAAAATACCACTACAATTAAATACCAGTAATCACAAATTTATTGCATAATTTAAGATAATTGTGCAACTAAAAGAGGTAAATGTAAGAATTAGCCTCCAAGCAGAAATATATTTAAATATTGAAATGAAATTCCTTTACACAAGAAAGAAACTACTATTTATAACATGAAGGCAAGTCGCTATCGTGAGGCTAAGAATAGCAAGGAATAACTAACACATTTTACTTCATTTTCAAATATTGGGTGTTAAATTGGGAAAATTTGTATGTGGTCAGATGAGTTACAGTTAGGCCTCCCTTTTTTGTGCCAAATGAGTGTGCTGCCTGCCATGTAAAGGGAGGTGAATGAGCACTATCATGCCCAGAAACAGGATCCTTCCTCTCTACTTGTGCTTTCAGGCACTGTTAATGTGTGTATTACAATGCCTTTTTCTGATCCTGCAGGAGAGAAGGCTTTTGCAGATCTTGTTAAGGCATTGCTCAGTGGAGGCAGGATCTAGTGGCATGCTGGTTTCTTCTATGAGAATGTTCCAAATGACATCTAATATTTAACCATAATTGAGACATTTAGAAGCAAGTATGTTTAGACTAACTGGTGTTTTAGAGCAGGCACTTCTCCCATTTTCTATCAGTGTATCACTTTTAACTACATGTAGTTTAAAAATTAGCGTCAGATTTTTCTGTTTAATTGGGCTTTTTTTAACCCATGGGTAAAAAAGCAATTTTTGCAGGAGCTCACATAATCCCAAGGTCCCTCTTAAACACTGGAACCAAAAGGATCCTTACATCTCATACTGGCACATGTTGCCATGCAGCAATCTCTTGTAAACTTTCAATAAATTCACTGAAGTGTGGAGTTCAAGCAAATGCTAGCCTACCATGTAGATGAAAAGTGCAGAAATAGGAGGTGAATTCTAGGAACCAGAACATCAGGCTAAAAAAATATACCAAAATTTGATATAATGTAGGTCAAAACTCAATATATGTTCTTGTACGTAAAGAGAGCACTCGCTAAAAATTACATTTTTAGCATCTGAATAGAAAATATATTAATAGAGAGAACTTCTGCTGCAAGAAAGAATGAGTACAATGCAGAGGATGGATATTTTTAACTCTCCAATGTCAAAGTGGGAGGGGTTGCTCTCAAGCAAAACTGCATTCTAATAACCCAAACTGTGGTCATGGTCATTTGTAAATGTAATTATGGGATCAGAAATTCACAAATATATCTTTTGGCAGTACGGCAGACTTCGTCCACCCACTTGCCTTGTGATGACTGGGAAAAAAAGACACAGTTTTCACGCTTCCCCCCATTTGGTTGGGCACGATCCCAGTTGGAGTACTGTAGAGCCATGCCATTGACATCAACAAATTTCCCTTCATTTATCAAGTCATTGATACCCAACCAAAACTCAGACACTCTAGGCATACTTTTCTTGCCATAATCTCGAAGAGTGTTTGTTTCATCATTATTCCGTGGGATAGCCAGTGTCCCTCCCTTGGCTATGCAGTCTTCATTGGCTTCATGAAAATACTTGGTGCTTTCTGACACAAGGTAGCACTTCTTATGGGCCTTTGTCCCACGAAGACAGACTGTGAATAGATATTGGTTTGCATGTTCAGTAAAAGCTTGGGCTATAGCTTTGAATAATGTTTCTTATAAGCGATAATCTTCATAAAGGTGTGTTGAGAATTAAGCAGACAAGTAGCTCAGCAAGTGAAAGGCTCTTGCCACCGCAGAGTGGTCCAAGAAGTGGTAGCAAGATTGGACTTACCTGCTCTTCCTTTTGTTCATGTAAGACCTTGTATGCAGCCAGCATGTTAGCATGCTGTTGGGACGTCTGAACAGACTGCTCACAGGTGATCTGCAAAGTACCTTGGACTACAAGTGGTGTCCGAAAGCTGCTCCAGAGAAGAAGTACTTAAGAGGAAGGACAGACATAGCTGCCATCTTAACACCATAATGTGCTTTGGAGAATCTTTCCCATATTTATTCTGGAAAACCTCAGGCATGATCTTGAGCCCCAGAATTCTCTCCAACAATAGAAGTCTCTCAAGGATTTTCTATATTGCTGTTTCAGAACACTAAAATATAACCCAGGCCTGTTGTAGGTGTGTTTTATGTCTTTTTTTTATCAAATAGTCCTGCTTTCACACATTTTCACCTTAATCCCTCAGTCTTAAAACTGATGGAATGGATGAGGCATGGATGTTTGCGTTGTTGCCAGGTACAAATTGGTCATCATGAAATCTATACTTGACTTAATAGTAAAGCGACAGATCTAATGATCTTTTTATATTTACATATAGGTGCCAAAGAAAAATAAAGTTTTGTGCATTAACGAAGCTTAGATCCTAGCAAACACAGGCAGGACACAAAAATGTGTCTTGCTCACCAGAAATAATAAATTTTGATTTAAAATTCATAATGTAAATCTCTGGGTGATTGATAAACATGTATTTCCACCTGTAAAAGAGTACACATTCACATCTTTAGTTCTTAAAGTCTGGTCTTTCCAGCAGAGTCTGTCCCTTCAAACACAAAATGAGGTAAAGTGACTTAAATTTATAAACACTTTTGAAAAATGTACACTTATTACTGAGCTTGCGTGACAATCTGAACTTAATAATCTAAACATCTGCATTTATAAATCTGTTTGCTTTTAGTTCTACTGGAACATATCAGGGAAGTCTTTATGTAAAGTCCAAATATACTAGAACATTAATTTGGCATACACCCTGTAACTGGAATTGCCTTGCAGAACTGTTGTCAAAGTTGTTCCAGCCCAGGGTCTGTGTGAGCAGACTTGCAGGAGCGAGTCCTTAAACTTTGCTTTCCTGCTATCCTAATACACAATCTGAAAAACTGATTTTACAAAATAAAACAGGAGAAGAGACTCTTCCTTGAAGGAGTGTTCCTTCTGAGCTGAGAAAGTTAGCAAAAGCCTTGAATACACTCCTGCAACGATTATTTTTAGACTCCTGCATGTGACTACTTCCAGATTATTTCATTTATTGCTTAAACTCATCTTGTTCTTATATTAGAAATGTCGTGAAAAAAAAAATGAACATCTTCTGTCCTGATGTCTTCTATAATCTGTTTCTAATTCCTGTCATCTGTTCTTGTAAAAAAAAAGTAATTATGTATATGATCAACAGGATATGGAAATCTACTTTGGGTCATATCCTATGTCTGAGTTTTTTAGTACTTCCAGTTGTAATATTCATTGAGCTCCTTAGCTCTGTTTTCAGGGTCACCATTTTATGCTAGGGCTTATCTTTCAAATTTTAACCTTTCCAACTGCTAATGGCCAAAGAAAAGTAACAAACATATTTGCTAAATGTCGAGTTCTTTAACAAATTTATATTCTTGGGAAAGATCAGAAAGACTTTATCTACTTCAGCAACTGCAGTAATAATGGAGACTGGCCCTTTTTAGGGAGAAAGTATGTGCTTCTAAATGGTGAAAGTATGTGTTTCTAATTGGTGTATGGCAACATTTCATGGAACATAGAAAGGAGACCTAGGAAATTTGAGCAAAGAAGAAATCAGATTGTAATGTGTGTCTTGGAAATGTCCATAAGCTGAAAAAGCACCTCCTTTTTCAAGTATCATAAAGCCATTAATAAACACAGTCAGAGCTAGAGGGGTGATAGATCTCTTTTTGCCAGATTTGGAATCCAGTTGAACAGTGTGGGTTCTGAATTTAGCATATAGCTCAAAATAAGTTTTGAGGATAGAAAATCTACTGCCTCTGGTTTAATTTCTAAGCCACTGCATGCTTACTCTCAAGCTCCTTCTGGAAGCAATACAAGAATTACTTTTAAACAAGAGTTACTTGTCTAGCACAGGCTCCCTCTTTTAAGACACTTCTGAAATGTTCTTATAAGGCATTTAAAGAACAAATATTTTGTAAAGTTCAAAAAGCTTTATGTAACCCAAGATGTGAAACAGAACAACCCAGATATTACCATCCTTAAGGAAAATATGTTCTGTTTCATGTGAATTATGTCATTTCCTCTGTAGTGTCCTCCTGTACATGCTTAATTGCCAAGTTCTGTGTCAACAGCTGTAAAAAAGCACAACTGTCCAGTAGGTGCATGTGTATTTACCCTTCTTATTTTGTTTGGAAATTTCCATCTGGCTATTTAAATACTCAAAGGAGTCTGCACATTGATACAGGATATTTCTGAACTCACAGTGGGTATTACTGTGAAGTTTTATGGTAACATTCAGATTCGAATGTTGCAAACTCCACACTTTAAAAAGGTTCAGTCCTTTTAGCTTCCTTTTGGGGGTATTCTCAGCCATCTCCATGAATATTTTTGCCTTGCTGGTTAGCCTGTACTTGTATCCAAGGGGACTTAGCTCACTGACCATCTAAAATCTCACACCTGGTAACCCTCATTGTGTTATCCTTGTCTGGATATACCTAAAAATCACAGCTTGGGGTTGTGCATAGCAAAGATTATCATAGTTCTTGCTCCAGATTAATTCTTGCTCTTCGTGAAGAATTATCACTTGTACACCTTTAGTCAGACTTTACTTGACTGCTTCCTTCAACATTTGTCTCACCATAACATCTATGGCACAACATGCTCTTAAGGAGTTATATTTCTCAGTCACAAATCCCCATTAAAGACAAGGATGGGAGTGAAGGAGAGAGGAAAGGCAGTGGTAACTTATGGAAGCCATTGACCATGTAAGTTGCTTTACCTGTCTGAAGAGCTTGCATTTCTTTCAAAGCATTTACTTCCCGCCACAATTTGTCAATCTGGGTTTTTAGGTCATCTTTTTCTTAAACAAAAGAAATATAGAGAAATGAACAGATATGTACACAGAGAATATTAAAAAAAAATGTGTGTTAAAAGCTGTTTCGTAAAATCACAATATTTTTGCATTGCTGAGATATGTTTTGATTTCTGTTAAAGGTTTCTTGTTAATGAAATTATTCCTGTAGGGTTCCTATCAAAAAACAGGAGGACCTCACATTCATGTTTTACCCTCATAATTTGAATCTCATTTTCAGCTGAACTTTACCCTTGTACCTGTTTGAAAACCATGGATTTTTGCAGCTAATTGTTATTTAGTATGCCAATATGTAATTTACGGTAAAATTTGCCTATTTAAATTTGAACCTGTACCCCATGGTGTATATATATGACACAAATCATAGCAGGACACAAGTTGTCTTTATTCAAAGAAATGTTATTCTGAAAGGATGAAAGTTTCACACAACTCTTGTTTCAACACAGTGAACAGCTAATATAACCAAATTTCACAGTCCGAATGTATGCAGACAAGCTTGCTGAGCTGCAATTTCTCCTTCCCAGGAGGAGCCTTTCTCTCTCCATGAGTACAGAGAGGGCTTGGTGACTTAAGTCACACAAATGTAGTCTGAATCACCATTTTGTAGCACTTACAAAAGCATCAGGAAGATGGGGAGACAAGAAAAGAAGCTAATTTGCACATAACTCTATTTTCATGTCATCTTTTCCATTCTTTTTTCTTAATCATTATAATTTTCTAGCACCATCAAACAACTAGCAGGCATGTTCCCATTGCACAAGATGACAATTTGATTGCAGCAGTAACCAGACCTTTCAGAAGCCACAGTAATGAACATGAATAAATAAGCTCTTTCACACATAGCAGAACTAACAAAACCACAGCTCCTACAGATCTGTGTTACATCATCTAACCCGTCCAGCTGCACCCCAGAAAGCTCATATCCATACTCCCTACTGCCTTTGGTGATAACCCCAGCTGTCCTTCATGATTCCTTGGTTCCCCAAGGCAGGACTCCCAGTTCCTCAGCCCATGATACTCCCTACAACTCCCAGTTCCAGAGCCCTTCCATGTTCTTCTGTTTGAAAAGAGGCAAAACCAGAACAAGGTGAGCTCCTGGTGCAAAGGTTTCACAGTGGGACACTAATGCAGACCTCTTCTCAACACCCCCCCCCCCCCCAGTTACTGGGAAACTTATCCTCAGGACCTCCATTCTTTTGTCAAATTGCTTCCAGATCAAAACTTCTTAGTGGAAGGTTAAATGTGCTGGCAAAACAAATGTATAAACAGCCTGTCCTTAGGACACCAAACTTAAAAGCATAGAGATTCAACAGGAGAGGTGTATGTAACTGTACAAATCCAGAGCTCTGTAATCATGTTGTACATTGTACAATGGCTTTATCAAAGCTGTGGGTTTTTTCATTGAGTAGGAGCTTAAATATTTGCCATTGGTGTAACTTCCATCATACCCACTTTTATTAGAAATAAGTCTTTAAATTAAATACACAGTTTCAAACAACATTCAGCGGTATTGTATTTGCTCTGTAAGCTTTGCTTTGGGAATTTATGCTTTATTGTTTTCTGCTAATTCTTTTTCATTAGTTTGACTTGCCATTTCACAGTACTTTTCACTCAGGTAAAGTTATATTCCACAAATATTAGAGACACATTCTGTTAAAATTAGGCAAGGGTACAAAAATCTGAACAATAACTGGAGACTGAATATTTTATTCTGTTCTTTTCTACCATATGTATATGAATTTCCATTCTTCTGATCTTAGTCTCTATAACTATGTAACTAAAAATGATCATCCAGAGTCCTCTCTGAGCTGTACCTGTGAGTCCTAAATAATGTTGGCAGAGATGAATAGGCATAACAGAGCATGATACTTACAACTGTTATACAGCTCAATTTCCATAACTCTTTCTTGAACCCTATTTTTGGCTTTGCTAACTCATATAAAAATATTTTAAGACTGATATAAGATAGACTCAAATGTCCTTTGCTGGTAAGCATTTGTATAACATTAGTTTATAGTTCATGCAATGGTATTGAAGTATATAGTAAAGTTGCACAGTCTGTAAGCTTCTATCCCTCCTCCCAGTTAAAACCCAGTACCTTTCACTCTACGTTTGCTGTGCTTCCTGGCTTTGAATTTGGAAGCTTGGCTGATGGTCTGATCCAGCAGCAGTATGCTTATGAGTAGAAGAATCCTAAGTCCAGTTTGTGCCATGTCTCTTTAAAAGAGCTTAACAAGAAGCTTCAAGAGATTCTCTTCAGCAGCTACGAGAGAAAATCACATAGACCCATCTCAGTAGGGACTGACTGAGGTCAGCTTTATAAAAGTGTGGTGATAGGGTTGGCTGTACTCCTTGCTTACGAAATGTGTTTAATACTTAAGCTGGCTGTAGCATAAGGCACTCCCTTGTTCTCACATCTCATCTGAAATTCCTAATTCCATTTTGAGTTCAGCTGGGACAGGTTGCTTCTACAGAGGCTGTACCAGCACTGAACAGTGCACTGATTGCCACTAATAAGCACCCTATCTCCTGTTTTAACTTTGAAGCTAAAATGCATGGAAAACAGCCTGCACCTTGTGCAATGCCAGCCTCAAGGAAGGGTAGACAACCTCTACAAATGTAACATGGTCCCAGGCTGGTTAAGTCATGACAATGATCATGATCTTATTTCCACCAAAACGAAAAAAGAACACTGAGCCCTGAGTAAATACAAACACTGCAGCTACACACATACAGAGTATATATACATTAAGATCACATTATGTGAGGAGTGCACTTGTTATTTCATGAAGAGTTAATAAGTGTCTAGTAGATATGACTGCATTTCTGATTAAGAACAGTATGTGTTCTAAGCTGGGGGAAAAAAAGACAGTGGTACTCTTCCAAAGGTTTCCACGTCCTGACTGTATGGTCAGAGGAAGAGTAAAGCACAAGATGCTTGAAGCAGGACAGTGTCTCTGTGGACTTTGGAGGGCTCTCTGCATTTGGATCTCTTTTATTTGCTGTTGGGCTTTGAGTTTTGGGGGGCTGCTTTTTAACTGGGATTGCTGTAAGTAATAGAACTTCTCACTGACTTTGCTGAAGAAATTAAATTGTCACAGTAATCTGTCTATCCATCACGCTCTTTCTTAAACTGTTGAACTAAAGCCATTACTGGGTG
The DNA here is from genome assembly GCF_034315485.1 of Pezoporus occidentalis. Taxonomy (NCBI): domain Eukaryota; kingdom Metazoa; phylum Chordata; class Aves; order Psittaciformes; family Psittacidae; genus Pezoporus; species Pezoporus occidentalis. The sequence continues at coordinate 3,775,683 of NW_026913856.1, read as the reverse complement.
ATGGGATGCTGGCAGGTGCAGTTACTGCCCTGCAGGGCTGTTGTTCCAGACATCTCTTTGCCACCTCTGCCTTGGTTACATTCTGCTCATATTGCCAGTTTATTTTTTTCATAACTGTAAGTGCAAGAAACTTATTACTTTATTAAGTGAAAGCTGAGATTTAAAAGCATGCTGTTATACTACATGAGTGCATACTGGCTTGTTCCAATCCCCATGTACAGTCTAAAAGCACTTCGTACTTATAATGTAAACCACACCTCCAACATCTGTTTTAGATGCCTTCAAACAGCTAGCTGTATTCTAATAATGTGTTACTAGGAAGCATCTTTTAATCATTAATAAAATTTTCATAAATGCATCCTGATATGATAAAACTTAGTTTCAGTGGTCCTGCTTCAAAATATTGAAGTATGTTACACGGTGTGGGGAAACCTTTGGATCAGCACTGCTATGTCCTCAGTGCTATTATGGAACATCGCACACCAGAGATGGCTCTTACAGGGCCCCACTCGTTCAGAACTGTCTAAAAAATCCCTCACACAGCTTCACGTTTCAGTGAAGTTAAATGTCATTCCAACCAGCACACCAGAAACTGAAATGTGAGCTGTTAGAGAGGAAAACAGGGAGCTTTGCAAGGGTCTAGTTCAAGATTTAATCTGTCATTTAGAACTAACCCTGGGTTCAGGGTTGATCCATATTTTATCCCAGTGATGTTGGGGCATCAATATAAGTTAATTAAGGGCAGACAGCTGAATCAATAACTGCCTCCAGTTAGTTTTTCACTTGGTGCCTTCTCAGAAGTTCTGGAATTGCACATGAAGCTGATCCTTAACCACTGCAGTTTGTAGCCTGACATATTAAACTGGTGCTAGTTTGGGGTTACCTTGATAAAGGAGCTGTAAACCCCTGGAGCTCTTTTATGTGGAGCTAAGCTGTCTCACAGGCTTTGAGAGAGGCAGGACCAATAGCTGGGGTCAGCAAGCACTTTAGCCTGTGTGTTTCATGACTCAGTAACAGAATGTGCTTATTCCTGCACCTAGGAACTTGAGTTTTCTAACACAAGCTTTCTTTTCTTTTCTTTTCTTTCTCTGAAATGAGTCTGACAGAAAAAGATTTGTACTCTACTGAGGCAAGCACACAAATCACTAGAAATGGGGGTATAAAGAAGATACAGATTTGGTATTCTGAGAGTCCTTGGCCAGGTGCCTGAGTGAAAACCTGTGCTTTTTTTGAGTATGTTATGTCATGTCCTTTTAAAAACAGACTGAAACTCTGTTTTGAAAGCTTCATCCCTCTGGTTCAGTAGTCTCTCTGACTGCTTTACCATTCTGCAAGTAGCTCAGCTGGACTTAGCTCCTAAAACCTGAATTACCAGGCTGTCTTTGCACAGGGGTATATAGGGGCTCATTTGTCTAGGATTTGTGTAAAGTACCTGAGAAATAGATTTCACACTTATGACTAATCTATAGAAAACAAGGAAACAAGTTGAACTTCTTGTACACAGTATATGGACAGGAGACAAAGAGAAAAGTCAAAAGATGTTGCTGAGATGATGTAAATTCCCACTGCTACTGTGAGGAATCAGGAAATGGAACCACATAGGAGGTCTAGAGCCTCATTGAAGTAGTACCTCGTGCATGTATGGTCTTGAAACCAGCATTACAATGTAATTTACAGTTGTAATTTTTCTTTTACTAGCATAGTTATAGTAATATAATACAGCCCAGAGAGTGAACACAGTTATGTATGTATAGAAGTAATATTTCCTGGGACAAGTTATTCCTCTTTCCATAACAGAATGTGCTATACAAATATAAATAGCCCCATAGCTTTATAAAGCTGAGCCAGACTAGGATGAGATTGCATTTTTTTAATTTACACCAGTATAGTAGAAATTCTCTATACAGATGAAATCGTAGTCTCTCTTGAAATGCTTAGTTCACTTCAAAGAAGTCTTGAAGTACTCTCTTTGATAAGAAACATCTTGCAAAAGACACAGATGCTGTACTACACAAGCACCTGAGGTTTTGGCTCCTGTCTGCCCAGCTCATTCTGTTCACTTTCAGACAACTAAACCATTCAGAGCTTAAGCATCCTTTGGTAAAAGGTTTATTTCAGTTTCTCCACAGAGGTTCTTCAAGGTAAAAAGTCTATTCCCCTCAGAGACAGTTATACCTTTATATGCTTCAGCAAACTGGCTCAGAAAAACTCTTCATACAGCTGTTTTTTCCTCTCCATTCTCAGGCATCACTAGGTCTGTGGAAAGAACATGCAATTGGGCAAGAATATGAGAAGTTGGTGTGAGATGAGGACTGGATGCTGGGCTAGGGTCCTGAAAAAGGTCTGGCTACAGCAGCCGTTTCCTGTTGTGTGAAGTAAGATTCTATGTATGGGTATCATGGTCCTTTACTTATGTCCTGAGGCAGTAGAACTACAATTAAAACACTACTCATAAAACATAACTTTAAAGAAAATTCATGCTACAAGATGTTGAAAAATTAAGTGCTCGCATATTGCTGGTAGACTGGCTTTATTTTACTGAGATCTACAGTCCCCTCCGTGCTTCACAGCTAATTGTGTTGTGGCATGTTTGCAAAATTGATGTGCTGTATCTGTTGAAATCATAGCAAAATTGCTGTTTGTTTTTTTCAGCATTTCAGGTGCAAAAAATTCAGCTCAGCATAGGATTTGGGGAGTGGGTAAGAAGCTTGTATGGTGGCAATTATTTGCCCCTTCTACTCAGAGTGTGAAGGGAAACTGAAAACTGATCAGGGATGTTGCCAGGCTAAGGAATTTCAAGTGGGGCAATCCAAAGAGCCAGTATAGACAACAAAAATAGATAACACAAAAATCAGTGAAAGGTTTATCACCTCCCATGGCAGTTTATGTTTGTCTCAGTGGTAAATGGGATCCACTGGTTGATTTTCATTTGTTTCAATTTAGTGTAACAAATATTTCAAATTCTGCTAGTCATGGATTATGTCGTGCTTGGAAAATTACCGTATACTTGGTTCCTTTGGCCTTGCAAACTCTTTCTTAAGGATTTGATCTCCATCCAACCAGGAATGAGGCAGGATTATGGTTGACATCCCAAACACAAAGTTATTTTCAGGAGATCTGTACAGACACACTGTGCAATTAGAAAAGGGAAGAGATAACCTTATGGTATGTGAAGTTTTGTGAAACTTACTAATGATATTTTGGACTTTTGCAATCAGTTCAAGCTTTTTCCTGTCACACTAATTTGCTGTTTTGAAAGGAAATGTTCTGGCTACAAGTGATCTGCTCTCTCTGTTAGAATTAAATGAGGTTTCAGGCTTATTGCAAAGCCAGGACGCCCACTAATGACCTGCACTGAATGACAAGAAGTGTTCAGATGAGGACATTCATGTCTATTTTAGCCATGTGATGCTGCTATCATCATGCCTTACTTTGGCACTGTGACACTGCTAAGGGGATCAATATATAGGCTTCTCGATGTGGTATTTTCTAGTTCCAAAGCTAGCTCTTCCTACTTACAGGTCTGCTGCTTTTCACTTTCCTATGCTGCAAATAAAAGCTTCAAAAAATTAAGACACTTGAGATGTAAATAATGTGTGTGTACTGAAAAGATGAATCAGGGCAGCATTTTGAGCTTCCTGAATGAGTGCATTTTGTATCTCTTATTTAGGGTCTTTGTCACACAACATCTCACAGCTGGGTCTTTGCAAGCAGAGAGGAGAGTAAACAACTTGCAAGAGGCAGCAGAAAGACTTGTCTTCCATCTGTTGTTCATATTTAAGGTAAATATCATTATCTTGTCAATGTGACCAAACTATCTCACCTGCACTCCTTTCATTCTCTTGTAATTTTGTGAATATAGTTGATAGGTTGTAAAGCTGAGAAAATACTAATTATCAAAGTCAGAACAGGTTCAGAATCCAGAAGAGATTCACCAAATATAAGAAGTAATGTTATCAAGGCCGTTGCACTCTCTTCATGGTTACCTATCCCATGCTACTCTTCACTGATAACAGTTGCTTTCTTACAGTGTTCAGATATCAACAAGGGATGGCAGTTGCCAAATCCTTTTTATTGCATGCCTTTAGATGCAAAAATAAGTAGGTGCTGAGTGTTTTGATAGCTGTCATTGCCTATTTCTTTAGGCAAAAAGGACCCCAAAGAAATGGCTGATTGTTTAGAGATGAATGTTTTGATGGCTATGTAAAATGTGCAAAGACAGCAAATAGTAATCCCCCTCAAAACAGAGACTTTTTACAGAGTGACTGATTCTGTGTCATCTCTAATGATAAGGGACTTCAGGAGAAAAATCTAAAGCCAAGAAACTGCAAAGTTTCTGTGCAGTCTGGATGAAAATAGAGTTGAATGGGGTCTTTTAAAAGGCTACTCCTGGGGACTTGGCAAACATTCCATGTTGGGAATTACTGGCAGCAGCTCAGCTTGTTTAGCCCTTTGGGATGTGTGTGAGAATGTGTTTCTCTTTCTCTTTTGCAAACACAAATTACCTGTTGTGTTAATTTTTCTCCTGTAATGTTCCTTTTTTCCTCCCTGGAAATGATCTGAAAGCATCCTGAGAATTTAATTTCTCCCTTTAAATATTTTATTTTTGATCATCACAGTTTCCCTAAAATGAGGTTTTCCAGCTTCACATTAGCATGAACTTAATAGGTTCTGCTCATCTTTATGTGTGTCACACAAAACAATTTAGACAAAGCCTTGGTTTAGCTCTCCAGACAGCCTGAATTAGACATTCACAGGTTCATAGCAGGTTACCAACAGAGCTGCTTTGCACACTGCCAGTAGGGCCAGTCAGAGTGAGGATTATGTTTTGGCTTGTGTAGATGTTTGTAGGATTTTCCTATACCGGATGGAAAATCAAACCTTCTCAGGAGTGTGCTCATGTCTCTCTTTGGTGTCTGCTTCACTGAGGACTTGAAGGCTCTGCTCAAGGGCTGAAGCCAACTGCTTTGACAATCCAGGAACTCGAGCTCCCACCTCATGTGGGGCCATATGACTTTTGAGGTCCCTAAATCCTATACCACAGCCCTTCCACAGAGGTGCTCTCAGAGGCAGTCCCTGTGCTGCTGCTCCCACCCAGCCAGTGTGGCTGCCCATTGACAAGGAGATGCTTCAGCTGGGGGCTGCCAGCCTGGCTCAAGGCAAGAAGCCAAACCACAGCTCTGCAGTTCAAGGCTGTCACAGGATCTGTAAACAGCTGACCCTGCTTTACTGTGTCTTAGAAGCAGCACGACCCCATGCACAGGCATAATCAACTCATGCACCAGGCCCCGGGGTTGGAAAACATGTGATGTAGTCCAAATAAAACACCATTCTTTAAAATGGAAGTTTTTAGCTGCCTGGTCAGGAAGGAAAAATAATACCTAAATGCTTGGGAGAGGTCTGTTTGTCTCTGCAGGCACACTGGAGCAGTGAGGAGTGAGAAGTGATCCTGTCTTGCTGGAGGGTGGGGAAGGGGCTGTTAGGGGCAAACATATATTGCAACAAGCCCTACACTGTATAGCATGCATTTCCTTGCCCCATGATGGGATGGAAGTGCAAATCACCCATCACCAGCTGGGAGATGCTCACACAGGGATGTCAAGAGCAGAAAAGAAAACATAACCTATTTCAGTGCAATTTTCACTAACAACCCAACTTGCCAATTGAGAAACAATGCTAGCCTCTGGGCATGTTGCTCTCTTGTGAAAGATCAGTGGTATAACATGCTCTCCCATCAGCTCTCCTACCCTTAAGGCTGTGTGTTGATGATACACAGGTGAGTTACATGCTGTTACTGTATTAGACGTTGCTTCAAACACTGTCCCCAGAATTTTCCCGATTGCAACACTGGAATCTGTGAGGGCTTTTTTGAACTCTTGGACCCTTTTCCCTACTGAATTCTAGCTTTGGCAGAAGAACCATGGAAGGTAGCAGAGCATCTGCCTTCCCTCATAGCTGGTACCTGTAAGGATTTGAAATCCTCCTGCACGTAATGGGTGGGTGTTGTAGCCAGACTAGCATGGCCTCCAGTGCAGAGCACCAAAACGTACAGTCACCTATCTTTTCTGATATGCTCTATAGTTTGTTTGCTGTTAGCACTCAAGCTATCTAGTATAATTACAGCTTGTCATTGTCTATAAACTGTATTCACTGCACTGTCTACAGTGCAGACAGACCTTGGCTGAGATCCTGGCAATATTTAATGAGCAGGATTAATCCGTTTCAGAAACTGCAGGTCTTTCCAGCTCCTGCTCTACATGTGTGAGAGAACCCCAGAGGTTTTAAATGAAAAGCTGAAGGAGTCAGCAAGAAAGTGGCTGAAGTTAAATCTGAGAGAGTGAGTTTATCTGCATTTTAGAGAGATTTCAGAAGTAGGGATTATGGATCTGGACATAGCACCCTTCAGAACTGGAGGAATTCATGTTGCAACATTCTAATAGCTAAAAGTAGCTATCGGTCATGAAAAGGGGGATATAAATCCCCAAATTTCCCCAATTTCTTTTCCTTCTGAAAAATGAGATTCCTCTGGTACAGTTAGGGGATATGCTTGCATGTTGCACCTCTCTGTGTAGTGCTTGGGCTATGTGTGAACCTCATGTCACACTCTTGGATCACTGCCCATACCTTCCATGTGTTTCCAGCCAGAGCAGCATCTTCTTCCTGTTCCACAACCCCACAAGCCAGGTGCAGCCAGAGAACCTGAGCCATGGGTTTATAGTGTGGGATTAAGCAGTTGGGGAATTGCAAGTGGCAGGGCCACATGCAGTGACAAAATACACAGTGTTCTGGTAAGGTCTTTTAGGAGGACAGAGAGCCACAAAGTGGTTGGTAAACAAGACATTTGTAAACAAGATTTGTAAGGGAAGGAGGGAGAGATTTGTGTGATCCCCTGTACCCAGCTACAAAGGCAGCTGATGCTTACATTCATGCAAAGCCTGAAACCTGTCCCAGCTCATGATGCTACATATTGTGCATGTATGTCTGTTGCGTGATGTTACACACCAGGGGGGAAGAGAGTTCAAAGGCTGCATTCAGACTTGAAGTTTTTTGGGACTCAAATTTGATTCCTGGCAACTAGACTAGCAGGAATAAACAGGCTATTTATTCAAATATTTTCAAATAATGCTTTCAAATGGAAAATATTCTGGCATTCGCCAAGTAATTTAGACACTGTAAACATAAACTTCAGAGAATTTGTCTTTATTTCATTATTCATTCTGTCATGTGCGTTCTTCCTGCAGTTTATTCTCATTTCCAGCAGATGTCTTAAGTGCCCTAGGAATGATTAGGAGAACTTTGATTTTATATTGTTTATCCACCAAAGTAAAAGGGAAAAGACAAGGCTCTCTGTTTGCTTAATACTCAGGGTAAATTGTCATGCACCCCCAGTTTCTATACTGGGCATGATGTGGTGTGGTATGGAATACCTCTTTGGTCAGTTTAGGTCAGGTGTCCTGTCTCTGCTTCCTCCTGGCTTCCCGTCCTCCCTGGCAGAGCATGAGGCTGTAAAGTCCTTGATTGGGGTAAACATTACTTAGCAACAATTAAAAACATCCCTGTTATCAGCGCTGTTTCCAGGCTGACAGTCAAAAACACAGCGCTGCACCAGCTACTAAGAAGGAGAAAAATGACTGCTACTGCTGAACCCAGGACAGTAAATCCACTCTACTGTATGGTCTTACACCAGTGTTACCCAGTAGAGGATCAGGTTCAGTCCGATTATACATTTTCTAGATGATGCATTATTGTAGGAAGAACAGTTGCAGATGCACATCCACCAGGTCAAATATTTTTGTACAATTGAGGTTTCAAAAAAAATGGGAGATTATTTTTGTCCTGGCTTTGTCAATTTTATGTCCTAAAATAATGCTATGGGCTCTGCCTGGATTAAATCAGCTTCATATAACATGTTTTCACAAGTTACATGGGCATTTGACTGATTAGATTGTCTGATTAATCTTTAAGATCTTTAAATCTCAGAAGCACATGTGTTTGATACCACCTTATTGCAGTCAGAGAATGAACAGGTTAGGTTTGCCTGGCTTTGACGTTCACTGCCCATGTTCATGTTTGGTGCCTCTGCAGTCACAGGACAAATCTTGTTCGCAGCTGTCATACCCATTCCTGTAGTGCCAAGTTCCACACTGATGTGGAGGCTGGTTGCTAATGTGGACCTGCCAAGTCTTAGGCTTTACTTTGCTCCTTGCCCTGTGCTTCTCCTCCATAGCTGCAATGCAGTGCAGTGCTGGCAAGCTCAGGCTGTTTGCAGGCCTGTGCCATGGTTTCTGCCCTCTCACAAATGCTGAGCAGTCAAATAATGGAGAGAGCTCCTTTTTTACGGCTTTATCAAGCCCTGTGTTCTCCCTTCCTCAACTGACTTGCATGTTTCTGAAGGCTCTCAGCCCACAGAAATGGGGAAGGGGAAGTTTCTGTGAGTTAAATCCTTGCCTAAAGCCAAGACTTTTGCCTGCAGAAGGCAAACAGTCTTTGCTCTTTCTTTGATAACTAATGGCAAAACAGTCTGGGACCATCTCCCCGTGCAGAGGAAAATTGATACCAGGTCACGAAAGCTGGACATACACAAGTGAGCCAGTAATACTTGTGCAGCAGTGGATCTGAGGTCAGCCTGCTGAGGTGGCATGACTGCTTCCCGATATGCGCTGTCAGGTTTGCACAGTGCCTCGTGCTGTTAGAGAGACTTAACAGCATGGGTCTCCATTAGTTTGAGGAATTAGATGCTGCACACTGATTCTTGAGATAGCTGCTCTCCAGGTTGCAAGCAATGAATAGGCAGTCCCTTTGCAAGAGATCTGGTATGACCAGGAAACAAAGCAGCTGTTTTAAAGAAAAGCTAGCAAATTCATCTGTCAGTGCAGAGCCTGTAAGGCAAGTGTTTGTTTTGCAGATCCAAGGTTATACAATCTGTCACTCAGTGCAGGAGTTTGGCTGGCCTTTGCATGCTTCCAGGGGCAGAGTCCCCTGCAGCATCAGAAGCAGCACAGCTGCAAATGCAAAGGAGTAGCTCTATGCTCTGTGCAAGGATTTCCCATTTTGTACTTCGTTTACTTGCTCCGGTAGCTCCATAAAACCAGCATAACCCAATAAGTATCCTGCGTGTTTTTCCCCACCAAATAAGCTACTACATGGATATAAATATTACTGCCTGAATTTTTAATACTGCAGCTAAGATTAGTTTCATTTAGAGGACCAATCAGTTTCATGTTATCCCTATCAAAGCCAGTGGTAAACATCCTGTGAGATTCCAGTCTGAGTTTTACCATCTTAATGGGAATAAGGAAGGAAGCTTGCAACAATTATCCTTTTATTATCCTGTTTTTCTTGATGATTAGCAAACAGAACACCATATAATATCTTCAGACATCTCTGACATGTTGAACAAAATGCAGATCAAAAATCTCATATGAATCATATTATGTATGCTTTATTAAATTAACCTACAATGCCAGGGAATGTGCTGCAAGAAAGTCAATACTGAAATGAGACTAACATGTAATATGTGAACAGTGAGAATCGGTTACAGCAAGCACCTCACAGCACAGTCGATGGTGTCTCATATGCTTAGGTGTGCAGTTGCAGACATATTAGTCAAGTGAGACATTAAGAATAACTCCCTCTGCAAATCCTGTCACATGCCTGTTCTGAGTCCCTGAGTACTGCCTCTCTCTCGTGACACACTGCATGCATACACCGCTGATGTACAGGTCCAACGCCACTTGGCAATCAGACATTATTATGGCCTTTATTTTTACAGCCTAGTTTGCAAACCCTTTCCCATCTGATCCTCAGATGGAGCAATCCCACTTCCATCCATGAGGTGAGGATGAGCCAGAACATCTGGATCTGCAGTCTCATTTGAATCCTGGCACTGCTTGCTGGAAAAGGCTGGGTTTGGGGATCCAGGTTGCTCTTTTTCCTGTGATGCCCTATTACCTGGGTTCAGCAGTAGCAGTCATTTTTCCTCTTCTTAGTAGCTGGTGTAGTGCTGTGTTTTGACTTTCAGCCTGGGAACAGCACTGAGGCAATTACTCAGATATGCATGGAGAGGGTAATCAAGAAAATGTAGAAAATGCTTATAATGGCCAAATACAATGTTGGTTCAGGCTCTGAGCTACCCCGTCTGATGAGAAAGCAAGGAAAACTCCAGACTATTGTCTCTCAACTGCATATATTTCTATGGGTCTTTGCTGACAGGGTCTCTGCTGAGGGCATTCAGCATAAGGTTTTGTGCATCTCCTTTGCTTTGGAGCAAATATGATTTGAGAGACAGAACTTCCAGCTCAGCTGCTAAGTTTAATCAGGATTCCTTCAGTAAGTGGAGAATTAAATGCCAGGGAACTGTTAGTCCTTAAACCAATTGGCAGTATTATGGCAAGTCACTCAATTTCATTTTTCCTGTCTCCAATAAAAATGGTCCAAGAACTCAAAGGGATGTGTTTATGCAACCAGTGAGATATTCTGCAAGTCACAGGAGACTTGGGGTTGTTGTTTGTTTGTTTGTTTTTTGTGTTTTTTTTTTGTTGCTCTTGTTGTTTTGTTTGGGTGTTTTTTTTTTTACTATGGGAAAATAATCCTAATCTAAAATGCAGACACTAGAAGGGAAAAAACAGTAGCAGAGAAAGAGAAAAATAATCTGCCAAGGCAAACCAATTTAGAGAAGAAAAACACTTCACTTGTCATCATCTTTCTTCTGTGTTGGCAACAAAAGAAATGTTTTCTCCTAGAAGCCTTGGGAAAGCATCACTTACCTGACACATCCCCCAGGCCACATGATTCCTGTATCACACACAGCTAACTTCAGCCACCGGCCTTTACAAGTATCGTTTGGATGTTAGCTTATCACCTGGCCAGCCCAAGGGCTAGCTGTTCCAGGAAAGTACAACAATCCTTATAAATAATGCACCTAACGTCTTTGCTGTCTCACTCTGTTCTTTTAGGTCAGCTAAGGTGCTGCATCATTTACTGCTGCACTATATAGTGAAACACATCTCCCCATGTGGGAAATGCATTTACAAAGATTACCCAGCAGAAGAGCACAAAATGATTTGTAGAGGAACCTGTGGCTTATCAGGAAAATGACGTTTGGCAGGGACACAGCTAACGTCTGGCAGAACGCAGCACGTTTCCAGTTCTGGCACATGGAGAGGCAGAGCTGCTTCCAGCAGAGCTGCAGGTAGCAGGAGGCTGATTGATGACAGCCAGGGCTTGGACCCAGGACCAGCAGAGAGCCCCTGTGCCTGGTGGGCATAGCAGCTTGCAGAAGCTGTGGGTATGGATGGCACAAATACGTCACAGCTGCAGCTGTAAGAGCAAACCTGCCCCCAGAGGTGCGCTCAACTCCTATTCCCCAGCCCCTCAGCAGAACAGGTTTTCCTTCGCTGTTTTTCCTAGATCTTTTGTACTAATTGCAGTACTTCAGCACGGTCACTAAGCAAGAAAAGCTTTTCCGGACAGATCAAATCCCTCATAGTCTCAGAAGGAAAAACAAGCAGGCCCTCACCCCTGCAGCACACCCTCAGTCACAGACCTCATCCACCCAAACCCCACCCTCTTCCCCTTTGTGTAGCTGGCAGCTGCTGTTCCTAAACTTTGAATTTTGCCTATAAAAGTACACAAACACAATCTTTTTAATTCTTTGTGTTAATTTATTTTTAAAAAGTGCAAGTTATATTAATGGTTTTATATGGAACTGGCTTTAAGTGTCATATAGCTAGGCTTGTGCCCTGGTTTCGCCTGGGATGGAGTTAGTTTTCCTCCTAGTAGCTGGTGCAGTGCTGTGTTTTGGATTTAGCTTAAGAATGATGCTGATAACACACCAAAGTTTTACTTGTTGCTAAGTAATGCTTACCCTGATCAAGGACTTTTCAGTCTCTCATGCCTTGTCAGTGAGGAGGGGGCACAGCTGACCCAAACTAGCCAAAGGGGTATTCTATACCACAGCATGTCATGTCCTGTATAGAAACTGGGGGAAGTTGACTGGGGCGGGGCGGGGGGATGATTACTGTTTGGGATTGGGTATTGATCAGTGAGTGTTGAGCAGTTGTACTGTGCATCACTTAGGTGATCTCTTTCCTATAATAATAAAAGGAGTTTGTTTCCTATAATAATATAGGAAAGGTATCTCTTTCCAATAATAATAATAATAGTAATAATAATAGTAATAATTATTATATCTTACTTTTATTTCAATTATTTAAGTTTTCTTATCTCAGCTCATGGGTTTTTGCCTTTTTTTTCTGAGTCTCCTCCCCATCCCCCTGGAGAGGGGAATGAGAGAGTAGCTGTGTGGTACATAGCTGCCAGCTGGGCTCAAGCTATGACAGGCAGTCATGTTGCACAGGAGTGCAACAGACTGGGCAGCGAATAAACCCCAAACCACCCCACACCTTCCCCTTCAAGCGTAGAAATAAATCAACAGATAACATGCTGCAAATTCTACTCACTTGTTACCCTTGGACAGAGATATGAATCATTTCTTTTCATACATTCGTCCTCCAGCTCCTCATCATCTGAACTGTTCTCAACACCAGTTTCTAGTTCCTGCACAGCATACTGGTGGTGCAGCGCCCAACGTGGCATTATTACAAACATCAAAGACTAAGGCAATGTATAGAAAACCATGCCATTTGCTGCTAGAGTATGTGACAGACATAGGCCAGGTAAACATGAAAGGAATGGCTTAGGATCAATCGAGCATAATCAATCAGCACAACAGCTCAGTCTGAGGAGATAAAGCTACATTTGCATTTATACTCTAACCTGTTCTCTCCAAGGAGAACATCAGGTTGTTTGCCTAGATGTTACAAATTACTTGGAAAAAAGGTGCTTTGATTCAGGCAGCAATTATAGTGTGCTGATTGCTCTGGTTCTTTCTGCAGTGAAACAAAACACTAGCTCACACTAAGGGACTTGGGTGCTGCCAGGGGGATAAACTGCATGGTTCTCTAGGAGATGGAGGTTTGAAGCATATTGTGTGCTGGCAATCATGGACATACTAAAAGAATCTTTCCTGACAGAAAACAACTAAGATTAATCACTAAGCTCATAGAAAGTGAGAGGGGAAGCACTAAATGGAGGATGAGATGAGACTCGGGTTTACTTTCAATCCTAGGATGATTTTGTATTTTATCTGGTCAGATGACACAGAAAGGCATCCTTCAGCATCACTGCTTGCCTGGTAGCAGCCTCTGTGTGTGAGATGGTATGACAGTAGAGTGTAAATGGCCCAGTGGGAAAGCTGACAAAAAACAAAGCTTTACTTGTAATCACAGAGAGTTTGCAAAAGGCTATGGCTATTTCCTTTCAGCCTTATCCTGACCTTGTGATTAGCAATGCACTGATCATTATTTGTTTATTAAGACTTGAAAACAGAGGGCAGAAATTTACTCTTCTCCTCTTCACAATCAGCCTACTGTTCATATGAGCTTTTAGATTATAGAGCTGATGCTGTGACTACTGAAGTGACATTTTCCAGGGACATTGCAGGCTTTAGAACAAGTCCTGCTTAACTAGAATGAGCCAAAACAAATATTTCCTCTTTGTTTAGATATTAAACTAAAGTGCCTTGAATAATTTCTTCCTTCATGCAGGGAGACCTCTAAAGCCATGTACTCAAATACAGGCTTGAGATGAACTGTAAGGTTTGGTAGCTGGAAGCAGTTCTTTGACAGAAAAGGGGCAAGCCTCCTTGCATCCTTGAGTTAAGATCAAGGCCTAGGGAAAGTGGGATTTTATTCAGTCATGTCCTCCTGCTTTCTATTATTAGCTAATTTGATGGTGGCTGTTTTGGATCCTATTTTAAGATTATTCCCTTAAAGTGTCTTCATTTCGGCAAGGAACTGCCTCTCTGAGGGTAACTTGTGAGTCAACTCATCTCCCAGTACAATCTGAGTGCTCTAATTCTGGAAAACAGTTTCTATCTGTAAAAAGTGCACCTCTCTGAACACTTCATGAATGGTGCTTATACAATGTTTTCAATTTCTTAGACTGTAACATCCACCATTTTTTTATCATTTTATATCTATAATGTTCTTTAAAGTAGCACACTCAGCCATTTTATTAACCTTGATGTACTCTGTAACAAAAAGCAACTAAAAATGTGTATATTCCTCAATGACAAAAATGGAAAATAAGACCTCAAATTTTCCTCTCAACCAATTCCAAGTGAGCTCCCTAATGTGACCATAATATTAGAATAAAACACGTAAGACAAGGGTAATGCTATGCTCCATATTTTATTTATATTTTTATGTAAACATAATTTGCTTTGTAGGCACAATATAACAGAAGCTCTAAAGCAACAAATACAATTAAACAGTGTTTCAGTTCACTTCAATCAGGCTTAAGTTAAAGAAAAGCTTTCACAGTTCCTTTAAGGCAAATTGTAAATAATTTGTTTCACTTGAAGAAATGATCCAATTGTCTTACAAGTTGTTGAAAAACACTGTCAGTAGTAAGCACAAACCTTCATTTGCTGTCTCAGTAACAAGTCTCAGCATCATCATTTTGGATAGTGTGCCCTCTATCACTTCAGATGCGATACTACTGTTTGTGGTATTCTAAAAGGTACTTAGGACTTGTGGGCCAAATTCTGCTAGCACAAATCCTGCTTCTAGAACAGACACCTGGAAAATTTCCATTCATTTCAGTAGTAACCTTCACATATGCCATGTTTATACCAGTAAAAGACAGAGTAGAGTTTAGGTTGATGATGGTAGTGCTTATCTGTGTTGCACTTGGGTAGATCCAGAAGTATTCCTTTGTACTCACTGCAATTACCTGACATTCTACTGATCAGAAAATGGCCCTATCATTGGTATGGAACAGCATGAAGAGTATTCTTGCCTTGCTAACAAAACCAGAAAGAACTAGCAAAAATGATTTCACCTGATTGTTGTCTCTATGATGTCTGTGGCCATGTCCAAGATCACCCATCTTTATTTCTCTCAAAGGGTAATGTAAGTGTAGAGCCAACTATAACACAGTTTACAACAGAAGAATGGATTTGCTATTCTGCTTGCCCTACTAATTTAAGGCCTTGAGAATGCCACTTTACTGCCAGCTCTAAGGTCACCAGCAATATTGCTCACTTTGGCGTCAAATCAAAATTTCTAGTTATGTTAAGGTTTGTTGCAGGACATAATTACACTAGCTGCAAAACAAAACTGGCCATGTTTCCTACCATTGTTAGCTTATGAGTCGTGAAAACTTAATGGTCTTTCTTAAAAGCCCAACTGTCAAGCCCAACACATGGAAACTCTCACCGAATATGCATTTTTTTCTGTGAATAAAAGTCCTGTTTGGGCCTGATATGGCACTGGAAGTGCAAGCAAGTTCAAGTTGAAAAGAAATCAATTATAGTGAAGTTCTGTATCAACATCTAGAGAAAACTAAAGTTCTGGTTCAGTTAATATTTCAAAAGCTCTTTTGTCATTTTTCTCCACAGTTATTTCTTCTCAATATTTCTGAGTTTAACCCAAGGGAAAATCCTTCTGGACAAACATTCTGCACAATTATCTGGTATTAGAACAGCAACTTTATGAGTACAGTGTAAGGAGATGGACATTAATACTCAAGAAGATGAAACAAACAGAAAAAACAAGACCCTTCTTAAATCACACCTAAAAGTCATCCAGACCCACAAGTCTTTTCACTTTAAGAAAAGCCTCAGGAGCCCTCCTGCTCCACTTTTCTGTATTAGTTTTTAACTTCTATCACTACAGGACACTTCTAGATTTAGGTGAATAACTAACCGTGCCTGGGAAAATACTTTCTTTTGAAAGAAGAAGAAGAAAACAAATAATTCAAAGAAAGATACATGGCATTAAATAAGATCTCTGACATTCCTGTTTCTATTGTAGGTGACTGCAGTCATTTTAGAATTGTTTTAACAAAACAATTGAGGACCTAAGTAGCTGCTGCTTTGATAGGTGAAAGACATGGAAAAAAGATTTACTTTTGTCATGATATATAGTTTCCACTAGTGGGAGGTAGATAAGACTAGCTGGTCTTTGAATACTTGATCCTGCAAATAATTACAAACATAACTTACATATGGAGCAGAGCTTCTGATGGAATTACTTATCTAGATAAGGTTATCCCTGTGCATAATTTCTGATGGGATTAAGGCCTAAAACTCATTTTTAACAGCTCCTAATTCTGTAGGAGCTCAGCTCCAGCTTGATAGTTAATCAACACATTAGCAATTTCAGAGCAGTTCTTTCCCCATACTGATGAGTAATCCTTACCAGTATGATTTAAAAATGAGATTTAAAATTGGTTTGTATTTTGGGCACAGAAGAGTCAGCGTGCCCTTGGCAAAAGATGTTGATCTGTCAATAACAATACCAACCGCTACAAGCAATTAACGTTCTGGGTCTAAAAATAGTGGCTCACTGTCCTTTTTCTTTGCCTGTAACATACGGGGTGATGGCTCAGATCAACAGGAAAGCATGACAAGTTGGCACTCAGAATGAAGTATTTAATTACTAGTGCTGATGACTAACGTGATTATACAATATGAATTAAAGTCTCTCAATTAATGGTTTCTTGCCCAATTTCAGATTCCACAATTCTAAATGAGATATTTTTGAAAATGAAGATAGGATTGCTTAAGACATGATAAAGCATGACTGAGGAAAATGAAACCTCTTCTTTGCAACTTTCATCTGTGGTTCATAAAAGGAAAACTATTTTAACACTGAAAATCCTCAAACATAAAATCCTCCCTCCAGTTACTATAATCTCCCAGACAGCAAGTGGGTAATTTCTTTTTTCCAACTTGCGGAAAAAAAGCCAAAACTTCCCAAATAACCGTACACAAAACATTGGAATTTGCATGAGAAGGATGCCCATCTAAAATTACACAGTAAGTTAATAAGACTTTTAAACCAGAACAGAAAAATCCATGGGACTCCTACAGGGAAATTGGTATCACACAGGAATGTCATAATACTGCACTGGATGAGAATGGCACTTGAGTTCAAAACAACAATGATCAACAGCTCATAGCTCAGCTGACTGCAGACAAATACAACACATACTGTACTACAGCATTTGTTCACTGATGCACAGAATAATTTCCCAGACTTGTTCCCTTCTACTTCCCCAATCTGTCTGCTTCCACCACCTCTGGCTGTTACTGGATGAATGGCATGCGCTCTTTGTTCTCATTATCCCCTTCATGGTCTTCTTCTTCTTCTCCAGCCTCACTTGTCTCTGTGCTGTCATTGGCCATCTGTAGGATGAAAGATGACAGACATCTGAGTACTTTTCACACTGGTTCATTCATTCTCATTTCAGTTTGATTCATTTGAAAGAGTGACTTTAAAAATGAAAGAAGCTACGGCTGCAACATGAAAATAAACATTCTGCTTGTGTAAAACTTTTCTTGGCCACTACACCACTTCCAGCTATAATTGTAAGCTATTCCCCCACTGCTCACAGCTGAATTTATGTAACAGAAAGCTGCTCTGCAGGACAATTGCACAAGTAGATCTGTGCACTTGTACTGATATTGAGGGTCTGGCATAGGAAATACAACTGTGTAGGAAGTTCACAGAATGTGTCAGACCTCTGGTTTCAATGCCTGCATCCACTCTTTCAGTAACACTGCTCTTTAATGCCAGCTAATGGATGGGATCTAGCCCCATATGAAGGCACAGTGTCATGAAAACCCAGAGCAGTGGATCTGTAGATGCTGGCACAATATACTCATGGCAGTGCAAATTTTGGATCGTATGGGAGTAGGTAGAAACTGCATGTCTGTGGTTTTATTGAAGATGCCTGTACAGGTACTAAGCAGTTGCAGAAACTTGTAGTTCAGGACAGTATTTAAGGAGAGCATTGTGTTTTTTCACATGTGATGAATATTTATTATAAGCTGTGTAAAGGTGCAAAACTCTCCTGTACTTCATGCTGTCTCTGGAGGCACAACCAAAGTGTAAATTGGACAGGTGGTAATGTTTAACAGCATAGATTAGTATGACTGAATTCTCTTATACACCAACATTACCTCTTTTAGGACACAATAAGACTCCTGTATTAGCTTATAACTGTTTCAAAACCAACTAAGCAAATGGCCCATTTACTTTTTAAAGAGAAATGCAGTGACATTGTATGTTTCCTGTTTGGTTACTAGTCTCTGCTGGAAATAAACAGAACCTGATTTTAATGGGGAAAAGCAATGGTCTGAAGTTACCCACATATTTGAATCAACACACTTGAGTGAAAGTGCATCAAATTTGTTCTCACCTTTTAACCAATGGCTATTGTGAATATACAGTATCAAGAGAACATGTGGAATAAATGTGTTAATGTTGTGTTACGGATTCTTGTTTACAGTTTCCAGATACAATTCAGCTGCAAAATAATGCCCAGTTTCCGCATGTGAGGTCCCAGAAGCTTTCTTTTCCCTTGCAATGATTTTGTACGATTTCTGGGGCCAGTTTCAGAGGAAGCACAACTAAGAGCTTAACTGTAATTCCAGGTTCTTTTCTGTTCCTTTGAAACAGAAGCTATCCCAAGTCTGAAAGCAAACTCGAGACATCAGTATAGATCTGAAATCAGATTTTCATTATCTCCTTTACTGTTCTTCCCTACATCATCAGTGAACATGTAGGCATGAGTCTGACTTCCTTTTACTACTGCTCTCTAATGTTTCAGTGCCATGTCAAGTGCTCCAAATGCAGTGGATCAGAGCTCCAGCACAACTATCTTCCTTCAGACCATTTCTAGAAGGGAGTACTTATATATTGTGCTTCTTCATATATTATAAAAAATTACAAGACATTTCTACCAAAACTATACTCTGACTTATGTGAGGGACTCAGCACTTCTGCGTTTGTATACTGCAGTAATGCTGACTGTGTCTTTTTTCTGTTCAATTCACTTATCAATACAGGAATTTTGCACTACGTGAAATGTCTATTTGTTTCCTATCACAGGGACAGAAATAGATGTAGTGGTTTCATCCTGATCTAACACTTGTTGACATGTTTCACAGAGGCAGATAGCCATTCAGTACAGAAAAGTGACTTCTGGGACTCTAGGAATGACAGTTGCATTTCACTTTGTGTTAAGTATACAAATTATTAATATTGGTTGTATTTAGGTGCTGTGGATTTAGAAGAAAACAGTATACAACCAAAATCATACGGGACATGTCTCCAAAAGTCCCCACCATGTTTTAACCTCTGTGACTGTACACCGTGTACATAGTGCTTTGCTCTCACCAGAGGAGTGGGTGTTTTCTCCACATCCAGAATTAGTTTCCCTATGTTTCCTCGGTCATGGATTCTCTGCATGGCTTCCTTCACCTGAAAGACAGATAAGCTATTGATAATTTTCAGGTACAGACTAAGAGAATCCTGAACTCCTTCCTTCCAAAACCAGCAATATTTAAGGCATGTTATGTGCAAAGTCATTCAAACAGCTGCTTGAAACAAAATTAATAGTTACACATTTTTCAGACAATTTGTAAGGCCTGATTTTTGCATTGTATTTGTCAAAATGGGATATGAGTCTTGATGACAGTTTCTGAATAGCATAATACATATATAATGTTAATGGAGTACAAAAGTAATGATTAGTTGAGGTGAAGAGAGAAATACAGGCTCAGGGAGTTAATCCTTAGAGGTTGCTCATTAGATTTTCTCCTTGCACAGTATTTATCCACAAATACTACTTTCACTGAAAGTATGAAATGTTTCTCTAATTGACCTTTGATAATTTCCCATTCATTACTTTTTCATTCCTATAGAGGGAATGTCATACCCAGGCAGTGGCTGTGATTAATGCAATGCAATGGCGCATTTCTTTCCTTCTTTTTTCCACCTTTTTGTTTCATTTTAAATAAGTAGTGTCCTACAGATACCACTAAGACTAGACATTTAACAGCTGGCTGCAATTAGCACATGCAAGAAAGGAACAAAAACTTCTTACTAGTGCACTGGAGATGAATTTATTTTGATGTATGACATTTCAAAACTCATGAGAGCTCAGTGTTGATGAATTGAAATAGTGTGTGCATTGCAATGAACGTTCAGGGTGCAGCATGCAGACCAGCATTAAATCACTGAAAACTGGAAGATGTCAAGACTTCCCTCACTTTCATGGTGGGAAACTTCAGGAACTGAAAAAGTACTGTCTCAGATCACTAATTTTTGCTGGCATAACAGGGTTTGTTGAGACAAGAAACAGTTTTATGTTAACAGGATCTACCATCTGTGACATAGTTCTATTGAATATTTTAAGAATAATGGTACAGAAGTTTGAAACTATATGCTGACTTGGGAACAAGTGGGTCCCACAATATATTTAAAAGCCTGAATTGGGGTCCAGACACCTAAGACAATTACTGAATGTCTAACACAGAAGGAGGTATGAGATTTTTAAAGATACTAAGTAAACACAGATTTTAACTTCCAATTAAATTTAATGGATGCTGTGCACAAAATGTCTTTACCATCTGTTAGCCTTATTTTGAAAGCCGACTGCAGTGAACTCAGTATTACAACCTTAATTTTGCAAAGTGGTTCCTTCAATTAGTAAACACCAGACTTGAGTTAAAAAAACGTTAGAACAGACGAGAAAATGGATTGGAAACCACAGTGACTACCTAAGTTAGGGCATTATTGCAAATTAACCTCAGAAAACACAGTCTGACACTGGATAGAATGTTGACCTCTAATTTATGAATTTCCCTTACAGTATAAACAATACCTAACTATTCTGTAAGACTTGTTCTGCACAATGGACAATATTCTTTTAAGAATATCCAAAAAAGACCCTGAAGAAGCAGCAGCTCTATTACTTTTTATTACTCTTATTAGCCAAAATCAAGGTTTTAGGAGTCTAGAGCACAGCATAACCAACCTGTATGTGGCATAATTGGAGAAATCAGCGAACACACTTGCCTGTCCACTGAAAGTTATTACCAGAACTTCATGTGGAAAGCAGTGGATGCAACTTTCATTTTAATTTGCATCATATCACATTAAGCAACGCAAATTTGAGAAAATGTGCTTTCCCTGCATTTTACATGCACAGTACCAAATGTAAGACTCTGGAGAAAGGTTCAGGAGGTGTTTCCAGGACACTTGTAAGTAGCTTGTAAATGCAAAATATATTAAAATTCTGAAAAAAAGGTTTGAAGAGCTGATATAACATCTTGTCACAGTTTAAGCCCAGCTGGTAACTCAGAACAACGCAGCTGCTCGCTCACTTCCCCAACCCCTTCCTTCTCCCCCTCCCAGAGGATGGGGAGGAGAATGGAAAGAATGTAACTCCCACAGGCTGAGGTAAGAACAGTCCAGTAACTAAGGTATAACACAAATCACTGCTGCTACCACCAATAATAATAATGATAAGGGAAATAACAAGGGGAGAGAATAAAACCGCTCACCACTCACTGACCGATACCCAGCGAAACTCGAGCAGTGATCTAGGCCTTCCGGGTAACTGCCCCCAGTTTCTATACTGGGCATGACGTGCTGTGGTATGGAATACTTCTTTGGTTAGTTTGGGTCAGGTGTCTTGTCTCTGCTTCCTCACAGCTTCCCCTCCTCCCTGGCAGAGCATGAGACTCAGATAGTCCTTGGTCAGGGTAAACATTACTGAGCAACAACTAAAAACACTGGTGTTATCAGCGCTGTTCCCAGGCTGAAAGTCAAAACCACAGCACTGCACCAGCTACTAAGAAGGAGAAAAATGAGTGCTACTGCTGAACCCAGGACAGTATCCACCCCTTATTCCATACCATCCATGTCATGCTCAGATCCCACATTTTTTCAATATGCCATCACTCTCATCTCATATATATATATATATATGTACATCCACACACTCACAAAGAGAGATATCATTCCTTAGTGCATGGACTAATCCCTATAAAGCTGCTGAGTTCATTCGGTCCATGATATCAGGCTCCATCTCTTGGTAACAGTCTTTCAGAGCAGGAGAGGCTGTGTGCAGTGTTGGATTGGTGCCTGCCGCTGACCCCATGGAATTTGTCAGGTCACTGCTGAGATTGTCTGGTTTCGTCATTCTCTGTTGGGATGATAGTCAGAGGGAAGTCAGGGCCAGGCGCTGGTGGCCTGATGATATCTACCTGGTGGGCTATAAAAGTGCTACACAGCAGGCAACGGCATACAATTGAGTTCATTGGCTGTTTTCCCCCCAAATCAAATCCCCTTGAAGTACACATCGGACTTCCCCATTTTCCCCCATTACCCAAGTATATCCAGGTCCCTGAGCACAAGCAATCCCACGAGTGGGTTTGCCTTTACCTGAAGCAGGAATAACCCAGACTGTCTTTCCCAGCAAATTCTTTATGTGCACCACAGGAACTTTATCCCCCTCTACAGTATGTAAAAGTTCTGACTGGGCTGGGCCAGCCCTGTTGGCAGATCCTCTGGTGTTGACCAACCAGGTGGCCTTTGGTAAATGTGCATCCCGATGTCTGAAAGTCCCGTCACCCATTGCTCTCAGTGTAGATTTTCCCAGAGACTGGTGCATGGTAGCGGATGTGATATACCCACTCAATGCCATGCTCCTTGGCCCAAGTGTCTATAAGGTTGCTCTGGAAATGAGTCCCATTGTCTGACTCAGTTCTCTCTAGGGTGCCGCGTCACCACAAGATTTGTTTCTGAAGGCCCAGGATAGTGTTCCGGGCAGTGGCGTGGGGCACCGCGTATGTTTCCAGCCATCCAGCGGTCAAAATCATTCTTCTTCTGGGTCACATGATAGAGAGGGCTTACAATTGAACTGTAATTTGGGATGTGCATTCTCCAGAACCCCACAGCACCCAAGAAAGTTTGTGTTTCTTTCTTATTGGTTGGTGGAGACATTGCTGTTATCTTATTGATCACATCTGTGGAGATCTGGTGACATTCATCTTGCCATTTCATTCCCCAAAATTGAATCTCCTGTGCAGGTCCCTTGACCTTACTCCGTTTTATGGCAAAACCGGCTTTCAGCAGGACTTGGATTATTTTCCTCCCTTTCTCAAAAACTTCTTCCGCTGTATCACCCCACACCATAATGTCATTAATGTATTGCAGGTGTTCTGGAGCTTGCCCCTGTTCCAGTGCATTCTGGATCAGTCCATGGCAAATGGTAGGGCTGTGTTTCCACCCCTGGGGCAGTCGGTTCCAAGTGAACTGGACACCCCTCCAAGTAAAAGCAAACTGTGGCCTGCACTCTGCTGCCAAAGGAATTGAGAAAAATGCATTGGCAATATCAATCGTGGCATACCACTTGGCTGCCTTTGACTCTAGTTCATACTGAAGTTCTAGCATGTCCGGTACGGCAGCACTCAATGGTGGTGTGACTTCATTCAGGCCACGATAGTCTACTGTTAGTCTCCATTCTCCATTAGATTTTCGCACTGGCCATATGGGGCTATTAAAGGGTGAGCGGGTCCTGCTGATCACCCCCTGACTCTCCAGTCTACGGATCAGCTGATGGATGGGAATCAGGGAGTCTCGGTTGGTGCGATATTGCCGCCGGTGCACTGTTGTGGTCGCAATTGGCACTTGTTGCTCTTCAACTTTCAGCAACCCCACAGCAGAGGGATCTTCTGAGAGACCAGGCAAGGTGGACAGCTGCTCAATTTCCTCAGTCTCCAAAGCAGCAATACCAAAAGCCCACCGGTACTTTTTTGGGTCTTTGAATACCCTCTCCTGAGGTAGTCTATGCCGAGGATGTATGTAGCCTCTGGACCAGTCACAATAGGGTGCTTTTGCCATTCCCTCCCAGTCAGGCTGATTTCAGCCTCCAGCACAGTCAACTCTTGGGATCGTCCTGTCACTCCAGAAATATAGATGGGTTCCACCCCTTGACAGCTTGATGGCATCAGGGTACACTGTGCACCTGTATCTACTAGAGCCTTATACTTCTGTGGGACTGATATGTCAGGCCATCTTATTCACACAGCCCAGTATATCCAATTGTCCCCTACCTCCATCTGGCTGGAGGCAGGGCCCCTCTAATAGTCATCACAATATTGGTCACTTACATCTTGTAGACAGGGATTAGCCTTCTTTTATCACAGGAGCTGGACTAAAATCAGCTCTTCCACTCCATCTGGGAACCTGCTCAGAAGAGACTGAAGCCACAGCTTTCATGGGATGATCAGACTTGACCTTTGTTCTCCAATTCATGCACCTGTTCCTCCAGAGCTGAGGCAGGTTTTCCATCCCATTTCATCATGTGTTCTCCATGATCCCACAGGTAAAACCATAGGGTGGCCTGTGGCATATACGTCCTATATCTTCTCTGTCGAGCAGTAGGACGCCTTTTGTTAATAGCTGAGATGTGTGTTGGTACACATGAGAAGCTGGATAGATCAGATAGATCATCTCTCAATTGTCTGAACTCCTGGGAGTTTTCCACAGCTGAAATGATGAAAGGGGTGAGATTGTCTTTGAACTCTTGGAGTTTATGAATCATTTCATCCACTGTTGGTGGTGCTACGTCATTACAGGTTATTGCTGCCAATGAGCGGGCATATGATAATGGTGCACTCTGTGTAAATATCCACCACATGGGTCGTGTGCATTTGACTTCATCTGGATCCATGGGTGCATTCCTAGCATCTGGCCTGCAATAGATCATCTCTACAATGGCTGATTCCCCCAGAGACTGGATGCCTTTTTCTAGAGTAGTCCACTTGGCCAAACAACTTATAACATTGTCCTTGTATGGAAACCTTTCTTTCACAGCTGCCAAGAGCCATCTCCAAAGGCTGAGGGACCATTTCTCTTTTGCAATTGCTTTGTCAATTCCCCCTACCCTAGCAAGTGATCCCAGCTGCTTGGCTTCCCTACCTTCTAGATTGTGACCGTAAGCTGCTTGGCCCAGCATCGAAGCAACCAGGTGATGATGTGCTCCCCTGGTTGACAGGTAAAATCTTTTCACATATTCCGTAGCTTGGTTGAGGCCCGGGGTCAAGAAGTCACCTCTTCTTCTTCTTCTTCTTCCTCTGATTCATGTAATTCTAACTCCTGATCAGATGCTGTCCCGTATAGTAAGCGCATCCTTCTTCACTGCACAAGTTGCTTTTTGTGCCTCTTTTTGCTTTTCTCCTTGCGTACAGGAGCAACCGACAAGTGGCACAAATTGGTCCTTTGGTTTAGCTGCAGTGATTATCACTGTGGTTGGAGTGCCTGCAGCATCTGTTGTCAGGGTTGGTGCAGCTGCTGCGCTTGGGGCTTGAGTAGCACCAGCAGCTGTGCTGTCTGTTGCGATCAGAGTTTGAGTAGCTGCTGTACTTGTCCCTGGGGTTGGTGTTGGTATACTTGAAGTAGCTGTGTTGTCTGTTGACATTGTCTGAGACATTTTTTTTCCTTTTGAAGGTGCTGGATAGTGTTGAACAGGGCTCTGTAAGCATAGGACAAGCCCCAGCACATTGCCATGATTTGTACATCTCTGGTATGACCAGAATGACAACGCACCTCATTTAAGTGTTTTACTAATTTTTCTGAATTTTGCACTTGTTTAGTGGTGAAGTTCCAAAGCACTGGAAGGGCCCACTGGCCTAGATACTTGCCTATACTATCCCACACACCCTGCCACTCATGACTGTCCAGCCTCGGAGAAAATCTCTTGGTCCTCCTATATCATCGTCTAACCCTAGACAAGACCCAAACCCAACTCTGCTTAACTTTCGAGATCAAATAAAATGGGCATTGGTAAAACACACTCTGTGTGTGTTACAACATGGTGATCCCCACCACAATCAACAGGCAGCTCTCAAGGGTACCCAAAGGCCATTCAAAACCCTCAGAACTCTCAAATGATGCTGTAAATAGTCTGGTGGGGGAGCTAGGAATGTAAGGGAATGTCTTCTTCATAGGTTGACCACCTGAGGAGAAAACAAAAGGTCATAGAATCATAAAATAGTTAGGGTTGGAAAGGACCTTAAGATGATCTAGTTCCAATCTAGTGATAGGGACACCTCTCACTAAACCCTGTCATCAAAGGCTCTATCCAATCGAACTTTGAACACCGCAAGGGATGGAGCATTCAAAACCTCCCTGGGCAACCCATTCCAGTGCCTCACCACCCTTACAGGAAAGAATTTCTTCATTATATCTAATCTAAACTTCCCCTGTTTAAGTTTTAACCCGTTACCCCTTGTCCTATCACTACAGCCTCTAGTGAAGAGTCCCTCCCCAGCATCCCTATAGGCCCCCTTCAGATACTGGAAGGCTGCTATGACATCTCCATGCAGCCTTCTCTTCTCCACGCTGAACAGCCCCAACTTTTTCAGCCTGTCTTCATACGGGAGGTGCTCCAGTCCCCTGATCATCCTCGTGCCCTCCTCTGGACTTGTTCAAACAGTTCCATGTCCTTTTTATGTTGAGGACACCAGAACTGCACACAATACTCCAAGTGAGGTCTCACGAGAGCAGAGCAGAGGGGCAGGATCACCTCCTTCCACCTGCTGGTCACACTCCTTTGGATGCAGCCCAGGATACGGTTGGCTTTCCGGGCTGTGAGCACACACTGAAGCTGGCTCATGTTCATTTTCTCATCAACCAACACCCCCAAGTCCTTCTCCACACGGCTGCTCTGAATCTCTTCTCTGCCCAACCTGTAGCTGGGCCTGGGATTGCTCCCACCCAGGTGTAGGACCTTGCACCTGGCATGGTTAAACGCCATCAGGTTTGCATCAGCCCACCTCACAAGTGTGTCAAGGTCCCTCTGGATGGCATTCCTTCCCTCCAGGGTATCAACCGAACCACACAGCTTGGTGTCATCGGCAAACTTGCTGAGGGCACACTCAATCCCACTCTCCATGTCAGCGACAAAGATGTTGAACAAGACCGGTCCCAACACCGATCCCTAAGGGACACTATTCATTACTGGTCTCCAGCCGGACATTGAGCCACTGACCACAACTCTTTGTGTGTGGCCATCCAGCCAGTTCTTTATCCACTGAGTGGTCCATCCATCAAATTGATGTCTCTCCAATTTAGAGACAAGGATGTCGTGTGGTACAGTGTTGAACGCTTTGCACAAGTCCAGGTAGATGACATCAACTGCTCTACCCCTGTCCATCAGTTCTGTAGCCCCATCATAGAAGGCCACCAAATGGGTCAGGCAGGATTTCCCCTTAGTGAAGCCATGCTGGCTGTCACCAAGCACCTTGTTGTTTTTCATGTGCCTTAGCATGCCTTCCAGGAGAATCTGCTCCAAGATTTTGCCCGGCACGGAGGTGAGACTGACTGGCCTGTAATTCCCCGGGTCATCTGTTTTCCTCTTCTTGAAAACGGGGGTTATATTTCCCTTTTTCCAGTCATTGGGAACTTCACCTGACTGCCATGATTTTTCACATATGATGGCCAGCGGCTTAGCAACTTCATTCACCAGCTCCTTCAGGACCCGTGGATGGATTTTATCAGGTCCCATGGACTTGTGCACGTTCAGGTTCTCAAGACAGTCTTGAACCAGATCCTCTCCTACAGTGGGCCCAAGGTCTTCATTCTCACAGTCCCTGCGTCTGCCTTCCAAGACTTGGGTGGTGTGGTCAGGGCCTTTGCCAGTGAAAACTGAGGCAAAGAAGTCATTAAGAACCTCAGCCTTCTCCAAGTCCAGGGTAGCCAGCTTCTGGAGAGGGCCCACGTTGTCCATAGTCTGTCTTTTAAAAGATGTGTAAGTGCTAAACACTTCCATTAGATACCTTCCAAAGTACAGAGGTGATGACCACACTGGGAACGCAAGCCAGTTTCATGATCAATGAGTCTATTGTATTACAAATCACTACCAGGAAGTACAGTGAAACAAGAACCTTAGCCCAAGGCAACTAGCCAATAAACACTATCACAGCAAATACCAACTGTAAGTGAGGTACAACATTCTGAAACTCTGAGGTCAAGAGCAACAACTTGACTTGAGGGCCAATAAATCAGCATTGTGACAAGTGACTATTAATCCAAAACAATGAATGCGTATCACAAATATGATCTGGTCAGATCTGTCATTATCTCAACCCTTTGTGCCGTATGTTGGGCGCCACAAACAACTGTCGTGGTTTAAGCCCAGCCAGTAACTCAGAACCACACAGTCGCTCGCTCACCCCCCTAAACCCTTTCCTTCTGCCCCTCCCAGAGGGATGGAGAGGAGAACGGAAAGAATGTAACTCCCACAGGCTGAGATAAAAACACAGTCCAGTAACTAAGGTATAACACAAAATCACTGCTGCTACCACCAATAATAATAATGATAAGGGAAATAATAAGGTAAGAGAATACAACCGCTCACCACCTGCCGATTGATACGCAGCCTGACCCCAGCAGTGACCTAGCCCTTCCGGGTAACTGCCCCCAGTTTATATACGGGGCATGATGTGCTGTGGTATGGAATACCTCTTTGGCTAGTTTCGGTCAGGTGTCCTGTCTCTGCTTCCACCCAGCTTCCCCCACTCCCTGGCAAAGCATGAGACTCAGAAAGTCCTTGGTCAGAGTAAACATTACTGAGCAACAACTAAAAACATCGGTGTTATCAGCGCTGTTCCCAGGCTGACAGTCAAAACCACAGCACTGCACAACACTGCTACTAAGAAGGAGAAAAATGACTGCTACTGCTGAACCCAGGACACATCTGTATATTTTAGTGTTATTTGCCAGTTAGTCAAATTCTGTACTAGTGCAATGCCATTCTGAGTTAAGAGACCATTTCATAAATGAGTAATTTTTATGTTTATGGCTGCTAACAGTCCACTCATTCAACCAAGACTGCAACTACTTGTTTCCCAAGGCACCTGAATATTAAAACCATTTCCTCTTATGCTATAGAGAGCAGAGAGCACTAAAAACCTTCTTTGCTATGCAAGTATGGTTAAGGTTTAAGTTGTCCTATGCAGACTACATAAAATTATTTCCTTTTCATGCAAACATTTAAGTGCTGCATATATTCTGCTCTCAGTGAGCGTTGTATGGAGCTTCTGCTGAGACTCTGCCCAAGCGTTTGCACGTTATGAATGAAGACAGTGAATCACTGTGCAGTTGGTTAAAATCAGAACCAGGCTTAACTGGTAGTACAGTGAGATTTGAGGCTTCTCAGAATCGGTTGAAGTTTGATTCAAAATGAATATCCCTTCCAGTAGCAAGGATCAAAAGGGTTTCCCTCCTATTACAGAATAGTACTTTTCCCCAATTATTCTATATTGGTTGCTTTTTTGCATTTCTCAGCTCAAATCCAAGAAAATGGACCCAATGTACTTTTGTTTATATGAACGAGTTAACTGAATTTCATATTCTGCAGTATCATCAGCAGAAAGCTCTTGCACTGTAAATAGTGCAAAGTATGTTTACTAATATAGTTTCCACTGGAATAAAGGACAAAAAAATTTGTTGGCTTTTGCTTGCTTTCAGTATAGCTCAGCCCGTAGAGGGCTTCTGTCTAAATTAACACTGAACTACAGATTTTAGCTTGAGAGGCACAGAATTGGCACAATTATGTATCACAGAGCCCTGTACTGGATTCAGATTTTTATATGTCAGTGGACAATTGGAAAATTCTTCCACTTTCCATGTTATTTATGCAAGGAAAGTTGGCAGACCAGTTATGGAAAAACAAGACCAACCCAGAAAGCTGTACAGCCATGCACTGTCTCATGAATCCATCATAGGCACTTCTAGGCAGCAGTGGAGGAAAACAATCAATAGCAAAGGAGAAAGAAAAGGAATCCCAAGTTTGCCCTTTCCCTCAAGCCCACTTATATTAATTCGTATTTTAGTGTGACATACTGCTTTTAATCGTACTCTAGAGCAGAATCATCTATCTGCTCAGCCTAGTGGAAAATGGTAACAAACACAGGCAAAGGACCTTTCTAATTCAGTTTGAAAGAATCTGTGTTTGCTCTAGGGAATATGCTTTTATAACTGAAGATTTTGAACAAGTGTATTTCTCCCATCCCTTTCAGCTCTGCAAACTGTACAGTCAAGGATATTTTATCACATATCCTCATTCAAATGTTTTTCAACAATAGTGAATCTGGAAATTAAGATGGCCTATGCAATAATGAGGTCATCTGTAAAACAAAACCATATGATCTTAGAAAGAAAGAAGCAATGAACCTCTAGGTCCTTTACAAGTCATGTTTACCCTGTCAGAAACAGTCAAATACTTATTTTTCATCATAATTCCCCAAGTACTGAGCCTTCTGAGCCTTCAATGAGCTCTTTCCTCACACCACTCTGCTGGACCCAGGCAGAGAGGCAAGGAACATAAAATATATACAGCTCATTTGGGAATGAACAGACCCATCACACTGTGTTAGTATTATGAGCAAAATTTAGCAGCTTTAGCATTACTAGGAAAATTTTAGTCTATTAACACACATTTGTACTTTTAGAAAGTTGTTATGCTACCAATGCTACCAACAGAATTCTTTGCAGAAGCCTTGATACAAACACAGGATTAAAAAAAAAATCACAAAGCTGGCCTGTTGTAAAAAGACCTATTTAAGTGTATTTTCCTAAGGGGATGTTACGGTTGGGATTTTGGAGCTTCCCTTGGATCCAAGCCATTTCTGTCCATCTGTATTGTGCATCACGCTGGGAAGAGCAACAATTAGTGTCAACAGACCTTGAAAGGACAGTAAGGGCAGAAATGCCTTCATGTTACCAGTCAATGTTCTAAAAGAGGTTTCACAACAGCTGTGTTCTCTGAATGTATAAATTTTGATAGCTGTACTGAATCCTCTCCAACACTGCCATAGTGTCTCTCCTGAGGTATTCCACAAAAGTATCAGGAAGTTTGGCTATTTTACCCTCTTTTAAGATCCATTAAGCAAGTGCAAGCTTGTATAAAAGAAAAAAAAGAGAGAAGCAAAAATTATTTTGTTTTCTTACTAGCATTTCTACAATAGTAAAGAACCAGTAATAGCAAGGTACTATTATTAATGTACTAATACTGCAACTAAGAAACCGCCTTTTAGGAATTACATTATATTATATTAAATTACTTAATAAATTTAACAAAGTGCTGTGTCAGCACTCCTGACTAATTTGCAATATATTTCTATATGAGAAAACTATGTAAAAAGGCACAAAATTAAGCATGCTATTACCTTTAACCACTCAGACTGGGAAAAATATTTTCATACTGAAATTAAAAATTGCAGCCACATTTTTTTACTCAAATGGTTTCTGCAAATCTAAAATCATGAAAGCCAGCTATATTCCAAATACAGCAAGTAACATAATATGCTATCAGATTATATTTGAATTATCTGTAGCTAGTTTATGATTACATTGGTTTTCCACAGCTTTTGATGGAAGTGTGTAAAACCAGTCCATTTTAAATTGACTAAAAGACTTTGGTTTTTTTTTTTCCCTGAAATGCACCTTGTACGCCTGCCTTAGTACTAGAGTTTTTCCTATGTTCTTGGATTTTTCTTGTTTGTTTTTAGCCCTGTGTTTTCCCCAGGTGAAATGAGTAACTGGGACAGATTTGTTGTCTGGCTTTTCATCTGAAGTCATTCATTTCAGGTCCCCACCTCTAGTGTCTTGCTAGCACTGGCACGGATCCTTCAATTTGCTGTAGCCTGCAACTGAAGTGAGACAAAGGAGGAGAACAGTGCCTTAAAGAAGATACCTTATGATTTAACCTTGGATCGCCATTACAGAACAAGATGAGCTCCTAAACAGGAACAAGGGAAGCCTCTGAACAGAGATGTTTTCCTGGACATAAGTCTGACCCTTTATAAATAATGTATGCCTGAAACAATTACACTCCAACTTTGTATTGCTATAGTCAAGCCTCCAACTGTTTCCTCATTTTACTTCAAACTAATTTGTTGGCTGTTCTGCATTTGAAACTAAGAGCCAAGAGTAATCTCTACTGAGGCATTCATAAATGCTTGCTGACATTCAGTTGTCTCTGGAAGTTCATTCTGTTGTTAGAATATAGCAAAAGTAGTCTACTGCTTTATAAATACAGTAAAATTCAAATGCAAAATTATCTGTTGCACCATTCCACAGTGTGAAAGATAAATGCTGCCTGCCTAAGAAATGGATGCTATTTTCAAGCCTTTGGATATTATTTTAAACATAATGATCCATTTCTGTACTTGGCTCTTATAAGGAGCCCACCTCAGGAGGAAAATAAAGAGACTGTGCAGCTGGAACACTAAACTGCTTGCTAAGCCAATATAACACATTAGGGGCTTTAGGCCCATGTTAGTAATATGAATATTTAGTAGAGAGAAACAATGAAGGCAACATGCCATGGAAAAACATCCTAGTAGAAATGTCAAAACCTAATGCTTTCATCATCAGACATGAAGCTGTTCAGCTCAGTATTTTATCTTTTGTTTCATCTTTCAGCTCAGAATTTTATCTTTTTAGTAAAATCTTACATTTATTTCAGAAAAAAAAAAAGACACTGGTGCACTAGAAGAGTAGCTGTTAATTTCATGAGGTTGAATGCAGTTTATTGCACAAAGTGTCATCTACAGAGTAGAGTTCCATTTTTGTAGATGACTTCTTTATTCCCCACTGTCAGCTAAGACAGGTTTATTGGACAGTGGCTGAGGACTTGTACTTTCTTTTCTTGGGTCCCTCTGGTGATAATGAGGTTTATCTTCATTTCCCTGAGGTATATGAAAAGTTTTGTCTTTACAATAAAGGTATCTCATTCACCTGTCTGGTGAATTAGGCTGTAGTATGAGAGGCTGAAGAATCTTATGACAAGTTACAAATTTAATCCAAGCCAGAAGCAAAATTAGTTCAATTATCTCAGTGTAATATGTCAAACTCACCCATTGTTCTAATGATGTATCATCATGTGCTGTCAAAAAGGTGATCAGTACCCAAATAAAGCAGACGTTCCTCACCTCCAGATGGTCACAGTGGAACAGAGCATCAATTTACTTTTTGATCTACAACTGTAATTCCCCCCCCCCCCCCATTAGTTCTACACTTTTAAGTTCAATATTACTGTTTATTTTCACACATCATCTCAAAGAATCCCCTTTTGTCCCATTTACACACTGAAAATATCCAAGCCTGCCAACATGTCAAGACTGTTCCCCTCTAGTCATGAAATGATCCCCTCATCCATCATAAACTGCACTGTAAAGATCACCCCAAAGTCTTCCTTTTACAGCTATGTCCCTCCTAGCATGTGCTAGAACTCAAAGTTAGAAGCCTTGGTTCACAAATAGGTTGGAAAAGAAAAAAAAGAGTAAATCAGATTATCTCATGGGATCTAACAGCATCATCTTTTGCTTGTGCTGTGCAAAACAGCTCCAAAATCTATGTCATAGTGCTACTGTGAGGTTCAGTAGAGGCTGGAAAGGAAAGCACACAGTATGACAGCTACTCTTTGAGGAGAATCTGAAATATTCTGTGTATATGAACAAATGTCACTCTCTGTTCTACTGCTGTAACTTCCCTGACATCACTAAGTTGCATGTGAATGACAGAAACAGGTACTGGGAGAGGATAAAAATCTCAGTTGATAAAGGAATAATGGTAGTGTTCAACAGGCTTCAATTACTTGAACATATGTTCTGTAATGGAATATTATTCTTCAAACATGGTTTTCAGGCAGGTCAGCACTTTGAGTACTCCTCCAGTCTTGGCAGAGCATGAACTTTCCATTAGCAGGACTCAGTATTTTACTTCTGAAAGCTGAGAGAGCTTCCTCCTATTACCCCAGCACTAGTCCTCTATGCTCAGCTATAAAAAGAACTTCAGCTTCTGCATTACTTCCATGCAGGCTCTCTCTAACATAAGAGCTATCTGCAAAAGAATTCCTTACCAATAATTAATTCTTCTCTTTCTCACTGTCGTGTGTCTGAGAAGCCTGCAACTGCATCATGTCTGCAAAATCACATGGACAGGATCTCCATGGTGATAGTGTCATGTGGTATGCAAACATCAGCTGGCAAGTCAAGGTTACTTTGGCAACAGTACCAAGTGCCACAGGTAATGATCCAGATCTTGTTCAGGTTTATGAAAGAATACTCTGATTGAAAAACTTGACCATTTCTCATTGTAGGGCTGGTTCTGTTCTGTTGCTGTTCATACCAGACACTATTTCAGTGAGCCCAAAGCCATCCCTATTAGGATTACAAACATATTTAAGCATCATTTTTATGCCGTAATGAAGAAAAAGATGCATACTGCAGTTTATTCTAGCTGACATACTGCATAAGCAATACTTTAATACTAAAGCTGTCATTAGCACTAAAAGGCAACATGATTTTTACTATCAGACTCACTGCTGTGGTCTATTACAAAGCTATGTAATAGGACTTCTGAGCTGCATTGTAATTCTCAGACCACGAGAACAGTTTTCTTTCATGTCATTGGCATATACAGCCAAGAAACTGAACACAGAACCCCATACAAAGGAAAATCATGTAGTCTGTCTTCTGGATTATGTCTGTTTAGCTTTGGTCTGTGGAAGGGAGGAAACTCAAGAAACCAAGGATAACAGTTTCTTAACTTGCTGGCAGTTCTAGGGGAAGTTGTCTGGGGAACTATTCTGCACAGATTTTGCCAGGGCTTTAGGGCATGAGGAGTATGTAGCAGGCCTGGCTATGAACAGCAGCATAAGGGGTCATGGAGTCCCCTTGCTGGGAAGCTAACATGTCATGTCATCCTGCTCGTACCCATCTGAAATCAAAACCAATTTAATTTGACTCACCTGTTAATGCTCTGTTATACAACTTTTGCACCAAGTGTTTTTCCTGCGTACCTGTAAATATAAAGTACTTTTAAATCCCTTTCATTCCTCTAGGGCTATTCACAGCTGCAAACATCAGCTCTGGCCTCTATTCCTTTTTGCTGCCTGTCAGTGAAGAGAGACCTTTTCTCTGGAATACCTTTTAGCCTCACTGTATGTTGCCATAGCAGCAAGACTAAAACCAGACCCTGGATAAGAAAAATGTCAAAGGAATAAAATCTGACGCCAAAAGCGAATTCTGACTCTGAGTCCCCCCTCGACTACTGAAGATATCTATTAAGTTATACATCTTCTAGATGGAGAGCTACAGCTGCAGCACTGTGCTGTTTTCACTCTTTCCTTATTCCTATAAGCTCCTGCTGACGTCAATGTGTACTTGTTTTGCCTCAATAAATTCAAAGAAAAAAAGAGATTTAAAGCCTTGTAATTACAAAATAACTGAGCCAAATCTTGGCAGCTTTTACTTGCGGAGTCAACATGGGTAAAGCAGAAAAAAGGCAGAACCAACATCAAATTAAATATTTAGGAGTACTAAACAGTAGTGCCTCGATTACCAGTTTGGTGGGAGCTTTCCTACACAGTAAAAGAGAAGAGGCCTTCCAAACTGATCCATCAATACAGGGAATTCCAGCAAGTTAGGACAGCTCAGGGAGATTCAGTACTTTCACAGTTAAAGACTAGTGTTTTGGGTGCAAAGAAGTGCTATAGAAAGAACATCTCTATAAAGACTGTGTATTATCTCAGAAAAAACTTCACAGAGAGGCAAAGCTATTTTTGATCTTCACTGGCACAGCACAGCTTTTTCCATTATCATTTGTTATTAACATAAGCTTAAAGAAAAAGAGGAATTTTCTTCTTCTGTATTAAAGCCACGAGTAGAAGAGGTCAGAACATTCATAGCACTTTTCTCCATTCTAAGCAATAATGCATCTTATAGTGAGTTGCAGCCCACTGTGCACACAGGGATATCCAAACACTCCA
Source organism: Pezoporus occidentalis (assembly GCF_034315485.1). Classification (NCBI taxonomy): domain Eukaryota; kingdom Metazoa; phylum Chordata; class Aves; order Psittaciformes; family Psittacidae; genus Pezoporus; species Pezoporus occidentalis. Next base: position 3,739,980 of record NW_026913856.1, on the reverse strand, counting down.
GAACCTTAGAGTATTTAAAAGTGTAGTGGTTCAGATCCCACCCTAGTAAGCCTGGTTTCATCCAGACCATCAGTCCTTAGACTGGGCAAAATTCCTTTGGCTGCAAAGGAGTTTTGGCAGTCACAGGCAAAAGAAACAGGCCCTCTGTATTTGGTTAGGATGCAGCAATCTCCTGTCTAAATTGAATTCATATATAACGTTCAGTTTGGTGTATTCCTGTATCCCATCATAATCTGTTGTAACAATTTATGTCAGGAAATAAAGTTTATTACATTCAACACTATGCAATTAAAAAGAAAAAAAAATTTTATGTTGTTACTGACTATCGAGCTCCATGACATCAATTTTTTAAACTCTTGCCTCAGCAATGTTGCCTTGTGATCTCCTTGAAAAAAACATTTGGAGAAAAAACTGCAATAACCCACAAGTATGTCTCATCTGTTCTCTTTCATATGAGCATGCTCTAATAGTTTAGGGTCATTAAACTTTCCCCCTCTTACACCCCAGAACATAGAATCATAGAATACTTAGGGTTGGAAAGGACCTTAAGATCATCTAGTTCAAACCCCCCTGCCGTGGGCAGGGACACCTCTCACTAAACCATATCATCCAAGGCCTCGTCCAACCTAACCTTGAACACTGCCAGGGATGGAGCATTCACAACTTCCCTGGGCAACCCATTCCAGTGCCTCACCACCATCACATTAAAGAACTTCCTCCTTATATCCAATCTAAACTTCCTCTGTTTAAGTTTTAACCCGTTACCCCTTGTCCTACAGTCCCTAATGAAGAGTCCCTCCCCCGCATCCCTATAGGCCCCCTTCAGATACTGGAAGGCTGCTATGAGGTCTCCATGCAGCCTTCTCTTCTCCACACTGAACAGCCCCAACTTTCTCAGCCTGTCTTCATACAGGAGGTGCTCCAGTCCCCTGATCATCCTCATGGCCTCCTCTGGACTTGTTCCAACAGTTTCGTGTCCTTTTTATGTTGAGGACACCAGAACTGCACACAATACTCCAAGTGAGGCCTCATGAGAGCAGAGCAGAGGGGCAGGATCACCTCCTTCGACCTGCTAGTCACGCTTCTTTGGATGCAGCCCAGGATACGGTTGCTTTCCGGGCTGCAAGTGCACACTGAAGCTGGCTCATGTTCATTTTCTCATCAACCAACACCCCCAAGTCCTTCTCCACATGGCTGCTCTGAATCTCTTCTCTGCCCAACCTGTAGCTGGGCCTGGGATTGCTCAGACCCAGGTGTAGGACCTTGCACTTGTTGTGGTTAAACTCCATGAGGTTGGCATCAGCCCACCTCACAAGCGTGTCGAGGTCCCTCTGGATGGCATTCCTTCCCTCCAGGGTATCAACCGAACCACACAGCTTGGTGTCATCGGCAAACTTGCTGAGGGTGCACTCAATCCCATGTCCATGTCAGCGACAAAGATGTTGAACAAGACCGGTCCCAACACCGATCCCTGAGGGACACCGCTCGTTACTGGTCTCCAGCTGGACATTGAGCCATTGACCACAACTCTTTGCATGTGGCCATCCAGCCAGTTCTTTATCCACTGAGTGGTCCATCCATCAAATTGATGTCTCTCCAATTTAGAGACAAGGATGTCATACGGGACATTCTCAAATGCTTTGCACAAGTCCAGGTAGATGACATCAACTGCTCTACCCCTGTCTATCAGTTCTGTAGCCCCATCATAGAAGGCCACCAAATTGGTCAGGCAGGATTTAATTATAAGCATAATTATAAGCATTTAATTATACTACTTCATATAGTGTTGTATTGTTGCCTTTCGAATTACAATGCCTAGGCTGTAGAAGGTGAATGCTGCAGATCTCCTCTGCAGCAGCAGTCCTGTCTGGTTACTCCTCTGGAGAAATCTGGCAAACAGAGATCCCTCTTCACACACAAGTGAAAGATCAGACAGCCCTTCTGGAACTATGCTGTTTCACAGCCACACAAGAACTCAAATCTGAAATACTTCCAGGACCATGGCTTTTCATACAGACTGTCTAGACACTTGCAGGACACTACTTAAAGACACAAGAATTTCTGCTTTGACACCATGTTCTGAATTGCCTCTGAACTAACTAGCCTCAAGGTGCTCCAAGTCAAGTCAATCCATGTCTTAGCTCTGCCTATGGGCAAATGGCACAAACACTGTCACTTGGGGGGTCAGGGGGAACCCAGCAAACCATCTTGCAAAATGTTAGGGGATTGCTGAACCTGCATTTATCAAGAACCAATGCCAACTCTACCACATTTTGTACATGTGTGCAGTTACACCAGAATATAAATGGAATACCAAAGACTCTGCTCTTTTCTGCAGGGACTCTGCTTCATCTGTGCGACATTTGGGACTATAGGGTCCTGATTGCTGAGGTTCCAGGCAGAGCAGATTTGACATTAATAACAGTGTTGAACCTCTGCACTGATAGCACCTGTGGATATTACTTGTGGATTTAACACTGCTCCACTGTATAGCTGCGTGAAAAACATCTGGATTACACACTTTGGTTTCTTTGTCTTTATGAAAACATGTAATACTTACATAGTTTAACTGCAGTATTTCTCACCAACACTTTTAAACCTAGACTTAAAGCATTGCAACCTGCATGACAGTGGTTTCCTTCCCCCTCGCCTCCATCCCTAATCAGTAAGCCAATTATGTAAATTTTTGAAACTCATCAAGGTAAATCCCAAAGGTCTGTAAAGATCTGAATGAGAAAATATTTCTCCTTTGATTTCTGGTATATTTTGTTTTGTTTGTTTCAGAAAGTGGTCCCATGAGGATTGCAAATCTAATTATTCGTAAGTCATCATTGTGTTTTTAGATTATTCCAAAAGCTCTCTAAGTCAGAGTCTACCACTGGGTGCCACTCCATAACTTCATTAAAGCCATATTTAAACAAAACCAAAATCCACTGATATATTAAATTGTAATACAATTATAATGTTAGAGAGGATTCATGCTTATCCTCACTTTGACCTACATGAGTTTACATCAGTAGGATTGAAATCATTTATCTAGGTGAGAGGAGAGATACCTGAATTTATCTTGCTAGCCAGTTGACATTTTTACAATATATTTTGCAGTCTATTTGCTTTATTACTTAGTATTTCTCCTGGCACTGTTAAAAAATGTCTCATTCTAAGCCTATATTAAAGATCTTAACTCCACATAAATATTGTACGAACGTGATTGCTATAAAAATTGGTTGAGTTTACAAGAAGTTTAATGCTCATATATGAATTCTCATTCATCTCAGCATTACACTGTATCGACTGAAATCAAATTGCTCTGTAATTGGTAGCAGGGAGCCAAAGCAGAAGTGTTCATGTGGTAGAATGTCACCACATGACAGTTTCTAATCTAATTCAATTAAACTTGCATGTGTAGATGTACCAAAAATAAAGGAAACCGCACATATACTAGCTACAATAATTCAGGAAAATAGGCAAGAACTTTAATAACACATTTTGCTAGTTCTATGTTAATGCAGACTTAACTAGAGGGACTCCTAGAACTATGCTGGATGTTTCTCTTAAATTGAAGGAAAAAATACAGCATTGTGTTATTCCTGCTAAATAATTCAAACCTTTTTCCTCAGGAAGGTTTAAGATCTTGAAGTTATTTTACCCAGGACCTAACCACAGCATACAATAGAAAAGAACTTAGGTTATTCTCAAGGCTGTTGGTATTTGGTGGTGGTAAGGAATTCACTTTTACACAACCTTTATTCTACTAAACTGAACACATATTTGGAGCTGTCTGATGTGTGAGGCTTTATTTCTTAGAGATACTGTCCACATTTTCAGATTGTGTGCATTTCAATACCACATTCAAAGCCTGAACTTTGAAATTCAAACTAGCACAGTCAGTAAAATCAAAATACCGAAAAATCAGTTGCTCACTTGAAAATCTTAAAAATTATGTTGCTTCCTTTTGGTATAGTTTTCTCTAAATCAGTGATCATAACAAAAAATTGCCCTACAAAATATCTTCATGTTCAATCATTCACAGCAGGCTAGTACATGTAAGAACCTTTTAGTGTTGATGATTTATCTGCTCTGCTGCCCTGGTGTTAATTTATATTATCTGTAATGAGTATACTATTATTATTAAACTGCAATACTACCTAAAATTCCATTATCACATTAAATTTGGATTACATGATGCTAAGAGAGGTCTTTATGCCCAAGAGTAATTTTGCTTTTAAAACTCATCTGTGTTTAAAATGATTGGAAAGAATATATGAGCCATTTTCATTAGGTGAGAACATTTACCTTGATTGATGATTGTTATGCACTAAGATAAAGTGTAATTTCGGATACAATCACTCCATTTTGTTCAGGGTAAAATTATATAAACCCTTGCTTCCAACTAGTTCCCCACTATAGTTAGAACAGGAAAATTTAAACATAGTACATCAATGTTATAAGATGTTACAAAATCTTAAAGCTTTAAGACTTCAAAAATCACGTGACAGGGGATTCTGCATAATAATAATTAAAAAAAAACACAAATAAGAGCAGTCTAATAATTAGATGGCATTAGAACTGTATATAGTGTGTGTTGCTGCTACTACTGCTGAGTAAGTGCCCATGACCAACTTTCACAGCTTTTGGGGAACCTGCTTAAGGCTCCTGGTGAACCCCACGAGTGGGCTGAAAGCACAACCTGGAAGATGCTTGTTTACACTGACTGGGATATTTATTCTCTTGCCCTCTAGGGCATAATGAATCAGTCTATTCATGATGAATCTCTAGGTGTGTAAGGATTCAAGCACTGGAATACACTGACTTATGAAGTTTAATATTAACTGTCTTTCCTAATTACAATAAATATCAGCAACGGATCACATGGTTAATATGTAGAAGATTATCTACATATTACATGCACAAAATTATCTTCTCAACAAATCTTGCAGGTAAGACAGTAATAAGTCCTTTTTTGGGGGATATCAGCAAAGCTGGTTGAAATAGAACACAAAATGTGTGCCTTCTTTACAATAGAGAGAATCTAGTAACCTAATCAGACTATCACTATGAAAATGAAAAGAAAAATTATGAAAAAAACAACCCAGGAGATAAATTTTGTGCTACTGCTCATGAGATTTCAAAAATTGTATTAGTCTGCCAAAACTAGCCATCAACACAATTAGTTACTGAGACACAAACTCGGTTTTGCTGCCAGAACTAATAATTCACTTTTTCTTTGGCTACTGTTACACAGATACACTGATAAGCACATCCCAGGAGAAGAACTAGAATGTCCACTCTAAAAAGGCATTTCTAAAACCAAAAAGACCCAATTAATTTCATTTACCAGAGTTTTCTGTCAGATGTTACTTATCACTAACAACTAAACATGTTTCTAATATAGCTAAAAGCTTATGTCAACTTTATTTCTTTATAGACCAAGAACATAAAATCCCCAGAAGCAGAAAACTGTGATCTAGAATACAGAGCAGAAATGCTCAAGGCAAAACATCTACTGATATTTCTCACTTTTCAGTCTCTGAAAAAAGCATCTCATTCCCTTCTGCTCTATGAACCTCTCTGGTCACTGTCAGTCATGGAAGACAACCACAGGTACCAATGTTGCCAATGAAGCATCATTTAGACAAAATAGACTTACCACACTTAAATAGGGAGAGATATTTTCCTTATTCTCGTCTCCCACTCTTTTTTGATTCTTTTCACACACATGGCTTTCTAGGCATTCATTTATTAATGAACTCATAAATTATACCCAGCCAAAATAACTAGTCAGATTTTTTTGCAAATCAGAGACCAAAATGTCATCCCAAATCATTAGGGATCTCTTCCCAGTCTGAAAATAAGAAGGTTTCAAAGACAGGATGAAGCAATTATTTGCATTCTGTATTGTTCCACACATACAAGGATGACATATCAGCTCTCACAGCATCACCAGGTAGACTTCATTAATTCTGTCTCAGGTATTTTTTAGATGTTTAGCACCTGGGAAAATAGGTCTTTTTAAATGGGAACTGAGACTAAAAGGTTTCTGAGAGAATGAAAATCCCTAAGAAGTGTTTTAACACAAACCTCAGAATTCTCCTTCATGATACCCTGGGAGAAAAGCTGAATTTGTCACATTTGCAGCCCCTGCCAGTTCAACTTGAACAATTGAAAGTTTTCTTTCCAAGCCAGTCAACTAATTAACAAAGAAGCGTGAGTGGAATTTTCTGACAGAGATGAAAATCCTAGGCTCCATTAACAGGCTCTGTGACTTGAAGCACACACACTAACAGCACGCGGGACAACAATCAAATAGCATCTAAATGTATCTTTGAAAAACTTTACTTCTAATGTTTTTCCTTTAGTACCTGCTACGTATCTAGTTGTTTTCATTTATGGCATTCAATAATTACTTCTCTGAGTGACAGAAAACACTCACTGTTCCAAATCTTAAAAGAGCTCCTTGCCAGTCAGTGGTACTAACAACTCTGTGAAACAGGAGATAGAAGTAATCTTTCTGCTAGAATCCATTTAAAATTTCTGCTGGTTGATGTAGTGTATTGGCATATATTTAATCAACCTGCATGCAAGACTGGGAGAAGAAAAGGCAGATGTTTGATGGCATTAGCAGGTAGAAATAAAAAGGAACAGATTGACACGTTTGGATCTAGAGTATAAAAGCAAGTATCTTTTGTTCTCTAATACTTCATGAAGAATTTGTAAATTGTTTTTGAATAGGCAAATGACTCCCTGCAATCCTGTTTTCCTGACTCTCGAGAACAGCTTAAATTCTATGAGACAAACTGTGAAAATGAAGTGTAATGCAAATGTGTTGAGTCAAACATTCAAGATAAACATAGAACAAATATACTCCTGGAGTTATGCATACACATTGGTGTTTCTAAAGGTGTCCTTGAAGTCGAAAGTATATCCCTTCTGCTTTGGCAAAGCTTTCCCTAACTGGTTATTTTCTTGCATGGATACCGTATCACCATATCGGTTTAATACATAAGGAATGTGTGTCAATCCATTACTTAAAACCTAACTAATATATTTCAGTAAGCAGACTACTCCTGTAAAATACGGCTTCTTCACAGTCATTAATAACCAGCTCATTCCATATAATAGCTTTGTTCTTATTTTTTCTAATAAGTGACAAACCAGTTTTTCCCATATCCAATCTCTTGTCCTTAATTTAATTAACTGGAAGCAGTGACTAGCTTATCTTTAATAGTGCACGTTTGAGTGGAATCTACCAATGCTTCCTGTATTATTTTTCTGCCTACTTTTCCCCTGCCCTCATCATCCGGAACCAAGCCTACATGTTATTTTCCTTTGGCCTGCAGTTACAGAAAGCTATTATCTCTGTGGCACGGAAGGGCAAACAGAAATGACAGTGTGTCCTGACCCAGAAACATGTATCATGACTCACCACTGCACTTTCAACTTCCAATGTCTCATGTCTTCTAGAAAAGTATTTTCTGCCTGTGTATCTCCATAACTAATTAATTCTTAGCAGAGTGCTTACTAAGTAGATCAGAAAAGTGCTGTAGCTGCGGGCTGCATTTATGTTAATTGAGAGGTTTAGTTTCACACTAGTCAGCTTCTAACCTTTGTAACAGCAACATTTGAACAGAGAATCAATGTTCATCAGATATATTGCCAAAATACTTTCCCATGTCTGATACTTGATTTGAAAACATTAAGATACCATTCCCCTAAAAAGAAACAGCTTATTGAAATTTGATAGAACACATACCATTCTGAGATTAGAGCTCCTAGTAAATGGACTGAGTCACAAAAGCTCACAGAGATGCTGAGATACAGCCCAGGGGCTTGGCTGTTAGAGGCCAGAACTCAAAATTAGAGGTTTTTAGGCTGAACCACCATCTTTTCACTAAGATGCTGTATGGCACTGAGCGAGTGAAGATATCTGCTGTCTCCTTTGTTATTCATCTATTAAATGACTGTTGTAGCATGAATATTCTCGGCATGCACAAAGGAACATTCTGAAGACTCTAGATGGCAAAACTGTTTAAGCACATATTCAACTGGCAGGCTAGACAAAACAAGCTACATTTCAGAAGCTGTAAAGAAAATGAAAGCACAGAGATGAAATAAATTACTTGTTTAATTAAATTCTATTTGTGTAGCTTGAATTTCATGCAGTGTCAATGAATAATATATAGCAATGGAAAATAATTGAGTTTTGCTCACATACTTAGCAGACTTAACAAATGAAGTCTGAGTTCCCTAAAAAAAGACAACTGGGTTACACCATCACTTGCTGATACAGGTAGGAAGGGTAGAATGAATTATGAAGTAATATGAAGTCATGTTAAGCAGCCTTAAATGGAGAAGAAGTATAAATGAAACTACATAGGCATTTGGTAGTATATTAATTCATATAAGAGCAGGGAGGATCACATAATCAGGTATACACAAGTTTTAGAGAGAAAAAAATTGCAATACTTGATTAATCTTTTGTACTTTCAAGGTATGTTTTATTCCTCTAAGCACATAGCATTGAAATAATTTGGAGTTTTAATTCATATTTACTTCAGCTAAGCATCTTGGGAAAACACTACTGAAAAGTCTTTATTTAAAGTCTCCTAATGCCTCAGTTTTCATCCATTTAGAACTTGAATTCATTATATCTAATGTGAGTGAAGTAGAACTGAAGTGGAACAGCTTCCCCCTTATTTTCCCCAAGTTTTGATAGATATTTTGGCCTTCAACTCTTATAATCTGACCGTGAATGCAGAAGCAAGCTAGCCTGAGTTACGTGGGTTTTGCTTCTCAGTCTGCTTTATCTCCGTTTTGAAACCTGTTACCTCAGTAAGCCATAGCTCCTTGCATTTTTATATGCTTTGATATCTGCATGAATCTTGTATTAAAGTTGTGTTAGGATTGTTTGTATGCAAAGAAACAAGAGTGAGGAACAGATAAAACATTTAAATTTACTTTGTATAAAATAAGCACTGTAGTTCAAAGGCAACAGAATCTCACACACAGGAAGAGCAAAGAGTTCTAAGGCAGTATCACAGTTCAGTATGTATGCATAGCTAAGACCTGTGAATCAGGAAAGCAGTTTATGAACAACTGCAAATGAAGTACTGTCAGAGAAACATTCACAGCATCAAAACAAGCAAGCTCTGCACCATAGTGCTGTATGAGCAACCATAGCAAAGGAAACACCAATATGCCATGGGAGATTTCAGAGAATGAGTTGTATTTCTCTCTTTATACAATATAATGCTGTAAATTGTTTTATGCTAATGTGAATAAAGTAATTGTCTTCTGTTTTTCAGGGTGGGTTATTACTTTGGTTATAAATGAACTTCCACTTTTAATATTTTACTCTAGATAGTTCTGCATACCTTGAAGAACAACTACAGATGCTACAAAATGCTACAAAAGTCCTTGACTTCAAAAAACAGGTGTAGTTTGCTCAGCTGAAGAATCTGTTTTCATCAAGCAGCAAAGACAAAAACCTGCACATGTCATTATTATATTATCAGCAAAAAAAACCAACCCCAAAACACCCGGACAAGCATGAGATGGCATTTAGTATTCATAAGAAGGTACCAGCCTGATCTGGTATTATTAGATTGCCCTCTTACTATGTTAAAAGTAACTAATGGGTCAATTTTCTGTGTGTCTCACTATAGTGATACACGAAAGGCCTTTTGCCCTGAAGCTAAAATCAGTGATGGGCATAAACATCTTCTGAAGAAATTAAACCCCCTCTGCTTTAGGGGGTTCACTTATAATTCTGCTATCATGAGTTTGAGATTTCCCATCTCCCCTGTCCTGAATAATGTTCCTATCATTGATATCTAAAAGCATGCATTGAGATGGTAATTTATACGAGAGGATGCATTTGATGGTTTATAGTACCTGCACCCTTTGCAGTCACAAAGCAGTGCTAAAACCAGGCACATTATGATGGCTTTGCTCTCCCCAAAGCATGGTACAAATTCTGTATGGAGGGTCTTCTTTTGTCCAGTTCTCATCACTGAACTGCTGTTTGATAAGGCTGTGATCTTATGTTTCTACTGTTTTCCTTCGTAACTGTTAACACTGAAAGCTAAGGCAGAGATCAGAAAGTTTGGGAGAACAGCAACATAGGAGAAAATGTTTCTTTTAAAGGACATTACTGTGTCAGCAGGTATTCTATAATGTTACTGTAATGTGATCAGTTGCACCACACTCCTTTATACTAAGGTTCTTGGGTTTTCCTCAGCAATTTACTATGGAGAAAGGCTCTGGCTTCAAGCCAAGGAAACCTCATATACAAAAATTGTACTTACAACTACACCTGCAGCATCTCTCAAAATTATTCAGAAAAAAAAAAAAAAGAGTAACTGATAGTTAACAAACCAAATTAAGGTGCATGGCTCTTTCCAGTCAGAAATATTCTATGCACTGCCCATGACATACAATTGTTGAGTCCTCTGATACTCATATCAAGATCCACAGGGCTTGATTCGTAAGTGCATTTAATGTCTTGATTCCAGTGATTTCAATCACAGCTGAGTGCCACCGTATATTCCCGGATCTGGGCTACATACAGTTGTTGCATTACTATTTCCTAAGTAAGGAGTTACTAAAGACATTATTGCATTATCACCACAAAACAATGACATGGGGTGACATTCAGTGCCTGCTATAAGGTCTGATCTTTTAATGTTATGGGATTACCCTTTCACTTTTTAAGAGTTAAGCGGCAATTCTATTCCACAGGTTTCAGTATCTTCATCATTCTTACTGGCCCTAGCGCAGTACAGGTCTTTAATACCATCTACTATCTAACAGTGCACTCCTTTAAATCATTTGAGAGACAAGAATGCAACGAATCTCTTGGTACACAACACAGATCTGTAGTCAGGATGTTTTTTCCCTAATCTCACTGATCACACATACGGACCAACACAGCCCAAATCTGAAAACTTTGACACACTGAGATGTTAAAGCCATGGCTTTGGAACAGGTAGAGCCTGAGTGAAAAGGGCCTATAGATAGTTTAATGATGTGACCATATTTTGCACTGTCATTTTACTGACTGGCAATTCATGGGCAAGAATTTCCGAGTTTTGGTTTACACGCCATCAATGCTACTTTCAGCTGCTGTGAATCACCAAAGAAGGTGCATATGATTTCTGTGTCCTTCCTACCTGGAGTGTGCATTTTCTTCTGCAATTATAATAAGCTGAAGAAAGCAGAATTTTCACTGAAAAGTGCAACATGTACATTTTTATTCAACACACTATCTTCTGAGAACCTTCAGTTTTCATCCTGCTTAATAATCTAGAATTGTCTACTATGTAAAGCCAAAGTTTCACAGACCCTCAGGAGAATGCTAATGCATAAATGCACACTGCAAATTAATCAGAATGAAGAAGAGTAACTGCAAATTAAGGATTAAACAAGTAGTAACAAAGAAACAACCAGAAAGCTCAACAAATATTCACTGAATAATAATTCTCTATCATTTGTAATGAAATGCCATCTTACCAATCAGCTTTTTACTACAGAAGATTTTTAAGCATGCACCACCTACAAATTATCTCGTCTTCTAAACACTTGAATGCATAAATAAATAGCTGCAAAAGAGTGAGACATCTCAACAGCAGCTAATTTATTGTATGAATTCACTCATCTCATGATGAGTAATTCCTCAGTTAGAGTTCCATTTTAAAGGATCTATGGATTTTGTTAGTCTCAGTTAATCTTTCTTACATTAATATCATAAAATGGCTCTAATGGCCTACTTGAGAACAGTTTTGACTTTACTAGGATTTATGGAGGTAAATTTGAGATAAAAATTACCCTTTCCAAGCCAACACCAACAGATAAGCAAGCAGTTGTGGTCCATAACAGTAATCAATACTCTAGATCCTGATCTCCCTTATGTCAGCAATAATCCAATGCACTGAAGTAACTTCTAAGTTTCCATCCAGATAATACACTCAGGCATTTAACACTGAACATCTGTCCCACGGTTAAGGCTCCTCCAATATTTTTCCTTATATTATTTTCATCTTGAATGTAACTTACTAAAGTCATGCTCAACTGTATAGCAGAATAACTAGTCAGAGGACAGATTCTCCCACGAGCCTCTGGAGAGGGTGATATTCTTCCATAGAAACCTATTCAATCATCCATTTTCAAATGCTATGCACAGAGTCAACCTTTCTGACACCATCTAGTTATAACATTCACAGTTAAAACACGCTGTTATGGGTCAGAAAATATCCTCCTCAAGAAACATATGGGGTATAAACTGGTCATAATTGGTCTATTCTTTCATGAAGACTACTGAGAATGGTGAAATGAAAATGGACCTTGGCAGAAAAATCAAGCTTAAAAGGAAGTGAAAAGAAATAAAAAGTCATACTCTGAAGGGGGAAGACGTTAGAGCTATGGAGTTAAAAAAAGAAACCTCCCAAAACAGAACAAAACCACATAGCAACCTTTCTTCAGTATGGTTCCATTTAGTCCTCAGCTGTGACACATTTTTCTGTGTATCATATTAACTTGAGAGTCAGCCATAAGTTATTTTTATATGCACAAAAATATGTCTCAAAAATGATATGAATAATATTTCAGTAATACTTTGCAATCAACTAAGGACACCTCTAGCACTATAACATCCCTGAAAATACTAGCCAGACATTTCCTTTGTAAATTACCAGATCGCTGGTGGAAAGTGAGCAGGCGTGATAAATGAGCTGTAGTTTTCTAGATCGTGCTTTGTAACAGATGTATTTACACATTTCACAATCTACCGGTAGGGATGGTGTGTGTGACTGCCAAATGTTAGATGAAATGTTATCAAACAGAAGTCTTCCAACAAATTCCCATCATGTTGACTATTACAATCCTGCCACGTGTAATTTTTCATGTTCTCGATGAAGATTTTTTAAGCTATCGTTACTATTTTAATCCCTCTCTTACTCACCGATATATGAGAAGTACATGAACACAGAAATTACAGAATGCATAAACACTTGTGCCACTTACATTTTTTAAATACTTTATAGGCTTATTTAGTAATTAAACTAAAAACCTACATCAAAGACCAGAATCTCATCCCACTTCTATTTTACACTTCTCTTCAAAGGGCTCTCTTTCCCTTTCAGACAATAGCAGAGGATTTTGTCTTGCCTGAGCCAGCAGCTCTTTATCACAACATCTGATTTTCCTTAATCAGTTCCATGGTGAGAATCAGCCACTCCCATGCTGCTAACCCCCACTGCTACTGAGGGTCAGTGTGGCACAAGGCAGACATTTGAGAGAAACAGGAAAACATTCCTGGGGAAGCTGCCATTCCTCTCTGTTTTGCTGGAGAGGACCAGAGCCCATATCCTGCTTTGCATCTCCTGTACCACAAAAGTGGCATATTGGTGTACATGGGGGCAGATGTAGTGATGGCATGAAGAGACATACAGTTCCCACATTAGCACAACCTGAAGGCAGTACATACCTTGCCATATAACCTGGCTCCAGCACATACCAGCCGCAGCAAGCATTCAGTGCACCCTGCTCGAAGAACTGAAATAGGCAGGACACAACTCAAGGTATCTTACCTGTGTCCATGACAATGGTGGTGCTGTAATGCCACTGGAATAATGAACAACACGCTGGAACGAAACCCTGCCCATAGGGCACTCAAAATCTTAGTAAGATACAACAGTATTTATTTATTAAGTCTCATGGTTACTATTCTCTCATGGACGCATGGTAATATCAGCTGATAGGTCCAGACACAGAGTTTTGTCGTAGCACCTTCCGAACGGCAACCACGCAGACACAACCACAACCAACATTCAGCAGAACTCTTACAGATCATGCATCTTAAGTGATATGCCAGGCTCAGTGGCTTCACAAACATATAAACCACAAATACTAATGTGGCAGTACTACTATAATCATGCTCTTTCTTTATATGTTAATGTGTGTGCACACCTCCAAAAATACTTATGCTCATTTATCAGCATCTTAAGTATACAGGTCTCAGAAACAGTGTTTATAGTCAAGCAGATTATAATTGAGCAGGCTATGATCAGATTGGTTTCCTTACGTGTCTTTAAGGGGAGCTGAGCAGTTAGAAGGAAAAAAAGAACCAAAACCCTCACACCCCACAGATGAGTCTTACATTAAAAATGATTTCTCATTTGACTGCTTGTGATACATTTTCAGTATTTTTCTGAAAACTTCCAAGCTTCCATTTGCTAGCAAACATGTAACACTGAAACCAAAGCTTATATGTTAGATCTTTTCCTCAGAATAGATTTAGGAGATTTAAGTTGGTTTTAATTATGTTTGCATTTGACATCAGACTTGTTAGCTTCATGCTTCATGCACTTAGAAGACAATTTTCTGAGAGTGTAAAACCACATTTCTTCATAGTCTCTTCAACTTTCCCCAGAGAATTTGAAACTGAAGAAACATTTATTATAGAAATGCGTGGACAACTCTGGATCATGAAGTTCTGAATAATGGGGGCTTTGGAGACAACTTGCACACAAACTAAAAAAGCAGAATACATTTATAACTAGAAAACACATTTAAAATTCATTTTACATCTAAAAATGCATATATTTCAAAAATACCAAAATGAGGAAATAAATTTTGCTCCTACCTCTTCCAAAGCCCATAATGAATCAACCACAGGCTTGATCTTCTTCCTGTTATACAGATCTAGGAGTTTGTCCATCACACCCTTGATGAGACCACTTCGATTCTGTTTGAAAAGCAGATTCAACAGGGAAAATCCAGCAATGACTTTGTTCTCCTCATACAGCTTGATAGGATTTACTTTCTCAACCTGCCACCACTGGAAAGCAATAAACAACAGCAGGGTTAGAAAAACAGTTTCCAAGAAATGCACAGGGAAGTTCACAAGAAATCTGTCTGGGCAGATGTGATACGCGACTCATCCCTCAGATCTGAAGTAGCAGCCAAGAGAAGCCAGAAGGATTTTATTTAAGGAAAAGGCACAAAAGCTGACTGACAAGGAGGGAATAAAACAGACTTGTGTGGCACGAGATTAGGGTGCTTGAACAGTGAACAGATCTGGCTTTAGGAAGTGGATCTAAAAGTAAGGAATCTGGACCTCCCTTACTACTTCTGCTATCCTCCTGTTATCTCAAGAGAGCCATGCCAGCTTCCTAAATGTTTGCAAGCATCTCTTGACTACTACTCTTCTCTCAAATAGAGGAAACTATGCGCTGCTTATCAGCCTTCATTTACTTGTCACCCATTATTATGTTCGTGATATTTGAGCAAGCATAACAACTCACGTCATTTAGCACAAGAGCATCCTTGAGACTGAGATCCCACTTCTTAGCAAGTTTTATCTGAATGAGTCAATATCTGATTAAAATTTTCAGATCACTTTGGTGAGTTAATTTTGCAGTATAATTACAAGAAACTAGTTACACTTTCATATAGAATTTGATATGGTTTTTATTAACGTATTTTATTCATATTTATCCAGTCAATAAACCAATATTATCTGGAAAACATTTCAGTTGAAATTGATTTCATTGGGCCAACCTACCCTACAAATTCTATGCAACTGCAGATGTTTTATTAACAGTAAAAAAGGCTGCATAGTAAGGATTATCTTGTTTAGTTTATAATTGTATGACAGAAATAAAGATCATGCCACTGCATCCATTTAAAAAACGCAGGAGGCAAGGAAAAGCTATGGTCTTTGAGTTATCTTGTTTTTAACTACATTAAGACTTTTGAAGCCAGTTTCTCCTGGCAAGGGGTTGTTACTGGAAGCTGTAAATCAGCCCTTGGCAGAAATAACATACAACAGATCTTCAGTCAAGATTTCTCCTTCTGTTTTTCTTGTCTCAAGAAATCACTCTCAGTCCAGGTTAACTCATTTCTCACTAGCAGTTTATTTGATACATTTGTCCCTTCTCCAATCTCAGCGATTCCTGAGCAGATTTTTGTTGTTGTAGTAAGATGAAGAAAAACATTTAACATCTGAATTTTGGATTTGTTGGCATCATTAATAAGGAAACAAATGCAACATCTCTCTGATGTCACTTGACACTAACATGGAGAACTGCATTTCTGTATGGAAACTTGTGAAAAGCTGGAAATGACTGGACACTTAAGTCCCATCTTAAAAGATACATCTCCTTCGGCACCTCCTTTAATTCACTGCACTGTCCTGACAGTGTTTTCAAGTATGAGGAACCTATAGGGTACACTTATCCATAACCATGGATATGATATTTTGCCTGAACCGAATAAATAATGAAGTGGAACTTCTTCATCACATAAGAGATATATATCTGATAGTTAACAATTTAAATATGCATTGTACACAGATCCAGTTCCTGTCCAGGTGTCTCATCAGAAGAAAACATGTCAGATCACACCACAGACAGCAGTCTTTTTAGCAACATCAGATGTAGTAACTTAGTAGAGGTTAATGAGAATTATAAAGATGAAAATGCTACAGAAAACACTAAAGTTAGAGTAAAAAGAATCGCAGCACTGGCGCACTTACTGATTTTGCAAAACTGAAGAAGCTTTTGGTCTCCCCAGTAACCATGTTAGATGAACCTGTAAAAGATAAGTACATTCATACACAACTTACTACATGCTGACAAGAAGACCATTTATGTAAAATCATTTCCATGGTTCATATACAAGTAAAAAAAACCCAAACATTTTCCCAGGCTTAAAAGGGATTAGTAGACATCATTATACTTTGGAATAAATAACAAAGAGGCCAAGGTGACTGAACCCTACAAGTTTGTAGGTATTCTGAGATGACAAAAATAATCTATCATCCAAAACCAGGAACAAGTTAAATGTGACTAAGTCTCTTGACACCAAAGCTCTTCTATGTCTACTTCTCTGCAGCTAAATGCCATTTGTCTCTGGCAGACTATTATTTAGCAGCAATCATCAGGCACTTGTCCTTTCTCTGTATCTACAGATACATTTATCTGACCACTACATGTGTGAACATACACATGTTGTACACTACAACATGTTTGCAAATGTAATGACAATTCACTGACAGGGACTTCATTACGAAAACACTAATGGGTTGGCTTGTACAGCCCAAGCAGATACCCAAGTGGCAATGGGTTTGTTATTGCCACCCTGCCAGCTAGATGAAAGCCCAAGGAAGTAGTCATGCTCATTCATAATGCCACTGCACCTTCCACTTCCATACAGATATATTTTTCATTTCAAAAGCTTAGCAATCCCTTCAGCTGTCCTCCTACAAAAGCTTGGCCTGTTTTATCAACACATAACATGGCAACCTGGCAGAACTGCAGGGAAGACACATTTGCTCGGTATGTAGAGCAGTCCATGGACATAGATGGATATTTGTGAACAGAAGCCTAAGCTTCAATTGCTCAGTGATGTCAAGTAAATCTGACAGCATTCCTCCTGAAATCTTCCTCCAGTCATCCCTCCCACAAGAACAATATTACAGTTTCCTTGGCCACACTATGACTCCTATGGTGTGTAGAATGAGAGATCCAAGCTTTCTCCTACACTTCTCCTGTATTACCCAATGGTGTTTAACGATCTGAAACACATATTCAGTTTTATTTTGGATTTTTTATTAATTTAAAAGTTTCTCTGTATTACCTATTTTTTCTGAATAATTTAGTCCACACTCAACTTCACCAAGTTCCTTGATCGGAAATGGTCAAATTGAGAAAGCATAACATGGTGGCCTCAGTTCTGGAAGGAGTGGCATGGATGATTTTAAGGGATTTTAAGCTTTGCAAAGCTTTAGGTTTGAAATACATACTTGGCTTTTTCCACTCACCATATAAAATGTAAGTCCCAAGCGGTTTGAGAAGACTGAGGCCTTTCCCAGTGTTTTCTCCACAAAGACAGTCCAAAACAATATCTACTCCATCAGCCGAGATTCTAGAAAGCATGGAAGAAATCTCAGTTGGCAATTAGATCCACAGGACTGGTCAGCCAGGATGACACAGGCTGATTGTTAAGATAATACTAACATTTTCAAGGTACTTTAGAAAGAACTCTATGGCTGAGGCTTTGACTACATGAAAACTGTCTTGTCGTCAAAAGATAAATTAATTCAGTGCCGGAATGAAGTGAGTTTGTTGGACTAGCCAACCCACACCTTTCAGGCTTCGAAAAGTGGAAAACCATCTTATTTCCCCTTTTTGAGGGCTTTCAGTAAAATTATGTATCAAAACATAGGTGATAGATGTAAAGTTCTCAAGTGAATGTAAATGTCAGAAAATGTCTCTTTTTTTTTTAGTCAATGAATATCATAAAGAAAAAAGACATTTCTTTTATTCACATCTTATACTCCTTTTCTGAATTCATAACGAAACAGATCTTCTTATCTTAGTTCTTCTCTGATAAAATGAGGTCCTTGTATAATTATTTAAAAAGCCTTCTGCTTCCAACTTTGTATCAACTAGACATCAGAAAAGAGTTAAATCAAGCATAAAGAGAAGTCATCAAGAACCAGAAGCCCAGCCCTAAGGATGCAATCACGTCATATTAGAGAAAGAAGAAAGTATTTACACTATTTCAGTAGCTTGCACATTTAAAATTTTCCAGTAAATAGCTTTGTGAATGCTTTCTGCTGCAGTATAACTGAATTAGAAGTCACAAAGAGAGAAAGCTTTATGGCTTGTAATCTTTCCATTTCCTCACAAAACAAAGGTGATGCTCAGGCATCCACTGGTTACAAACATGAGCAAAATCAGACAACTTCACTTTTTGGTACTGCTGCCACATATGGGGTTATAAATTGCTTATATTTAGGCCACTGGATGAGCTTTCACTGTAAATAAATAATGACTTCGCAACTAAACAGCTTTCAGTGGCTTCTATGGTTGAACTGATTCCACATTGGCTGTGAATGTGGAAATGTTCCTATCACCTCTGGGTGGTTTTTTTTTTGTTTGTTCATTTTGTTTCGAGTTTTGGGGAGGGGACTGCTCTGCTGCCTCACCAGGGGTAAGGACTAAGGTTGGTGCTGAAAGCTGATTAATTTTGTCAAGTGTTCTTTGTTGCTGAGTTAATGCTTCAAAGCAGGGGTTGCCATAATTTAGTCTTCATCTCACTACAGCAATTTTCCAGGGGCTGGAAAACACTTATTTATGTACACTTCCCCAAGAGAAAGGCTATCGAAGGGCTGAAGAAATGTGCTGCAATTGTGAGCTGTAAAGAAGCGGTAGGGGTGTCATCTGCTAGACGAGTTCTATCTTTTTTTTTGGTGAAACTTCCCATATGGAAAAAAATTTCTTTTGATATAAAACATCTTTTGTTATGGACCATTTCAAATGTTTTCATAAGCCCTTGGGAGTGGTCCAGAAACAGTTGCAAGACGTCCTTCTTCCTCCAACACCAGTCTGGATTGCCAACAGCCCAGGCAAAAGTCTGCTATGCACTGAAGGCTCTCTAAGGGCTAGTGACCCTCATGCTTCTGAGACTTCTGAGACCTGAGACTCTGCACGTCACTCTGAGGAATGTGTAAGTTTGACAGGAAGCCTGTCAACTGTACTATGTTGGCATGCCCCTTTGAGAAATTTCTTGCTTTATGCTCAGCTACATAATCTAGTATTTTGACAGATACAAGATGAAGAGAAAACATTACTCTTATCTGACAAGTAAAATAAAAAAGACATTTCTTACTAAGATTTTTTTATAAATTCTAAATTTTTGCCACCTGTATCAACATCCATATCCAAAAACAGCTAGAAAAATTGTAAAAAAAAGCATTTGAAAGCATACAAACAGAAACACGTGATGACTTCAACAGAAACACATGATGGCTTCAATAGAAACACATGATGGCTTCAAAAGGCAACAGGATGATTCTAATCTGAATGCAAACAAACAAAATCTAAGGATTTGAAGTTAAAACAGGCATCATGTGCTCTGATATCAATCCCTGGCAGAGGATAAAAGCCTGGACAGATAGAAACACACCAGAGAACTCCAAAACCTGGATAACTTACAGATCCACTGAAAATATCTTACTCTGTGCATTACAGTGGGCTACCACATACGCAGATAACTGTAAAGTACTTCCTTAAGATCTTTATTCTTTTTCACTTAATTTACTTTGCTTTCAACAGCTGTGCAAGAATGAACATGGACTAACAAAGCTTACATTGTTTATAAAGATATAGGGAGATGCTTACTTTCTTGGCCCTTAGAGTGGACAGAAGGAATATATGGAATATATTCCCAAACTCACAAATGTAATCTTTTCCCATAAGTATGACCAGCCTCGTGTCCCTCACAGTACTATACAACCCTTACTCAGGAAAAGAAGAGGTTACCTTTTTACTTCTTGAACATAATCCGCATTTCTGTCAAACAGGTGAGTTACTGAGTCTTTGATTGCTTCATGTTTGAAAGATGAAGCTGTTCCGAAAACAGTGACATTGGGAACAGTTGAACATAGCTGAGCAACAGCTTGACCCTGCAAACATATCCTTATGTTAATTCACTGACATGGAAACTGGTTGACAGACTTCGTAGCAGCAATGCACTTATGACACAGCAAAATCCAAGACATGTGCAAGGACTTCCCAAACCAATTTCTTGAAAGTGCAATGCAGTTCAGCCACAAGAAAAATACATTTTTAAACCAAAAGGTTATGTTGAAGACAAAGCAACTGCTGGGATAAAAGTAATTTAATGTATCAAAAAATGGAGTGGAGAAGAGTTCTTGATCTTTTAACAAAGGCAGTGTAATTTAAGCAAAATGGCATTAATCTACAAGGACAACCAAAAATTACTTACAGAGTGCTAGAGAAATGTTTCTCATTTGCTGTTTGTACCCTATGTGCATCTCCCCCTGAGTCCCTTAGGTAATGTCTGCTCTGGGGTAAATGAATACAGAATGCAAGCAGCAAATGAGTCAAAATGGCCTAGAGCATTTATAGGAAAATCATTTTCTTAGTGCATCCCTCCCGCATGTGGGCAGAAATCCTGTGAAGTCAATCAGATGCTATGTCGGTGTTTAGGCAGGACTTGGAGCATTAGAGAATTTGTGCCTTCAAATGTCTGTACTTCTACTTTCCGGTATCAATCCCTGGCAAAGGATAAAAGCCCAGAGAGGTTTACTTTCTGGCTTTAGGTCCCAGAAGGCTTTAACTTCTCTAAGTTTTAACCTCTAATTTCATGAGGCTGAGAGAAGAAGAGAAGCACTGCATAAATATTGAGCCACCCAGATTTCAAAAAAATCCTAACAGGTCGTCCTTTTACAACCCTGGGTTTTATTTTACTCTTAACACACTAAGAACTGGAAGACAGGCATTTGGTAGTCACATTCTGCCTCCTGTTCTAACCACATTATTCCACTGGAGCTAGCACAGTTACATGGATATGCCCAGAAGCCAGATATGGCACTATCATTCTAAAAATGCCTGACATTCAGCAGATTCTTACTTACATTTACAGCCAAAAGATTGCCATTTGTAA
This sequence comes from Pezoporus occidentalis, assembly GCF_034315485.1. Taxonomy (NCBI): domain Eukaryota; kingdom Metazoa; phylum Chordata; class Aves; order Psittaciformes; family Psittacidae; genus Pezoporus; species Pezoporus occidentalis. The sequence goes on along the minus strand of NW_026913856.1, from coordinate 3,718,506 downwards.
ACTGTATGCCTGACCAGTATGATCATCCATGAATAGACACATTTCTGTTCATGTCAACCAGAAATCCTTATTATCAGCATGTAAATACCAGCAATAAGTGCTTGGGTTTTATTTACATAATAATTACATAACCCTGCATACCCTGGGGGCTCTGACATCCTCACATGTAATGCTGAATATAATTGGCAGTGACAATCCTCTGAGCTGAACATGGCAAGAGAGGACATTATTATTTATATACGGTGGCATCCAGGAGTGTCAGATTGGTTTCCTACTGGATAGTCAGCAAACAACTACACAGCAAGTATGTGATCCTTTGGACAGGTATCAACAGACGTGGAAAGGACAGCAGGAGAAGGGATGCATTCTCATTCTTACTTTACAGATGAGGAATGGACTAGTACAGCAAATTGAACAACCTGGCCAACAGCTCAGAGAAACTTATAACAGGACCCAGGTATGCAACCTGATTCATAGCATGGTAATCCAATACCAAACACAAGTGACCTTTTCTGTTTAAAATCCTCCAACATTTTCTTGCGTTGGCATCCCTAATCTCTTAGAATTCACAGGAAACTCTATTCCTGAGGGGCCTCATCTCCCAAGATGTAATGTCTTCAGTGAGCAGCAAGCATTTCACTCTTCTCACACTTCATTTCTCTGTTACTTACTGTCTCATTCTGAAGCCCAGGTTTTAGCCTCCGCAAATATTGTGACATAAAATCACAATAAAAAAAAAGTAATCTGGATTTTGTATCTCTCCTTTTCTCAGTCATTTTCACTAACAATCCTCTTTTCTCACTTACTATGTCTCCCAGAAAGCCATCACCATCACCAACAGTGATATAGGTAAGTCAGGATGTTATAATGTATGCTAGTGGAATTCTGACATTATTGATCTATTCTCTAATTAGTTTTCTGCATTTTCAATCTAACTTGGGAAGATGAGAATGGGAACACTGAATATTTAAAAGGTCAAATATTGGAGTAGAAAACACTTTGATTTTTATCCTGCAGAAGACGATTAACATTTAATAAACTGACAGTCAGGTGAATAGGAGAAATGCACAAAAACCCCAGGATGCACCTAACCTATTTTCCTCCTAACTCGAATTTGTTAGTACACCCCTTGCTCCCACCACAGAGATAAGATTATCTAAAATCCCAGATTAGAATTCTTCCCAGCTTTCTGTAGATATTTAAAGCCTAAAACTGACTCATATGACCAGTACTTTTATAATTGGATGAAAAACATCGCTGAAGTATTTCGAGGCTATTCCACAAAACATTCTTCAACAGCTTTCTGAAGATCTTAATTTGACATTGATTCGTACTTATTTTTGTGCAAAGTATTCTTAGGATTTGTATCTCAGAAATCTGGGCATAAAGGCTCATATTGGACATTTTATGCTTTCCGCATTAAAATAGGGGAACTGAACTCAACCTATGAACCCAAACATTTCACTAATTTCTGTGGAATTCGGCTAAGCTTCAAAAGAGTACTGTGGCTACACAAGTCACACTTAAATCTCTTTTCTAATCCCTCAAATCATTTAGCTATCTCTGGATTAGCAGCTACTGTTTAGAGGGCTATACATTCTAATTGCAAGTATGTGAGGCCCCAGTGTTCAGAATGGCCATAGTTCACAAATGAAGTATGCACAAAGAGGGTTGCAGCTAGAAGGAAGAATGTCCTTTTTCCAAGGGTGGTGGAGGGGCAGGCAAGGTATCCATGCCGGTTCCTGTCCCCAGCACACTCACTCATCAGCCAGCACCCTTTGGTCACAGGGGCACACAAGCCTTGTCCTGTCTTTTGGTTTCCAAAGCCCTTCCCCTCCTAAAATCTGCTTTGTGGCAGACACAGAAAAGAGGGCTTTTGCCTTCTCCCTGCCCAGAGAAAACCATATCATCAAGCTACCAGCTTTCACTGTGGAGACCACACAGATATAGAAGCAAGCACCATGTTATCAGAAATAGCACCTGAACTCTGAAATCAGAAAGTGTAGGAACTCTGAAAGCATTCTTCATGCTTTGAAAAATGAATACTCTTCTCCCATCCAATTTTCATGTAGGATGCAAATTTCTACATGTACATACTGACTGGATTCTTGCTTTGTGAACCTTAGAAAATAAGTAAGTAGCAAAAAATAATTCTCACTTGGACAATTAATTTTACGTTTAGAAGCATTTAGCAGTCTTGAAAAAAATTATTAATTGCTTCACTGAAGGAACAGATATGGTTACAAAATATTCCCTTAAAATTGAATTAATTTCTTTTAAAATATGCATAATTTATATACTACTTATAATGCAGAACTCTACATGGTGAGACTTCAAAGAAATGAACGACTTGGATTTAAGTGTTCTGCGGAAACGAAGCACATCTCCTAATACTGGATTTGGCATAGAAGTCTTGTGTCTCTTCAGCTTCAAAGTCTGTTTGATGGATTCCTTTTCAAGGTGTCCTGGCAATTTATAAAACCAGTGTGACGAACCTAATCTACACATATTATTATTACAGAATTTATTATAAATGGATATCCTTACGTTAGTTTTAGATCCAGTAAAAAGATTGAGATTCCTTTACAGTCCTTTGCTTTAAAACCAAACTTTAAACCTGCAGGACTGGAAACTTCTCCTACTGAGATAATCACATAAAAGAACAAAAAGGTAGATTCTTAAGAAGTAAAACTGTAATAGCTGTTCTGTCCATTTAAATAATTTCAAAATATTAAAAGAATGTCATTGACATTTAAAAGTCAACGTAGAAAGCATGAAAATAAGAAAACTTCCTAATCTAATTATCTTAATAATACTGAATTAATGCTGGATGAAATAGAAATAAAGGAGTGGACCTCTGAAAGGTACCTGACCTAATGGCACCAGCCAGACCTCAGCCTGATGTGCAAACTGTGCACTGAATTACAGTAGTTAAACATCCGTATACTTTCAGTAAAGTATCTTTTGTGCTGTTATATAAACTGAGGCCAGCTTTATAGCAAGAGAGAACAAACCATCTAAAAGACACCACCCTGCAGAAATACATCTATTAGAACCAGCCAGAAATTATCACTTCTATGATATATTTTGCAGCCCAAAAAATGTTACAGCATTTAAAAAAAAAATTATTCAGACTTAATCTTGTGCAAGAAACTGGTCTGGAACTGAGCATGAGGAGAATTTACATTTCCAGAATGCTTGGATGCAACATAACCATATCTGAGGGTGGTACAAAATACACAAGTATAGTAAGAAAATCGCAAGAGAAGACATCTACTGATCTCCTGGCATCAAGGAAAACTTTAATCTGGTGTCAGAAGTCAGATTTACAACATTCCATCTCCTGAAGGTGTCGTTTTTCCAATTACAGCCAAGGAAATTGGAAACCAAACGCTAAGGCGAACACTGCAGAGTGAATAAACTGAAACGTGACTCTTGAACAAGCCTAAGGCAGCACTTGCTACACTCAGTGCACCACAAGTAAGTTTTGGAGTAGAAGGAGGGGAAAGAGAGTCACCATCAGATAATGACCCCTTTTACCCTCAGAATCTCTTATGTTCTACAACAATTAGCAGGGTCTGGGTTTCTTCTTACTCCCTTATACAAAACCATGCAGCTGAGGTGCATCCCAAACCCAGTGCTGAACCTCCACCAGGTGTAAATCCGCTTCAGTTTAGTGGAGATACAACACATCCCAGCCATGATCCTTGTCCAGAAGGTATAAACTCTGTCTGAAAAGGTAAAACAGACAAGGAAGAGTTAAGCACTGCCTGTCTGTGACCTGACCCAGCCAGTGATTCAGAGAAAGGACACATGTCCTCTGGGGAACACAGGTCTTCAGAGGCAACAAGAAAGGCCTTCAGAGCCTGCAGCCTGCTTTGGTCAGGGAAATTGGTTTTTGTGTATGACTGGCAGGCTTTTGAGTTTGATTAACACATCATGCTCTGAGGTAGTGTCTCGAAATAGACTCAGACATGGCACCGGGACTCTCCTGAGCTGCTGAGAGAGCATATCCATTGCTTCAGAGGCATTCAGCGGTGCAGGGAGCCTCAGTGTTGAGATACCCTGTCTGGCTTTAGGTGAGATAGCTTGGTTACTTAAAGCAGCCTAGACATGGTTAGAGAGAGCTCTGTGTGAGCTGATTTATTCCCTTCCTTGCGGCTGGAGATGAAATAAGAGGAAAGCACTTCATCAGATGCTATGAACTGCAAATATGAAAATAGCAGGTGAAGTCCTGAGAGGTACTGGGTAAAGACTGCAGCAAAGCAGAAAGCACTAATGCCAGTGTACAGTGTGCTGGCTAGTGTCATCAGAAGAGAGGACTAAATTCTAACTATTCACATTCAAGAAGGACTGACTCAAATACCAGAGTGCTATTTAATGTGCTCCTACCTGCTAGGTGCAGACAGACCTAATACAATCTGCTCATACAATGTTTAAAAGCATCAGGGATGCTGTGATTCCTGTATGAAAAGGCTCTGGCTTTCATGCTAGCTTACTTCTGTTTTACTCCCAACCACGTATCTGCCTGAACCAGTGTCTGTAGGATGACCAAGGAAACAGACATCTGACCTTTCAAAAGAAGAGTATGAACAAACAAATTTACTTTCAGCCTGAAAAATACAGGCTAATAAAAGAGATTTGATTCTGAGCTTGTTCTAGCCATAAACACATACACAGCCTTACCAGAAACGTTTGAAAGAAGCGCCGCAAGAGCAAAGTATAGCTGATTTTAACTAATAGCACCATAAAGACACATTAACTGCCCACAAATAAAGTCTGGACATTGAGAAAGAGTTCTCACAGAGCAAGAAAGAGCAGAGACGATCTGAAGGGATAAACATACGGGTTTTTTTTTAAGGAGAAATTTGATAATTCTCTTGAAAGGGTTCCTATATGCTGCCTGTGACAGCGGGTGACTAGATTTATTAAGAAGTACCAGATTTTTGTCAGATAAAATATCACCACTTCAGAGATTCAGTTTGGAACACGTCCTCAAATATTTGCAATTTATGCAGGGGAAACACAATAAAAAAGAATGTTCCTGCCAAGCAGTAACCAGTCCTGCCAGGATGACCTAAATCTGTTGCCAAGTCAGATTTACCCTTCAAATTCACACCTGAGAACTGCATCTGTAACTTACTCTGCTTGCACTTCCTTGGCTGCTAAGCCTGAAAGGGAAGGTCAAGTCACAGCTTCAGCAGAGTAATTGATGCTTCTGCATTAAAGCAGCTTAATTTTAGCATCTGTGAGATCAAAATGCTAAAGAACTGGCTAATAATTCTGCCTTGCATCAGAGGGATTATGTGATGAAATTGAAGCATTTACACAACCTTGGTAAATGACCAAAGTTTTGTGCTCTAAATATTCAGAATAGGAAGTACATAAAGAGAAAACAAATAAGCAAATGAGCATAATGGCTGTCTTTCACAAATCAAAATCCCTGAAAGAATTAATTTTCCAGGTAGATATCAGAGATAGAGACTAGATTTGTTAAATCCAGAAAAGAAGAGCCTAAAGATTCTTTCTGCTTTGTTTTTTTTTTGTTGTTGTTGTTTGGGGTTTTGGGTCTTTTGGTTGTTTGCGGTTTTTTTGATACCACAATCCTGTATTTATACTAATTCAATAACTAATCCAGGATACAGTTTACAAGTTTACATTAAAAACTTTAAGAACAACTTTATAATCTCATACAAGCCTCTGCTGTGACCTTCACTGAATGTACTGATTTAAAACATTTTAAATAACTAATTGCTTCATAGAGCAGATCAGTGCCAGCGGGGTGCACGTTACTGCTCAGTCTTCTCAGTGTATTTTCTTCAGTTGCCGCTTTGCTTCATTTGAAAAGAAAGACCTAGGAGTATATTGTGAAGGGAGTTACTCCACAATTTACAGTCATTTCAAACACTAATTGCAGGGTTTCACAGTGAAGATAGGCCAATGTATGTGCTACAGTAAGTCATATGTTTTTGCAAAAATCGTATTTCTAAGCATTAATTTCTATGTATGTATAATAGGAAGTGTCTGAAGTTCAGCATTAGCTGACTTTCTCCATATTTTAGGTATCAGTTCAGAAGAACATTTCTGTACCGTTAAGTATTTAAACTCTATCTGTATTACATAATTATATCTTTTGTTAATTATCAAACTGCCCTGCATCTCCATGTAATGGATTAAAGAGATCTGTTAAGCACTCTGCCAAGTAGAAGGAGTGCATGACAACTACCATCCTTGTACGATCCTGGTCAGTAGCAGCTCAAGAAATAACAACAGAATGCTTTGCAAGGTATTAACGTCTTGTCAAAATCTGACTGAACCATGCAATGCAACTGTGAGCCTGCACCTTGCTTTCCTAGAAGGCCCCTAGAATTTCTCCATCCTACTTCACAAGTCAGTCTTTATTAACTGCCCCTGTCTCAAGAGGGAAAGAGAGACATGAAAACCAAACAGACCTCCAAAGCAGCCCCCTTTCCAAACAATCCAAATCAACAAGGAAGCCCTAACAAACAAAAGCAAATACAATCTCTCTTTTCAAACCCCCTTCTAAGCACTGAAGCTAGTCCTCCTCTTCAGATGGAAGGCTACAATATACCAACAGTGCCAGAAAGAAGAGTCTATGAGCATCCACCTCCTGGTTCAGAGAGACAAGGTGCTTCCCTACAGCCAGCCACATTTCCTACCATGAAGAGGGAAGACTACATGATGCCCTGACCTTTCAGCTGAGTGGTTCTCATTTGGTTTACAGAGCCAGATTCAAGTTTCTGTAAGAGAGACAGATACGTAAAACTTTTATCAAGATAAGTTATTTTGGTACATTTCCTTCTTCTCTATGTCATTTTCTGATGTCCCCTGGAACTTCTCTGTAAGTAAGCAAACTGACTTATCTAAAGCATCCTGTCAGACATTAAGGATTACCATCACATGCTAACCATACCCCAGGCACAGATGGGAAGACAACTGTTACTTCAGTACTAAAAATACTTAAAACAAAAAATAAAGCCAGAAAAATAAACCGAGGCAAGACGTAAGTAAAGGTCCTAGAGAATTTTCCCTGACCTACTGAAAAAGCTGCAGGATCTTCCTGAAGAGGAGAATGAGCCAGGACAAAGAACCTCACAAACACTTTTGAAGCAACAAGTTCTTTTTCATAAACTGCCTGAAGCAGCTAAAATAATGATCTTGCATAATGAGAAAGGAACAGTTACAAACTTCTAGTCCCACAGCAAGCCTATCGTTTCTTGAAAGTGTTCTGGAATTTCTATGACATTTAGAAACAAACTGGACAGGTTTCCCACTTGCTGAAAGTAGGAATGGGCCTTCAATCTACTAAAAGCAATAGCACAAAAACTACCTCTTCCCATAGAAATTTCAGTGCCAGTTTTCTGTTTTATTAACTAAGAACTTTGTGAGAGTGAATTGTTCAGCTGAGGCTGTTAGATTTTTCAAAGGATTAGCAGACAGATTATTAGACAGGTTTAAAGAGCAACACAGACCCCTCTGAAATCTTTATGTCTCGTTAGCAGAAAGGAAAGCATTCCATGCATCTCCAGAGTGATATTTTACATGTTAGACCTGTCAAGCAATGGGCAAAGTTTTTCCTTCCCAATTCTAGCTATACATGCTCTTCCCTTAAAAGGAACAACAGCCTGCATGAGGCACTCTCCACCATGGCATCCTGAGGCGAGCCAGCCCTGTCTCCCTTTGATGGATTGTACACAGACCTTTATCAGATATTGGCCAACTTGGCTGTTCTTCCTGTACTTTTCCCTTGGAAACTCTGTTTTATTTAGCTATTTAGCATGTGATGGATCTGGTTTCTCCTTGTTCTCCTGGCAGCCACGCAGGACCCATCCTTCATCCTTCTGCATCTTCTTTTAGAGAATATCCACAAGCAGTCACAGCAGAGGACCAGTCAAAAACTGTTCATTAAGCATCTGTGATAGAAGAGAGGAAGCCAGCTGCTCCTTACAGACACAGCCCAGCACAGAGGCTGAGCACTAGCGAAGACACCTACATGAGAGTTGGTAGAGCATTAACAGCACTCAGGGAAGAGAAGGAAGAAATAACAGAGGTGGCTATGTTAGAAGGAGGAAGAGAGAAAGAAATAAAGACATTTAGCAAGGACACTTTATCTCAATAAGGAGGAGTTCATTTTCTGTGGATACATGCATATATATATATCTACAAAACAGCCAAAAGCAAGGATTGTGTGGCCTCTTGTTTCAACAGTCCTAAATTCCACATAAGAAGATTTAATATTAAAGAACGATAGTCAGCCATAATGCTCTAGGTTGTACTGTGCCAAAGCATAATACGATTATAAATTCCATTCATTTACAGAAGTATTCCAAGAGGACCATTTACTGCAAGTAGGATTACTGTTAGCTAAAAATACTTTGTACAGGGAACTCATGAATTTATTCCTTTGATTACAGCCTTCTTTTACATGAGAACCTGAAAAAGGTCTAAGGGCATACAAGTAGGGATACGGTGTTTGGGCTGCTCACCAGACCTCAACAGACAACAGAATATTAATGCAGCGTAAATAAGGCATAACAGGAAAAGAGAAGAGGTATTGCAGTTTGGAAGGCTGAGATCTGATAGTGTTCTCAGGTTGTGAAAGCTGCTTTATGGAAAAGCACTGCATAATTTCAAACAAACTCCCCTGACAGTATCTTGATAGTCTGCACAAGCTTAAGTACTTTTCAAAGGAGAGAGATTTTAGTAAAAGATAGTTCGATGAACTGGTAACACAAAATGCTGACTTCTTATTTCATTGCATGGCCAGGCATTCCACCAAACTCATCCTACTATTTCTTTGCCCACGTAACACAGCAATCCCTTACTAATGATCCAAACTATGACATGTAGCAGCCACCACTGACGAGATTCAGCGTCTGTATATTTTTTGTATATTGATTGCCACAATGCTGCTTCTCACTGCTTTCCATCCTTCTACAACAAAGGGGAAGAACTTCACACAAAAAGCATCTCTCTCACACACACAGCATTTGCAGGAGTATTCCAAGAGGGTCATTTACTGCAAAGAGGATAATGGTTACCTACAACTACTGTGTTCAGGACATTGACTTATTTATTCCTTTCACTATTGCATTCATTACTTCTTCATTCCTTTCAGCCTTCTTTTACACAGGAGTACAAGGTGCTTCATAAAGGTTCAGGAGTGAGATGTTTGGGACAGCACTTGCTCCTTGATCTTTGACAACCAGTCAGGGGGTTTGGGAGGGGTTTTGGGGTAAAATTTACTGTCATAACACTTTTATTTCACCCAAAGCTCCTGCCAACCATTTGCATCAGTGTTTTGAAGGGAAAACAGATGTAGTTTCACTGCAATCCCTCCCACAGGGAAGTCTGATCTCGAATCAAACTATAGGGCCTGGCTCATTTCAGAAATGCATCAGACTTTCCAGTTACTTGGTGACAGAAAAGTAAGAAAAGTTCCAACTTACCACTCCACCCCCTGCAGAGTGGACCAGCACAGACATGCCTTCTCTTAGGTTAGCAACTTCAAAGAGCATCATGTAGGCAGTTACAAAGTTCATGGGAAACGCAGCAGCTTCAGAAAAGCTCATGTCATCTGGGATCTTGTAGACAAATTCGACTGGGGTACAAACTACTTCAGCCCATGCACTGTAGTTTATGAAAGCCATGACTCGGTCTCCAATCTACAAACAAGGAAGAAAAGGTTGAGGATATGGCTGCGAGTGAGACTGTAGAGAGCAGCTTGTGAGATCTGCAACTCTCCTGCTCAAGTTGTGGGTCACTGACTGTGAAGTTAATAGTGCTCCCCATCTTTGCAAAACAGCAGTTAAGCTCAGCTCTGGGTTTTTACCAAGTTTTAATTGTATTTATTTAAAAGTCTGGATTTAACAAAAATATCCAAATAAAGCCACCTCGTCTTTTCCTACACTGCTTCTATGAGCAGACTTTCATCATCACAAACACAGATTATCTTTTTCTAGCAGAGACCCTAAATAACAAATGGGGCTGTAAACAATGAAAAGAGCATTCTTACTAATAACCAGGAAATTTGCTTACAGAAAAAAGACCCCCAAAACCAGGAAAAAAAGGGTTATATATAACCTATTAAATACATGGAATAAACAAAAGTACACCACAGATATTTTTCACTCTGCTTTCTCAGTCTTCACAGTAATTTAGACCTACTTTTGCTCTCCATGGATCGAGAAGGGGAGGCCTTGCACTCAGGTACATGAAAGGGTTCAGACACCACTCAGTTAGAAGATAACACCATCTGTAGCTACTCTCTACTTTTATTACCTTAATAACTGATTCTAGCAATACATTTCCATGACTATAATTTCTCCAGTCACGTCAGACCAGAATTTGATCCTGCAACTTCAAATAAGCCATCTTAAAGGTCAAAAAATATACCTCTGGATTCCAAGGCACTACTAAGCCTACAAAATTAATTTGACAGGATTTAAAGGAGCAATGAAATACTTCCTTTGAAACATTACTCAGTTCCTTTGGAAAATACATAGTAGTGAAAGGGTATTTCACTATGGAGAAATAAAGATTTTATGTTAATATTAGATATGGTTGGTTGCTCCTAGGAACCTCTCAGAACCTCCAGGCACATCAAATCTATACGTCTGTATAATGGCCTTCATTGCAGCACCAGGTTTTTAAACTGCAGATAGTGACTCCCCACAGATGGGCAAGAATAATAACAAAGCAATTGGAGCTGTGAGGCTCCTGCAGAGGCACAATCAGACTTGGAAAGCAACTCATGTAAAAGCAGAAATTGGTCTGCTGGCACTACTAGGGAGAGCTACAGTGTGTAAACCTTCACAGGCAAAGCTCTCAATAACTGCTTGTCACCAGCAGCCCCTGCACACCTTTTACCTTATTTTAGACTTCTTTGCCTTTCTGTAACACACCAACAAAAATAGCATCCTTAACCATGAAAGGAGCTCTTCACTGGGGCCACAGTGTAAGTAATAACGCAGGAATAGCATCACACATAGCAGTATTTAATGTTTTAAGTAAAACTAACAGCAGCTGTCCCTCTAAAATACCTTATCTGCCTGATATTCTGCATCTTACATTCCACTAATACCCACTAATGTTTTAGAAATATTATAGGTTGTTCTTGGACTACTTCAGCTATATTCCACAGCAATGGATTAAAGCTCAACACTTTTACCTTCAGGGACACATTTATAGCACAAGCTCATTTTAGTCTCCCAGGTACCTGTCATCAGTTTGGGTTATTGCAGGTTTGCTGAAAACTAAGGTGCTGCTGATTTGAAAGGTTCAGAGTGAGGATGCCGAAACAGAAATGACATTCCAGTTTTCACCAAAATGCCTCCTCCTTTTGAAAAAGACATTCACATTAGTAGTGCCTCACTGGTAACCACTCTGTGGTTGCCTTTTGCTCTTAGAGAAGCACCTAAAATCTAAAGTCTGCTAGGATTTATTAGTGAAGATGTTAATACATCCTATATCCTTGCAAACAAATATGAATGGTTACCAAAAAGAATGTAGAGAAGTCCCTCTTGGTGATTCCTGAGGGATTTCTTAGTAACATTAAATACTTTATTTTACCACAAACACTATACAGAGCTTAGTCATCATCTGAGATTAGGCCTTAGCTCCTGAGAATCGTCCCCACAACTAGAGATACAAGGCCTGATACAGTTGAGCTCAGCAGAAATCAGCTTTTCCTTTTAATGGGAGAAGGAATAGGCATTACACCATTATTCCACAAAAAAAGGCTTTATTTCATTGTAAGGTATGTTTTCACTGTCAAAATGGACTGCCATTCAATGATGACATTTCTCATACAATAACACAATCACAGCAAACGAAGACAAGAAATGGCTGGCAACCTCTTAGGTAATATCTCAGGTATTACAGGCTATTTCAGGTAATACAAGCTAAGGGCCTGTAAGGCACATTTTTCCAGAGCATGAAATGCCCACTTCAATGTGGCTTCAACTGAAAGAGATCTTCAAAGGGAAAGGAAGTCAGAAGACGTAGGGCACAATCTTTGTCATTCCTGTCACTGCTCTTGACAGTGAAAACAGCTTAGGTCAAGGAGACAACAAGCATTGGGCGTGCTCCTATTCCATGCAATAAATCCATAAAGAAACTGACAGAACATTTTTGTATCTTCTTCGTGGCACTTCCTCCTGCTTACGGGCTTATATCACTGCAGAATTATTCTGAGTGTTGATCCTTCCTCTAGGTCACTCAAACACTACCATGGGGTATGCAGGTTACATGCAAAAAAATTAAATACCACTCTTGTTTCAGTTTCAGGGAGTACTCCATAGCACAAATGCATTCTGCAGTCAGAACAAAGACCTAACTTGAAAAGAGATCCACTATATTCAGTCAGGTGCAACGTTATTCATAAAAGCACCATATGCTATAGCCTCACAATGCCCTTTAAAAATAGATGGGACTTTTAAACTGAGACTGCTGATCTAGAGAAGAGACTGTGCTCCTTTCATAGAAAATTCTTTGATATGGAGTGTAACTATGAAGCACAGATACTAGAGTGGAACAACTGAAGCAGTAGAGTTTCTAAAGCAGCAAAGTTACTGTTCAGTTATTGTTTGTCACAAAAAACATTGGAAGATTATGACTTGTTTTGAGGCAGAGATGAGGCAAGAGGGGGAAGGCAGAGAAATGTCTCATCACTGAGTTCCTACCAGAAACTAAACAGGCCATTATCTTCACTCAACTGAGAAACGTCACATCTTTTCCAGAAGAGCAAAAATGTTACCTTTAAATAAAAATATTTTAAGCAACTGCCTTACTTAAGATGCAGTAAGAACTAAGAAAATGCAACTGCTTAATGACATGACTAAAATAATCCAGATCCCTGGATTTGGAGAAGGCTGAGGTTCTGAATGACTTCTTTCCCTCAGTCTTCACTGGCAAATGCTCTGACCACACCACCCAAGTCTTGGAAGGCAGATGCAGGGACTGTGAGAATGAAGACCCTAAGCCAACTGTAGGAGAGGATTTGGTTCAAGACCATCTTAAGAACCTGAATGTGCACAAGTCCATGGGCCCTGATGAAATCCATCCATGGGTCCTGAAGGAGCTGGAGAATGAAGTTGCTAAGCCACTGGCCATCATATTTGAAAAATCATGGCAGTCAGGTGAAGTTCCCGATGACTGGAAAAAGGGAAATATAACCCCCATTTTCAAGAAGGGAAAACAGATGACCCAGGGAATTACAGACCAGTCAGTCTCACCTCTGTGCCTGGCAAAACCTTGGAGCAGATTCTCCTGGAAGGCATGCTAAGGCACATGAAAAACAGCAAGGTGCTTGGTGACAGCCAGCATGGCTTCACTAAGGGGAAATCCTGCCTGACCAATTTGGTGGCCTTCTATGATGAGGCTACGGAACTGATGGACAGAGTTAGAGCAGTTGATGTCATCTACCTGGACATGTGCAAAGCGGTCGACACCGTCCCACACGACATCCTTGTCTCTAAATTGGAGAGACATCGATTTGATGGATGGACCACTCGGTGGACAAAGAACTGGCTGGATGGCCGCACACAAAGAGTTGTGGTCAATGGCTCAATGTCCATCCGGAGACCAGTAACAAGTGGTGTCCCTCAGGGATCGGGGTTGGGACCGGTCTTGTTCAACATCTTTGTCGCTGACATGGACATGGGATTGAGTGCGCCCTCAGCAAGTTTGCCGATGACACCAAGCTGTGTGGTTCGGTTGATACGCTGGAGGGAAGGAATGCCATCCAGAGGGACCTCGACACGCTTGTGAGGTGGGCTGATGCCAGCCTCATGAAGTTTAACCATGCCAAGTGCAAGATCCTACACCTGGGTCTGAGCAATCCCAGGCACAGCTACAGGTTGGGCAGAGAAGAGATTCAAAGCAGCCCTGCGGAGAAGGACTTGGGGGTGTTGGTTGATGAGAAAACGAACATGAGCCGGCTTCAGTGTGCGCTCGCAGCCCAGAAAGCAACCGTATCCTGGGCTGCATCAAAAGGAGCGTGACCAGCAGGTCGAAGGAGGTGATCCTGCCCCTCTACTCTGCTCTTGTGAGACCTCACTTGGAGTATTGTGTGCAGTTCTGGTGTCCTCAACATAAAAAGGACATGGAACTGTTGGAACAAGTCCAGAGGAGGGCACGAGGATGATCAGGGGACTGGAGCACCTCCCGTATGAAGACAGGCTGGGAAAGTTGGGGCTGTTCAGCCTGGAGAAGAGAAGGCTGCGTGGAGACCTCATAGCAGCCTTCCAGTATCTGAAGGGGGCCTATAGGGATGCTGGGGAGGGACTCTTCATTAGGGACTGTAGTGACAGGACAAGGGGTAACGGGTTAAAACTTAAACAGGGGAAGTTTAGATTGGATATAAGGAGGAAGTTCTTTAATGTGAGGGTGGTGAGGCACTGGAATGGGTTGCCCAGGGAAGTTGTGAATGCTCCATTCCTGGTGATGTTCAAGGCCAGGTTGGACAAGGCCTTGGGTCACATGGTTTAGTGAGAGGTGTCCCTGCCCATGTCAGGGGGGGTGGAACTAGATGATCTTAAGGTCCTTTCCAACCCTAACTATTCTATGATTCTATAAATAAGATTGGATTGACATGCAGTTTCTATTTCACTATTTTTCTATCTACTTAGGAAATAAAATGCTAGACTGGGGGGAAATAGGGATGTTTAACATCAATGATTGAAGAGCAGAGATGACAGAATACTGTTTATATGTAGTAAGAGATACAAAAGAGTACATAATGCCAACCAGTTATGAAAGCTTTATTATATAAATTAACTCTTTGTCATTTATTGCTATTCTGCTAGGTGAAACAGACCCTTTTGCTTTGTAAGTCATACACCCAGAATCAGAGTCCCGGTGCTATCTGTGTTTCATGAACGCACATGGTTGTAAGAACCCAAGCTTATTTTAAACTGTGGTCTTGTTAACTCGAGATCAAAAGCTGGAACTACAATCAGCAGCACACGGGCTTTGAGGGACAGAGCAATAGTGACAGCAAACATGGCCGAGAAAACAAGTTAACTCAATTTCTTTTACTTTCGCGAAGCATTTAAGTCATGCTTTCCCATTCCATCAAGATATACACATGGCACAAGTGATTTTTCAGGAACTGTTTGATGGAAATGACAGTGGTAGCTTTAGAAACTAAATCAAGAGGCAATTCTCATGCTTGGGAAGCAGCAAGGAAAAATTGCCCTTTCAAATCTCAACAGGGTGGTGAAGGCTGCTGTCACTGGTAGACCAGAAGGGATTAGAGACAACATACACAGTGAACCAGTGATTATTTAGTCTCCTTGCTCTGAAATGAAAGAAATTATTACCTCAAATCCTTTCACGCTATCTCCAAGAGCTTCTACAATTCCAGAACATTCAAACCCAGGAATAAGTGGCGTCTTTGGAGGGTTGTCAATATTGCCCTGTCTCACCATCAAATCAATAAAGTTCAAACCACTGTAAAATACAAGAAAAAACAAAATCAGCACTATTATTATAGATAATATAAGGAGGAAAACTTGACCTGAGTGATGGGAAAGACAGAAGACTTAAGCCCATCATTAAAAAGCTGGGCTCCACCGCATAAGAGGGACTCAGCAGACATTCACATTCTTCATGTGTGGAACAGTCTGACTTTACACTGTGCTGTACAGGCCTTGGAAAGAAAAACACACATACGTTAGCTCCAAAGTTTACAAGACTGTTTAGAAGTCACCTGAAGAGATTCACAAAGGGCATTTCAAAAGTCAATACAGTGAAACATTATGATTTCTATGAATGCATTACTACTTGGCAAGTAAACACAGTGCAACTTAAGAAAACCCCAAACATCAAGCATTATAGATGTTTTGAGCCAAGAGCAACCTGATGCAACTCCTCTAACCTCTGGTATGACTCCAGGAATGAATTTTGTGCTCATTCCAGGCAGGAGCCCACACTTTGACATGAACAAGTATTAGATAGGCTGTTGTTTAAAACATTTTCCTCCTGGATCACTTTTACAGAGTTTTGCAAAGGTTATTTAGGTCTTTGGAGCCTCAGAGTTCCTGCTCAGAAAAAAAACAGGTCTTTCCCTGTAGCCTCCGTTTTGCAAAAATCTTGAAGCATCTTTGCTTTGTCTTATGCATACCATCCAACTTTATTATGTAAAATTGTGTTGTTCTCTAGGAAGCCACAAAAAAACACAACCAAAAAAGGTACCATTATCTACTCTCTATATACATATATATGTACCGATTACTGGCACAAATGCCATACGTAGCTAAAACTCCTCAAACTCCTAACTAGCCAATGCTTCAGCATGAATCCATTGTTGCAAAACACAGCCCTGTATTTATTGTTAGCCAAAATTGCCGCATACTAACTCCCCCGACTCTCTAAAGCTATGCACACAGCTAGTCCTACTCATGCATATGATACCGGCAACTGCTTGGATGCATGAAATTACTGATGTGCACAGAGCTTTAGTCAGATACTAATGAAGCAAACAGATTGAACAGACTCAACAAACAAAAAGACAGAGTACGGACGTAAGCCCAGAGACAAGACAGCATTCATAACATGTAGGTCACTGAGGGGGGAAGGAAATTCCACCAAATGTAAATATTTGTAATTGTGGTGGAGGGTTTAAGAGCAACCTGAGCTCACAACTCTAAGCTCTGTAAAAGCAAGATTATGGATTATATTTGAAAAAGATGATTTTCGCAGTCTAGCTTGACAAACTCAGTCAAAAAAGGAAAAATAAAACGAACAAAAAAAAAACCAAGCCCAACATGCTCATACACAGAGCTCATAACATTAACCACATGAGAGGTTAGGAGGTCTTTGGCACAATTAAGGTGGGAATTCTGGAATGATTTTAGGAAGGTCACTTCTTATCCAGTGGCTAAGACCACCTCCTACATTACCACTGTAATGTTCATAATAAAAGAGAAATCCCAAATAACAAAATGCCTGCTAGGCAGTCATCATTTGGGAAGAGAAAAAAAAAGAAAACACAGCACAAAACCAAAAACCCCACACCATACATGGTGCAACCGCTACCTGTGTACATTAATTTCAGTGATGACCTTTTTAATACGTCTTTTCACAGCGCACACATTTTACAGTTAACTTTTCCTACACTCCTGCAAGAAAGGGCAGCCAAAGGCAGAACCGTGATGTGAAAACCTGTGCAGGAACACAAACCATGACGTTGTAACAAGCAGAAAACAAGCAGACAGATGGATATGGAAAAGACTATAGCCATTTGATAATGACATTTGATTACAAATACATTACTGATGCTCTTCCTAGAAATATTCATTCTTGCAAAATAACTTGTCAGACAATTTTTGAAAGGGCACATACTCAGTTTTGCACCTCACGACATAATACTAGCAATTCTGCTCTATTCTAGTTCCATTTCTCTTTCATCTGTCTTTATCCTCAATAAAAGGCAGCAGTGTTAAACAAAATAGAGAGCTCATCTCTATTAGAATGAACTTACAAGACTAGATACTAGAACAGGTGTGATAAGGGAAGAAAAGACACTGCACAAGGTATGTACCTAATCACATCTTTTTATCATTTTAATTACCAGCTGGAACATAGAGTGTTGATCAGCATTTCAAATCATTTCTAGCAACTTTTCTGGGAGTTTCTTCCTCATTTGATTCATCTTTTATCTCCTATATGTTTATATGTTGCATATACCTATTTCTCTCATACATGTATTTATTTCCATTCTTTTCCCCTTTCAAATAAGGACAGAAATAAGTTGTTTTATTTTACCTTCCAAATTTGAACAAGCCTTATCAACACCAATAGACCTGAAAGCACAATTACATTGCATAGTAAACCCAGCATTTTATTTTTTTTCCCTTTGAATAATCTGGAGGTTATTCAAAGATGGATGGCTACTTTAGTAATTATCTCCAAGACACCTAACCTTACCCAGTCACCCACTGAGATTTAACCTGCAGCTGACACAGGAAAAGGGAAGTCTAGATGGACAGAACATCACAAGAAAATGCACCTCATGAAGAGTGATGGTTTCAGAGAATAAGCACAATTTATTTCTTGTATCAGTACAAAACAGAGTACCCTGTTCTGGTGGGTAGCCAGAAAAACTGGTTGAACTTTAAGTAAGGGTATATGTAGGAGTGTAAATGCAAAGAGATCCAGTGACAAAAAGTGCACAATTTCTTGCAGTTGTGTTTTTAATCTGAAATAAAAAGCTAGATGCAAATGAAGATACGGAAGCATGCGAATTATCAAGATTAATACACTGACACTGGGGTTCTGCAAAAACCCGTCTGTGAAAGAGCACAAATATTAGTGTGAACTGCACAGACTGAATTATCTGCGCATCTCTGGAGGCAGAGTTTATCAAACATGGAAGTATCTTTACATCTGACTGTCAAAATCTGCAATGTTCCACCCTAACACCAATTTTGAGGATCTTGAGTGTCATTTTTCTGTATTTGTGGTTTAGCTTTGCCGTATTTTTATTTTCTTTAAATGCGAAAAGTTCTGTGGATAGAAAGCTGTATTCTAGGCTTGTTTCGTCATCAGACCAGCAACAGTCAGCTTGGTCCAACTTGCTCTGTCCCACACACTCAAGGATGCCCAGTATCTTCCACTGCAAACTACCATATCAGGCAGACCATTCTCTACACTTTGCTTTGGAAAGGTGCTGCTTTTGATCAGTCTCTTCTATTTCACCACAAGAGTCCAATGAAATGAGTTACTGAAGTTAATGAAATACAACAGAGCAAGTAAGAGGACCACTGAGTTTTACATTCTTATAATCCTTCCTCTTACCCCGGCCAGCAAATTGCCTACCAATCTTTTGATTGATAGATAGATGATAGATAGATAAATGGAAAAGTTTAAAATTATCAGATCTCATGCTTTTCATCCAGAAACACTAACAGTATATGAACAAGATTGCTTTTAAGAACAAAATCGATACACTATCTGTCCGCTACTCTAGTATACCTAGGATTTCTTTTATTTACTACCAGTTTTTTAAAGTGCTGTATCTCACAGCCAGCAGGGTCACTTCTGCCTCATTCCTCATGATGTACACATACAGTATCACAAGTAAGAAACTATCAGAACAGTGAAAATAAATTATAGGGAGTTAATTACAGGACACCATTCCTTACTCACAGGACACCAGTCCTTACTCACACACCCTACCTGAAATATACTGTGGTTTGTTCTAGCTACTTGTTTAATATTTTAAACTATGCACAGTGTTCTGCAGATTGCAAATTACCACACAAACAAATACAGCAATTTTGACTACTTCATCATTATCAATCAAAAATTATTTCAGGAGATATGCAGAAGCTGTGACTCAGCTTGGACATTGATGGCTGTTCCATTTCTTAGTCACTGAATGAGGCTAACACATGACTCATCTCAGCTGACACATTTTCAGTTGGATCATTGATATTCCAGACCTTCAAAAGAATTATTCATTGCATGTCTTAGCGTGAATAGCAACAAGGCCTCCCTCTCCTCCATCTACAGTACCGCACTACAAAATGTATACATATGATTCAACTGGTTTCACCCTCCAGTGGATGCAGAGACCACACAGAACTTGGGCTTTAGTCATTTATATATACTATTTATCACAGATGAACATATTTTACTTAGGATTATTCTTCCCCACAAGTTAATGGAGAAAAATAATCATTATCTATAATGACTGTCAACTACACAGCTGATTCAACTAAAACATTATTTGTCGTCAAAATGGCTTAGCAGAGCCCAGCTCTGCATGTTCAGCACGTGCATACATATGAACTACATGTGTACTGCATACTACACTGGGCAGAGACAACAGTCGTTTTTCTTGCTCAGTCTCCCAGACCAGACTGCAAGTCCATCATCATCCTGGTCAATCTTCTGTATTTACAGACTCACATCAAGAAGATCGGCAAATTGATTTTGCCTTATTTGGAAGCACGCTTTGGTGACCTGATCACATTTCAGCCCTATGGCTGTTTCCAGCCCAGACTGCCAAGCAGATAGAATGGCAAACAGATGCTATACAGCCCACGGGCTCTTCTGGCATGAAGGGGAGCTTCCAAAACACACATGGCATCTTGCAACCTGGCAGTAACTATGAAGCAGTCAAGCAGGTCTGCTGGCATTAAACAGCAAGTGCGCAACTTGCACAGCTCACTAGTGATAATGCAACCTGGGAAAGCAACTATATTTGTACCAGAGCTAACTGTTCCTATTTTACAGCCAAGTGTTCTTTTGCAGGTAACTTGCCATTTGTGGTACAAACATTATCTACTGCTTTGATGAAACTGTAATTCATACTGGTACTGGAGAGTCACACTGGTACTAGACAGTGCTGTGAAACCCCCACGTGTTTAAAGGAATATGTCCATGTGCTCAGAACATTTTAATTTTGCATATTAATTCAATAGCTGGGGAAAAAAAAATCATTGAAAACAACATAGCCTATTCTCAAACAGAATTACAGCCCTGTCTGAAAGAAAAACGAGCTACCCAGCAGCTACTGTGTTACCATTATTGCTTATACTCACTTAGCATGGAATTTCTTGCATTTCCCATTTGGACTTAGTAAAGAAAAAAATAATCAAATGAGAATGCAAAACACCTCAGCTCTATTATTCCTCATTTAGAGTCATGGATATCACCATTTTTTATAGACAACACCTCAGGGTGGGGGGAAATACTTGCACAGGTCATTTGTGACTTGTGTAAGTATTATGATTCCTGTTAAGTACAGGACGGAAAGTGCAGTGTCTGAACAGGCCAAGATATTTGGCTGCATTAACCTACCAGGATGTTCCAAGATCCACTAGATATGCACCTCAAAACAAGCTCACTGCCCCATACCAGTATCGTTTTTAACTAAAGTTACTTCCAAAATAAACAACTTGGCCTTCACCTTGAAATTTGTCTTTCAGAAGCACCACGTTTTCATGTAGCATAAAAGGACAACAAAAGGCAAATCCCCGCCTAGGCTAAATTAATTTGGGTTTTGGTACATACTGAGTTGTGAAAACAACCCCATTTTCATGAGAAACAAGTGCAGTGAGAACCAGCTATCGAGGAAGCACAGTCTGCTCCAATTGTCTGGGGGAAACAAAAATAAGCCTTCTAGGAAAGCTTATTGCAAGATGCTACCAGATCGCTAACCACTTGTCAACCAGGCACAGACATCCAACACTGGAGAGTTACCCCCAGCTCCACTGCTCCACCACACCAGCGCTGAAGAAAAATTATGATAAGTAAAGTGAGTGATCCCCAGGAGAAAAATAACAGCCTGTATGAGAAGGGGAAGGGACGGGTGCTGAGTACCACATGCAAGCTGGCTCCCACATTTCTCAGAGAGAAAATAACAAACCCTGAAGCGCAGTTAAACAGGTTTTCCCCATTTACCCCTATTGGTACCGTGAACATCAATTACATTTCTTTCCCTCCTCAGCCGCTACTGACAGCACCCAAACCCCGGCTTCACCCCATGCCCAAGCGGCTCGGAGCCCACCGCTGAGCATCAAGTCGCTGCCCGGGCATCAGCCGGTACCCGGGCGCTTGGCGGCCCGGGGCAGGAGCCGCGGCGGCAGCTCGGAGCGGGGCTCCCCGCCGAGAGGAAGCCACGAGTGAGGGAAGTTGGTGCTAGAGCAGCAGCCGCCCGCCCGCGATCACCCCGCACCCGGCCCCTCCGAACCCCAGCACAGGGAGAGAAGCCCCCGGCCCCGCCCGTCCCTAGCGCCAAGGAGAGGGCAAGGGGTGATACTGGACCAGGCTTTGACGCGGATCTTCAGCTCCCCGTCCTGCGGCTCCGGCATGGCTTTTTTGGACACGCGGAGCTTGTTGAGCCCCCCGAAGGCGGACAGCACTACGGCTCTCATCTCCTTCGTGTCCGCAGCCCGCAGGCTGCCGGCAGCGCTGCCTTCGCCCGCTTCCTTGCCGCCTTCCTTCTCGATCATCTGCTCCGTCTCCTCCGCACGCTGCGCTCCCTCCTTGGCCATGGCGAGTTGCGCCGCTGACTCCCGCCGCCGCTCCGGTGCGAGGCGCGGTGTGCAATGGCCGCAGGCGCGGAGCGGTACAGCGCTCCCCGGCCGCCACCGCCGCAATGCACCGACTAGCTGCGCAGCACCATCCGCCGCGGCCGCACCGGCACCGCGCCGCCCCTCGCGGAGGGAGCCACGGGGGCCAGGGCTGTGCTGAAACCTTCCCTAGGGCCGGGGCACAGCCGGACAGTCCTCACGCACTGTCACCATAGGCACAGCCCGAAGCCCTCGAGGAGCTGGTGTGCACTCTGGAACGCCTGAAAGGCTGTCACGTTGGGCTGGCCTCCCTCACACACCCTGGTCCCCTCCATGCCCCACAGCTGATGGCATCGCGACTTAAATCGTCTCATTAAGGTGCCATCAGGGCTTGATCATTCCTGGTCCTGAAGCTGTTCTTAGGGCCAACTAAGTGAATGCTTTCAGCATCAGGATGATCACAGTGGGAATGAGTTGTGCGCAAGAGACCCAAGTTTGAAACTGCTGTAACGCACACCTAAGGCTTTATACAGTAGCTCTCTTCATGGTGATAGGAGCCAGGCAGCTGAACATGGATTTTGGGGGATCGCTGGTTGTGGTTCTATGGGTGTTTAAACTTTTATCTGTTGACTTCAGCATTAGGTGCCTGCATCGGTTTGTTGATGGCCCCTTGGTCTAAATAAATCCCCTTCCTGCAAGCCTATGCACCTATATTTGGAGTTTCAAAACTTGTTGCAGGATTTCTTGCACCTAGTGAGCACTCCTGAAGACCTCTTTGTGAATGCAGTTCCTCCACCAACCCCCCTGCATCAGGTTAAGAAGTTCCAGGACCTTTCTGACTTACGGTAGAGATTATCACCACCACCTCCTTGGGCTGTGGATTTGTTGCGGTCTAAGTCCATTGATAGTCCTTAATCTCACAATATGCATTTATTTCATCTACAATATGTGTTTATTTCATATTGGGCTATGTATTCAGTGCATTGTATTTAGAGGAAGCAAAAAACCTTGGAAATGCCTTAGCTATGATAAGTAATGGGGTAGAACATTTTCGTTCACACTAACAAAGCGAGATAGAGGACTGGGTAGAGCTTTCCTATTTCTTTGCACTTTGTATGTAATACTTTGGGGGATTTTCTGTCTAGGCTGTATTTTTAGTATTTTCTAAAGCCTGTTTCTGAGAATTTTTCATCTAAGCCCATCATAAATGAAGCAGTGAACAAACACAGGTTGGGAGTAGAGGAGGAGTACTAGCCATAGGGAAGCTCCACTAGCTTCATCATCTCCAGAAATTCAAACTGATTTTATCAGAAGTGAAGTCTGATGCCTCTTACATTGCTCTTAAAGTATGTTTTGGACACAGATTCAAAACCAGCTCTTAAGCACCACTGAGAATTTTCTGTGCGATGTGTTAAAGTGATGCCATCCACTTCATTCTATGTAACAGCTTGCGGAGGTATCTAACTGTTTTAAAGGTCAGGAAACTTTTTTCTTCCCTTGCTCCCCTGGTAATACTACAAATATTCTCTTCCCTGTTCCGTGTCCTTGGCTAATTCAGTGCTGCAATGGGGAATACAAAGTTCTGTCGCTTTAGATGTGGCCATTTGAATGCAGGACCAGGCAGGCAGCAGCTGAATAAAGAGTAACATGCGTTTGACTCCAAATGATTCACTCAGCTAGCGTCTTATTATAGTTCTAACTCAAATGACTGGTAAAGTGTGGAGGGGTGGGGGAAAGTGAAGCCGACAGAGTGTGTCACCTGTGTGACATCCAGAGTAATGAAGAAGCTGGGGGGCAGCTCACTCCATCGCTCCAGCAGACTGGCGAACCCAAAGAAGTGAATTCGGATCTCTATGCTGCATTGATTTTATGTTGGTTTGTCTGCTACTGTCATGCTGGTTTATGCTAATGCCTTGGGAGACTTGTGATTGACCCTACCTGTAAAGATTTAAAGCTGTCTCTAATCCTCCTGAACCAGAAATAATTTATCCCAAGTGATTCAACCATGTACTGTTGGCAAGCCAAAATGACTGAAGGATGGCCATTTTGTAGGAACATAATGTCTTGCTTATGGCAGAGCCAGTACTTACATACATCTGTTGTGGCAGCTGGAGTAACATGTAGCAGGTATTTTTGCATAATCCTGATTCCATTATTTTGATTCAATTCATAACCACTTCTCTAAGAATATTAGATGATGCAGTACAGAAGCTTACACTAAGATGTAAAAGCAGGATTTATTCTAACAGTTGGCTGCAAATTTAACCACTCTAGCAATAGGCTGTGGGGTGGCCATTCATATAACTTAAGACTACAGTAAAAACATCTTACTGTTGGCTTTCCACTGACTTCCATGCTAGTGGATTAGATTGCAAAAGTGAAGGGCTAGGACTCAAGTAGATGGGTGTAGTTGAGTACCGATAATATTAAAGAACATGCTGTGAGAACCTGAACAAAAGGGAATGAAGAGTTCTTTGGTCACCATCTTTATCTGAGGGTCAAGTAGGTGGCAGCTGTTCTTTGCAACAGCAATTTTTAAAAATGCTATGTAGAAAAGAAGGTAAATGGAACAGTGTGCTCATGGATAAATGCTGGCACTTACAGAAAATCTCTCTCCCTGATTCAGATCCTTTATTTTCAGAACATAATAATTTGTTCAGCAAAAGAACCTATCTATGACTACATCAGGGACAAAACAGTCATCTTTCACAGATACTGTTTCGAGGGTTCATGCCTGAACTTCATGGAGGGAGCAGCCATTCAAGGTAAATCGAATTGTAGCATTGCCATTCTTTTGGAGTATGATAGCTGAAGAAATTGAAGTTGTTACTGGAAACATGGACCTTGGGCAAGGTCAATCAAAACCTAAAGTAGATGAGTTAAATGCAAAGTTTTAACCTGTGCAAGGGTGAAAAAAAGAACCCAAACCAAACCAGCTTGGGACCCTCGTGGAAAAGAACTATCCTTCCTTAGATACTTATTATGTACTCTGTACCAGAAGGGGTTTGGAAGAAGAAAAATGAGGTTTGTGTTCAAGAAGGACTTACTGTATCATCAGTTTTCCTTCTTAGCAGGAACAACATTTGAGACCCTGAATAATGGTAAATCACTCTGCTCAAAGGAAGTGGCATGTAAATGGCAAAACCAAGCCCTTAGAATGGAGAATTTTGCCTTTTTTTTTTTTTTTTCTTAATCTCTGGGGCATAAATCACATTTTGCCTTAGAGAATAAAGTATTAAAAAAATTTTTAAGCTAAATGATGTATGTTTCTAATAGTTACAAATTACATTAGTAACATCACAGGATATATGTTCTTTCTGTTTTAACGCGTAAATGGGACAGCTTTTAATACATTCAGCTCCAAAATGTTGCTTTCTTTACAGTCTACTATTATGAAATTCTGTTTAGTGCAGGGACAGAAAAATCCTCAGGACTCTCTTAACTTTTCAATCTTATTCAACATCTTCCCCCTACAGATTTGTGTGCTATAAAACATCCCTATTGCTTGACAGAAGATGCATTTTATGTATTATGTTTTGAGATCATGTTCAGAATTCCCATTTCAGACTCTGTTATAACCTATAGTACACAACGTCTCTTAACAATAGGAAAATGATTTTAGTGACTTTCCCCTTTTGTACCCATGTGTAGAATGTATTAACAAAGAAAGGCATTTCCAAAGGAATCTCTGAGAGAATAGGATGCTGGATCTATTTGGGCTTTTCAAAAAACAAAGGAGACCTCTATTTCCTAAGGTTAATTCACATTGAGATAATTGTTTTGTTTTATTTTATTTTATTTTATTTTAGCCAGGGGCTTTCTCCTACTAGGGGAGCTACATAAGAATTACAGCAGCAGTGAAGCAATTCTCTATTTATTGTCACACTGAAAAGAACTGTACATTTCCCTTCAGTAGACAGAAGCAGTTTAAAGCTCCTCAGAATCATCAGGAGTAATGAAAATGTGTTGCGTTTTAAACTAAAGGGGAAAAGAAATCAAAGCATTCACAGAGGATTTGGCTAAGCCAATAGATGCCAATATGAGTTATCCTACTGACTGCCCATTTACTGTGTTACTTCATTACTTACTGTTTGTCTTGCATGGAAATTGTGCTCAGATAATTTAGTGATGGTTACAATAGGAATTAAATAAATGGATCACATTGTTGTTGATCAAGAAATAATACAATTCAGGAGAATTTAAATGGATTTGAAATCTTTACATCATGCTGATGATAGTCATCAATAAAAATGGGAAGACCAAAATAAGTCCCCTTAACAAAGCTTCATTTATATATTTATTTTCAGAGCCTTACTATCCATTTGTTCTGCTAACAATATAATTAAAAAAAAGAATTCTGTTCCGCATCTTTACCTGCTCTCTGCACATTCTAACACTTATCATGTGTTTTCTGAAAGCTCTAGGTATTTTTTGCATTGGAAAAAAAACCACTTTTATATCATTTTTGATCATAAAATTGAAGCTGTATGGTCTTTCTGGACTCAATTCTGAGAAATGAAGAAAAAGAAGGCCAGAAAATGGTTACAGAGATAGATAGTAAATCACAGTGAGCAGTTACAGGAGATGAGCATATTACTTAAGAGTGCACTTATAGTACTGTGCAAGCGCAAAGTACCCTTAGACTTTTTTAGGATATTAAAATGCCATCCCTGAATTCCAACAGGTTCAAGATATTATTCTTACCTTGTTCTTTAAGGCAATTCATGCAATTCATGCAACATGCAGAAAACTATTGCACATGTTAAATGTCCTGTTGAAAGTACTGTGGTCCATAACTAGACTGTTATATATCTGGGGATACCCATGATGCTTTATGTACTTACTCATTCTGTGTGACTCCAGGCATTGAGAAAGAGTAATCCCACTTGGCATTTTGACTCAATTTGGTCTCAGTAATTACAGATCCAGAGTAACTTGTTAGAAGCTTCTGAAAAAAATGTCTCTGAACTTTACAGCAGAGCTGGTGTACAGAAGAATAAGAATTCAATGAATTAAATACTGAGAATAAGTTTGAAAAGCATAGCCAGTTGTTATACTGGATATATCCAGTAGTTATTCTGGTTATCTCCAGCTGTTATCCACTGCTGCTATACAGCACACAGTATCATCAGGAACATTTGTCTGTGAATGTTATATTCCAGACTAATTACATCAAATAATGCATTTGTGGCCTTGAACAAAGTTGCCTTATACCTAATTACAACCTATTTTACCTTTTTTGTGACTCTTTTTTTCTCATTAAGTATTTATATGCATAATATAGGTAGCTTCTGAATCTGCTCAAGAAAACAAAAGTGAGCTTTTAGGTTTACTAAGCTGAGCTCTGTTTTGCATATTTCTGAAGCTGCAGTCCAAGAGCATGCAACATCAACGTTGTGCTCTGTAAGCAGCGATGCTTCCAGCTTGAATTTAAATTTAAAGGCATGATATTAGTTTGCAGCTCTTGAAGAGCTCTGTCACAGCACAGAATTTCTGTAGGGCTTACAATACAAAGAGTTCTCTTTTTCCCCCCCAAACTCTTGGTGCAGCGTTCAGTACCACTCTGGCTGTGCCCTCTGTGATGGGCCTTTTGAAGAAAGGAACAGAATGCCCTTTAGCATAATTGCATTTCCTATGGGGTGCTTTATCATTGGCTATTAATGGTCTCTTCTTGTCAGTTCCATAGCTAGTTACTGTGTTCTAACTCACTGATTTTAATAAACCGACTGTGCTGCTGTATTCTCTTCTACTTTCCTTCTGGAGAAAAAATATGCCCATAACAAAAACTACTAATGCCAGTTTATTAGGAGATTGTTTTTCTCTGAGCGCTCCTAAGATGCTAATGGAACTGTTCATTACAAAGCTGCTAGGTTGGATCTCACCTGGGGTAGCAGAAACATGGATTTTCTCTGAATAAAAACATATGAGTTTGCAGGCAAGGTTTAGAACTTGTATTCGTTTTTGCTGGAATTGAGGTAATTTTCTTCACAGCAGCTGTTTTGGATTTGTGACCACAACAGTGGTGATGACACACAGGTGGTTTAGCTGTTGCGGAGCAGTGCTTACACAGCCTCAAGGCCTCCTATGTTTCCCATGCTGACCCAGCAGCAAGTAGGCTTGGGGGGGGGCGGGGGCATAAGAACCTGGGAGGGGACATAGGTGGGGAAGCTGCCCCCAGCTAATGGAAGGGGTATCCTATTCTGTATGACAGTGCTGAGCAATAAAAGTAGGGGGAAAGGAGAGAAGGGCTACATCCAGGGTTACGGATGAGGCCCTGCTTTACCAGAAATAGCTAAACATCTGCCTGCCTGGGAGTCAGTGGATGAATTCCTTATTTTGCTTTGCTTGCATTCAAAGCTTTGCTTCACTTATAAAAATGTCTTTATCTCAAACCTTGAGTTCTCCGTTTTGACCCTCAGATTCCCACCCCTGCCACACAGCAGGGGAGAGATTGAGCAGCTGTATGCAGCTTATTTGCCTGTTGGAGTTAACACACAACACAATCAAAAAGACAGCTCTCTTCTTTTTATAGTCATTTTAGCAGGTCAGCTGGTAAATTA
The DNA here is from genome assembly GCF_034315485.1 of Pezoporus occidentalis. Taxonomy (NCBI): domain Eukaryota; kingdom Metazoa; phylum Chordata; class Aves; order Psittaciformes; family Psittacidae; genus Pezoporus; species Pezoporus occidentalis. The sequence goes on along the minus strand of NW_026913856.1, from coordinate 3,689,900 downwards.
GGAAACAGACCTGAAAAATCTTAATGCTTTTTCCACCTAGGAAGTAGTTCCTTAGACTACAGTTAAGCATACTAGTGAAGTACTTTAGGTAAGCTTGTAATAGTGATAAGAGCCCTGTACACCATATTTACAATAGCACTAGACAAAGTGTTCTAGTTTTATGACTTATTATGTCTGCAGCTGCATTTCATTGTACTGGAAGATAACTGAAAAACAAGTGTTGTAGTCTGAAATGGGACTATTTTCTGACACCCGTGTTACTACAGAAGAGGACTCACTGTGCCATTCTGTTTCTTAGGGCTTTGAAGAAGTATTGGCTTAATTTTGAATGTGTTTTTCAATAGTAATCATCTAAATGTTAGGCAAAAGTGATTTCTGGAGACTAAATTAATGTAAATCTCGCATAGCAAACCTTCATAGCAACTGAGATAAATGATTCATCAGTGCTTCAGTCCTCTGAGAAATCAGATATGGTCCAACAGACTCCATGTTTTTTAAATGCATTTGGAACCTTTTTGGGGAAGGAAAGATGAGGAGCAGAGTGCTCATAGAGCTTTCTCACACTTCTTACACTGTCACTAGGTCTGTGCAGTAATAGACACACTTAGTATCAGGGTGGGATGTGGTTGTAGACTCAAGGCAGACAACATATCTTGTTGCATAAGGGAAACAACATATTGTTGCTCCCTCTAGAAATATTGTTCTCCCTCTAGAAGCTGTGCAGATGGATTCTAATTTTGATAACTTGGTATCAGTATTCAGAGAAAGTATTGAAAACGTGAATTGTAGGACTTGGCCACAGTAGATCTTAGACTTTGAAGTCCCAACATGGTGTGATTGTGATCACTCTCCATTTCAAATATTTCTGTCTTCTTGAGACATTGTTAAAGGGCTTCAAAGTCCTGACAAAATGGTTTTGCATGTGGAAGCTTTAAACCATACCGGCTGTCTTCCTGTATGAGCTAACACAGTTAGATATCCAAGTAAACAACCATTTGCTTGATCTTTTGTTTAGGCTAATAAAAAAAAGCAAGAAATTTTGTGCACTCTGGATAAATATTTTTCTTTCATGGTAAAATGGAAGGACCACAACTAACTCCTGAACGTGCAGTTTGATTCCCCCTCACTCTGGGATGACTTTATATCTAAAGTCTTGTTGGTCGGTATGTCAGATGATTTAAATTAAAATTGGAAACCATTTTAGGCAGGAGTTTGGAAAGCAGCTTAGAGTCCCTCTGTGAAATCACAGCACAAGGTGGACTACAAAAGTACTGGCATTTACCTTACTCTTTAAAGAAATAATTCAAAATGCAGCCTACATCTTCAGTTCAAAATAAAAATCAGGAAGGGCTAACATGGAGGATGAAGTCAGGAGAAAAAAAAAATTGAGATTTCTAGGGAAATGTGTATTTTGTACTGTGCAAATGTAAAAGCACTTTTTTTTTTCCTTGTTGCGTATGAAAAATAATCAGAAACTTTTCTGTTTGATATTTTAACCATGAGCTAAGCAATGTACTTTCATGGTAAGCAACCAGCCAGCATCTGTCTTTAAATGCGGAGATGCTGACTAGTATCTGGAATCTCAGGTAGAGGAGAAGGGAGATTGTGTTACTAAATCAGATCCAAATACCAATACTATCATAGTTAAGCTGCAGCATCAGAATTATTTCTCCTGAATGTCACCCAAATTTCCCCTGGACCTTGGATTTGGCTTGTCAGGCATGTGCAGTCACCAAAAACTATGAAAAAAAGAATTTTTCCAATATGAGACCTGACCTCTTGTTACCTTGAAGTCACCTCCTTATTAGTAAGATGGAAGAGGCCTAAACTTCTTTCAGGTCTTTAACTAAAGGGTTTAATTTCTCCATTTTAGAAAAAAATAAAGCTATGTTTGAATTAATCAAGTTGAAAGAGGAGCAAGAACCTATCTACAATTATTAGCTAGGTTCAGAAAAGATGAACAGTGCTCCAGAAAGTAAACATTGTAGGATTTTCCTCTTATAACAATATATTTAACAAGGTGGTGGTGGGGTGGGTGTTGAACTTTCCGTATTTTGAGAGAAGCCTGGGTAAGAACATGAAGGAATGAAGAGAGAAGGCAGCGCCCTACAGACAAACCTAAGTTAATGAGTCTGGTATCATTTCATGGGAAGCAAGGACATCAAAAGAGAAATCCATATGAACCTGTTGAAAAACAGGTTCATGGGTGTTCATGGGTGACTTTTGAAAATGCACACCCTATCCTTTTAGATAGGCAAGAAATATTTTATGTAGCAGGAGGGGTGTTCAGTGGTCTGAACAGCGGTACTTCAGGGAGGACCGTCAGGCACACGTAACAATACTTCTTTTAGTGATGCTCCTGCTCCACAGCTCCCAAGACTGACCTCTGCAGGAGACTTACAGAAGTTGTACAGAACCAATTGCACAGAACGTCTACCAGCAAGCTTCCTGGGTCACCAGGCAGCTGTGGGGTTTGTCACCAAAGCCGTACTCATATGAAAATACAGAGCCAGGTTTTGTCAAGTTTTGGAAGGAAGCGCCAAGAATTTTAGCAAAGATTCTGATGGACAGTTACAGGGATCACAACCCATGCTGCTGGTGGGCAACATCAGAAATTGAATGACTGCATTTAAAAGGGAAGATATCACTTTAATCATTAAAACAAGAAGAAATTAAGAGGCTTTTGATTGGGAAACTGTGACATAGACATGTCAATGTCAAAAACACTGACAGTACATTAGCCATATGTTATGGTATTGTTGTGCAGGAAATAGAATAGCCTGGGGGCATAGGCTCCTGCCAGGCTCGAGCACCTCATCCAGGACCTGGGTTTACTTTCCTAGAATGGAGAGCAGGAGATTCCCTCATCAGGAAAAAGCCATTCTTAGAGGGTTGGTCCAGCCTAATACCAGCATATCCTTACCCTGAACGTATCTGCTCCTTGGCAGAATGACAGGATATGCTTAATGACACATTCTGATAGTAACTGCCCTTTATCATTGCTCTCGTTGTTTGAATTATGCCATCTAAGAAGAAAGTGCTTGTGCTGTATATCTTGTAATACACTATCCAGTGTTTTCATGATGCCTGTATGTGTATGCTGCTGACCAGTGACAGTGTTTAAAACAACCCCTAAGTCACAACTTCCAGTCCTTCTCTTACTGATTTATCCCTGTGACTGATATCATGCCTTGCTGAGTTCCTTCCTACCATCTGAGCTGCTGTAATGGATTTTGCACATCCACAGATCACCCAAACTGTGAGGTACTCTTTTTCAACCAGCCTAACACACTGAACCTCACAGCTGGGTAGGAAAAGAGCACATTATTAGTCCAGAAAGAGTGGATTTGTTTGCAAGAAAAAGTGCAAGAACAACTTAGAAGAACAATTTCCATATTTTTTCACTCAATGGTCTCTTACCCAGACCTTTTCATTTCCTATATGATACCACAGACCATCTTCCATAAAGCATCACCTTATGTGCTAAACTGAGGACAAGCGAAGGTACAGGATTCTTTGCTGTTAAATACTTTCACTCTCCCTGCAGTTACAAAGATACTCTTCAGCCAGGACTGGGCCTGATGCTGCAGCTCTTCCTCTACCTTCCAGACAGTTGTCCATCTATCAATACTGAGATTTCAAACTCAAGGAAACAGGCTTCAGTAAGGAGCATTCCCGAAGACAAGGATACTCTAAAGTTGAAAATCACCACTGTGACTTGTGCCACTTTGCTTAACAAAAGGAGCATCCCCATGAGCACCCCTTTTTGCATGCTATCTAGCTCTGGACTCTAACTGAAGATGTGCCAGTTGTGCCAAGGAATGTGGATTTCTAGCTGTGAATACCTGGCAGATTGTTCTAGGAAAAGGAAAATGCTTTGTTCAGTGGTAAGCGTTATCACAATGAATCCCAGCTCCCTGTAAATGAAACAATATTCACTTCATGTGAAAAAATGATAGATTTTATTTCTTGACTCAGATTTAAACTGCTCTATCTTCCCTTCAGGTTACAGTGTATTCAACATTGAACAGTCAGTCATCAACATTATATACTCAGAGGCTCTTCTGAGCATCATCATTCTCTTATGATTCTTTATTGGCTTATTTTGTAGGTTCTGAACATTCTGTTTTTTTTCATATTTTATGGGTTACAAGATGAAATACCAACTCTTCTGGATGGGCCAGAAGACTGCTTCCAGCCTGAAGCTGAACTCACTAAAATTAAGCTGTGGTGACCTCCTATAAAGTAAGTAATTATTAAGTAAGTAGTTGTTTGGGGTTTTTTTGCTGTTAAACCTACATTTTTAGAAACTAGTTCTAAGTAGACTGAATAGAGTTTGCCAATTTTGTTGGAGAGTGTAATACTTTGTGTAGAGCCATCAGGTGCCAGTGACACTGTAGCAGTTTAGATGAAGCAGTTGTCATGACAACTCAACTAAATAAACATATCTGTGTGAAGCAGAGTCATCTTTACCCCAGCACAAAGCTTTCAAAGTGTATGTGCAAATGCAGGTGTCCCCAGCCCTTTGCCTTTCCTCCTCCCCTTCCAGCTAGGCAATGATGAATGTGAGGTACCACACAGTACTGCTCACTTCTGAGCACCTCACCCAGCACCATTACAGGAGTGTAGCTGCTTCTGACAGTGCAGAAATCCAAGTCAAGTCACTGTCATCTTCCCCTTCCTCTCACTCCTACCCATTCTCACCTTGAGGCTGGCTGATGAGGGCAACTTTCCAGAACTGGGTTCAAGTTCTACTCTAATTAAAGCAAAAAGGGATTGGATAATGTGCAGTGAATTACCTGCTTGCCGATAAAATCTGTTTTCACACAAAGAACTAGGGCAATCAAATATAACAGCCAGACTGATGTTGTCTTTGAATCAGGAGGTTTTGATAATGAATGCTCCTTTAGAAATACATAGTATAGGAACTTAGATTACTTGGATAGCCCCACTCACCAAAGATCTATGAGCTCTGGAATAATTGACATTATCTAAGTGAATTCTCAGGTCACAACTAAGTTTTAATTGCCTTCACTACAAAAGGCATGTAATGTTGCTTCCTAAACAAATAACTATTCCAAAACCTCCCTCAAAAAGCAAAGCACAAAGGAAAAGAACAGATAGAAAAGAAGAGTTCCATATTATAAAGTTGTTGAGGTTACTGCATGTTGAGGTCCAAAGTGCAATGTAAAGAATAAATAACATCCACCTGCAAACACCTAGCACCAATGTTGTTTTTTTTTCATGTTGGAAAGAACCTATTTTCATGTTTCCTCTTTTACCTACTGTATATTTTATCTGTCAGAAAATATAGTGCGGCACTTACAGCAATAAATAGAGCCCAGGTAAGGAAGGCATAAACCAGAAGGAAGATGGATGACAAATAACAAGCTAAAGCACAAAGGTACAATCCATAGTCTTATCAGAGCATCTTACAGACTTTAGCTCTTAGCACCATTATCCTTATTTTCACCCCTGTCACATCATAGTGCCAGACTGATTTTTGATCCTGAAAGAAGCATCATATTTCTGACAAAGTCTCTTTTAGCCCAGGGAAATGTTCATTGCATAGTCGCATTTGAATTTTAAGAAGATACTTAAGTGGACATTTTCTGGTTTGCATTATTCTGTGCAAAGCAGTTTACACTGGGGTGAATTTTATCCAATAGTGTGATAGGAATTCTGAATAATGTAATATAGGATTTCATTCAGGAAAGCATTTAAGCCACTTACTTTTGTCCTTCTTGGCCTTGGTGTTTTTTTTCTAATGGAATACAAGTTCATGCTTAAAATTAAACACTATTTTTTTTTTAATGGAGATTTTTTTTTCTCTCAAGTCATCTTTGATTCAACCAGGACATGTTTGAACGGTCTAGCTCTCTGAGTTTTACATGGCATTGCTTTAAAAAATTGTTTTAAAGACATTTAAAAAGGAAATGATTCTACCTTCAATATTTCTCCTGCTTTAAAAATACATAGAGAGTAAATGCCAACTGCTTCCTCAAAACCCCAGCAACAATCATCCCCAAAACCTCAAATAAGGTTTCAATAGTGTATCTCAAAAGATAACATTTCAGTATCTTATTTCTGGGCTGTCAGATTCAAGCAGAGAATGATGGATGAACTAAGCATTTAGTTAAGATACAACCCTCACTTTAAGAGATTAGACATATGTTATGACTGTTTTCAAAGTGCATCATCCCATTGTACTACTGTGAAAGCTTGAAGCCTAAGGATTCAGCCTGTTGTTCTCAGGCATGTACACCTGAGAGTCAATACAAAGTGCTAAAGTAAAGGAATTCAGCCCAGAGGAGGTTTTATTACACAGAGGAGAAATAAAAGATCAGTGATTATTTTGAAGAATTTCAGAAACATTACAAGAGAAATTGTGAGAAGTTTTAGTTTTGCTGTACAGGATGGTGTGAAAGAATTGGGTGCTCATCTGCTTTGTCTGCCTTTGCAAGGTAGTGCATGACTCCAAGTCCCTGATGGCTGAAAGACACTGAATTCTGTGTAAGTGTAAAAGGCCTCATGCTGACAGGTACCCTGGAGAAAATTCAGATTACCAACTCAGCAAGAGCTCTGGTCCTGTTTATCTGATCAGTCTCACTGAACACAAGGAAAACTTCTTCAAGCTTTCGAACAAAGCCCATTTTCTGTATTGAATAAGGTTAGAATTCACCATGCCTGCTTTTCTAATGGACAGCTCCATGCTGCAGACGAATCACAGGATCTCTGGAACTGCACTAATTTCCACCAGCTGCAGATCTGACTCACAGTGCCTAAATGCAACTGAAATGTCTTTATACCCTGAGCTCCACAATACATCTCCAGGAACCATACGACTGCCCACCACACCAAATTGTGAACCATCTGTCTGTCCTGCTTAATAAGCCTTCATTTTTAATAAGTAAATGAAATATTTAATATTTACAGAAATCAGGCTGCAGGCAGCATAGTTGCCAAGTGCAAAGTGGCCAACAAAATGTACACAGCTGCATCTCTGCCTCTGTGGATGTAGCCGAGGTTGTCCTCTGATGCCAGATACTTTCTGAACTTAACATTTCTTAATAGAATCATAGAATAATTAGGGTTGGAAAGGACCTCAAGATCATCAAGTTCCAAACCCTCTGCCCATGTGCAGGGACACCTCACACTAAACCATGTCACCCAAGGCTCTGTCCAACCTGGCCTTCAACACTGCCAGGGATGGAGCATTCACAACTTCCCTGGGCAACCCATTCCAGTGCCTCACCACCCTTACAGTAAAGAATTTCCTCCTTATATCCAATCTAAACTTCCCCTGTTTAAGTTTTAACCTGTTACCCCTTGTCCTATCGCTACAGTCCCTAATGAAGAGTCCCTCCTCAGCATCCTTGTAGGCCCCCTTCAGATACTGCAAATAAACAAACCTCAAGAGCAGGAAGTTTCCCTATGATTTTATTCAGCAGAAGGATGCTTGTGTCTTCAGCAAGGCTTCTGGACACAAATGTAGGTATTAATAAATAGTAACAGTAGTTCAAGCTACTAAGAAACTTTTCTCCCACTTTGTTCCCATTCACTATCCTCCATCTTTCCCTGCTTGTCTCTTTGAATTCTAAATGCACTTCTTTTTCTTAATGTTACACTCATAAGCTAGTAAAAATGCTCACCTAAAACCTTTCAGCTTGGACATCTGTGAATAACCAGTTCAGATATAAAAGACACAACTTGGACAGTAAAAATCCTCTATACTGACAGTTAAGATGAAGGATGTATCAAAATGTGGCAGATCAGCAAAATTAGATACAAGCCCCCATCTGGGCTATCTGGGAAGAATCTAACCAACGGCACTACTCAGTACTAAGTTTTATTGGAGCATTCATGTTGACTGATGCTCTTAAATTCAGAGCAATTTTTTATGTAGTACCTAAATTATCGTGCTAATTAGTTATCTTTAGTCAAAGTTAGAGTAAACTCCACTGCAAATTCTAATAACTAAATCAGTATTACAGTTTTAAATAACAGGAATGTGTTTGGAAGACAGTTCTCAAAACAAAGAGATTTTTTCCTTCTACCTGAGATATTTTTCCTAGCACAGCACTTTTTCGTGCTCATTTCTAGGGCTAATTTCTAATTAGGTTTTCTAATTTCTTAGAAAACCAATTATCTATTTGTATGACTTCACTAATCAGCCACATACTGGACTGGCAAGACAGAGTAAACCAGGCAGGCTAGAGATATTTGAGATCTGCTGTTCATTCGCTCTTGAAAAGAAGCATGAATCCAGGCTTACGGTGTTTTCTATGTTGCTCAGCCATCAATGTATAGTCAGACTGAATGAAGAATACTGTTATTTCTAGCACTTTAGATAAAGTTCCAGGAGAATTATTTGGTAAGCCCTTCATTCCAGATGCCATAATGTGAGCAAACCAGAAAGCTGTAAGTGGTCAGTTGTGTGGTGCTAAGGAGACACTTGAATATGCTCTCATTCTAAAGAGCCATAAATCATGCTGTTTGGGTAGCCCGCATTCAGCAGCCCCACAAAACACAGCAGCCAGTGCAAGGCTTGCCCTGGAGCACCTGGTAGTGCCCTTCTCCTGCAGTGCTCTGCTGAGCTGCAGGCTGCTCAGCCCTTCTTTTCACCAGACACACATCCCTTCCCTGACATTAGGCACGTTTCTAATCCTTTGGTCTTTTCACCTTCTTGGAAGGGACATATAACCATAGCCTCTGCTATTTCCCCTCACCAGATGATAGATTCTGTTCCTTAATCACAGAACTGTTATGCTCTTACATCCAAATAATCAATCTAATTTTTTTTTCTCAATCTTTCTTTTTTTTTCAGCCTTGTAGAGCTCTGTCCAGGTTAACAGGCTCTCACAGATACAAAGGTCCCAATCAGATCAGCTGTCTTTCAACCCTTTTCAGCCTGATGATTGCAGAGAATGTGCTCTATCCATTGCACACACCTTTTCTTCAAGTAAGGAACAATTTCATGCCAGGTGTATAACATCAGCTTCATTTCTTTTAACAGTATTCCCAGTTTTCCAAGCATTGGCGGACCTTCATTTACATCTGTTATTAATTCGTTACTGCATTTTTAATCAACAGTTAATAGCTGAAATCCACAAATAATGCATTCTGTATGACTTCCATTTTTAGCTATGAAACATGGCAATGAACTATAGCACTCCCATTTTAGTCAGTTTGTTTCACATAAATATCTGCAAGTCAATACTGTAGATGATCTAAAAAGATGTTGCTTTTAAATTCAGAATTACACCCTAATATTTTAAGAACAACTAACAAATATTCTAAACGAACTTAGGCTTCATTAAAAGTACTGATTTATGAAGCAGAACCACTGATTGCACCTGAATGCAAATGTTAAGAAATGAATAATGAATTGGAGATGCAAGATAAAATGTAGTTGAGATAATTTACATTATCAGTTAAAGTAGGTGTGCAGTGTAAACTGAAGCCTCAGAGCTTGTCCTTTGGCACAACTGTTCTAAGGTCAGTGAAATTACTGTAATTTATGCCAACTACAGATTTGCAGCAATTAAACTATTAGAAAAACAAAATAGTTTAATTAATTATCTCCAAAAGAGAGAATGAAATAAACACTATTTAAATGTCCCATTTGTCAACCCGTTTTCTACTGGTGTTTGTTTCTATATACAAATCCATCTGGATACAGATTTACATAACTATGTCCTTAATCCTTCAAACCTTCTTTTGCCTGGAATTGTTCACTTTCAACAACTGGATAACTGACTCTTACTGGTGCTCTGGAGGGGCATTATGACCACAGGGCTCCAAGACAAATTCAGCTTTCCTCTAAGGAATAGTTCTTGTTTGCTGCTAGTAGCTCTGGACTTTACTATAGGCATAAAAGGGGATGCCAGCACTTCATTAAGAACAGATATGCACATATTTTAAAACAGCTGTGCTAGCAGTCAAGCACTGCAGGAGCTGCAGGATGAATTACAGAGGTACATCTTTAATACAATGTATGTCTAAACATTATAATAGATGGAGATCAAGACAGACATAGGTCAATAAATGGTCACGACTGGACAGTCTAAAGGATTACAGAATTCAGTATAAGAAGAGGTAAATGTGCTCAAAATAATAAATCTGTTGCTAGACAGTGAACAATCTTTACCCTGAGGCAGATTTGAACAAACAGTATGATTATTCTACATTAATGGTTCATTATTACTTGGATGTTTTTCTTCCTAGCACTTTTCATTTTGAAAACCAAACCAAACCTACCTTAAACATGAAGGACTAAGTAACAGGCAACCAAACAGTACAGTAAATTTAATTTACATTATAAAGCATAAAGAAATTTATGCTGAAACTCAGAAACCCATCCACAAAGTGAGCATTCTGACTGCAGAAATGTACCTTCTGCAAGGGATCACAAACAGGTGCATTTCCTTTTTCTGTCTCCCTTATTTCTTATATTACATTTGGTGAAGATAGAAGGTTTGAGGGACAGCGGGATTACCTAATAATCCCTTTTACTATAACTATTTTTTATTTAACTGGAGATGGTTTAACATGTACTGTTGTGAAAACCACATTGCTATGGCAACCTACTAAAAAAATAGAATCACTGTAGGTACATCACATACGTATTGACATGTTAGCACTCACGTGAGGGTTTTCTTCAATGACAAAAACATCTCCAGATTTTCTATTTCATATATGTGATTTAGGCACAGGCTGAATATAAATAATTCCTTTCTTGAATATTTACATTCTCATCTAACTATAACTGCCTTAACCCTGCAGAAACTCTAGCTACGAGAAAGTGACATTCAATTTAACTGAGCAGTACACACTGACCTTCTGCAAATGAAGTGAGCATTTTATGTTTTCCCTCACACAGCATTGCTGTAAACAAGTATAGATACCATACCCTTTTTAAAGGAGTTTTAATTTTTTTTTTGGTATGGTTATAATTGTTAAATATCAATTTATACATCAAAAATATATAAATGTTAAATGTTCACATAAATGTTAAATACCAAAAGTCTGATTATTTGAGCATTCAAAAATGTAGAAATGTTAAATGCTGAATCACTGCACATGAATTAAAAGAATGACTAACAACTCACACTAAACTGTATGCCACTTTAGTTGATTTTATATCATTTCAGTAATGCTCATGTTCTCATACAAGCCTTGGAACTCCTGCTTTCATGCTAACATTACATATTTCATAGCTAGAGAATGTAATTTGGAATATATTTTTCATACCTTTTTACAACTGAGCAATGGCTTTGGTTTCTAAGAAAAAGTGCAAAGCATAAATATATAAATATATATGTATGAAACACCTTTTCAGACTGGAAGCTATATTAAAATACCATGCTTAAAAAATCCCAAGGCATAAATGCATTTGCTATCTTTAATTCAAAGTAAAGGAGTTCTTTACAATTACTACATTCAAAACAAAAGTAGATACAAATCTGTTTTAATAGTATTCGGGTATTACACAGGACCAGTCAGAGAGACCACTGGGACACCCAGATCTTGATGAGTGCTTTGTTACATGGCTTTAAAGACAGATCTGGAAGGGGCTGAGACTGTGAATACGACATGGATCAGTTAGGAGGGCTGCCAAGGTTGGAGGGACTAATGTTGTACTTTCTGCATCAAAAACTGTGGAAGAATTTTATCCGAAGATAGCCCAAGGAAACAATTTCTCAGTAGTAAATGTGGGACTGGCAGAACTGCAGTTTTAGTAACAAGCAGTTAAATTTTCTTCTATGCTCAAAGGAGCTCTTCAGGCTCTCAAATCCCAGATGGATAACTAAATAAAGAATGAGTCTTGCAGTAAGAAACTACTTCCTGAATTTCAAAACAAATGTCAGTAAAATTTTGTAGGATGCTTAATGTGAAGCATGAAGCCCCAGTGGTTTTACTGCAAATCACTCAAGGATTTTTGGTTATACTTCTTTTGTTATTCAACTAGCTCAACTGGCTGATTCGAATCAAAAATCAAAAAAATTTGCATTTGCTAAAAGGAGCAACAGCTGTAAGTGCTGTTGCTGTCCTTGCAGCTCCACACAATGATGTTTAAAACAAGAGAAATAAAAACAAACTAAGGTTTGGATTTGTACAATTTGTACAATTTCTGTGCCAGATCTGGCTGAGAGATGAAGGAGAAAATAGTCTGCTGGGAACAGAAGACGATGGTAACTTAGTAATTATGTCTCTTGGTACCTGTTTTGTTTACTAATCAAAGGTCTAATTGCTATGCTTTATTTTAATTAACAATGTACTTATTTTAATTAGTTACTTTTCTTGCATACATTATCATTGAGAGAAGCCACTGAGGATATGCATAATATGATGAAGAGTTTAAAGTTAAGCTTTTAACAATTTCGTAAGTGTTTAATAATGAAAAACAAAGCTGTTCTTCATCAGTGTGGCTACTACTTCTCCAAGGATTTCATCTCAGCGAAAAAAATCAAAAAAAAGTCTTTTTTTCTTTTAACTTAAAAAGTCAACATATACCAAATATAATTAACACAGGCACAAAAAGAGCTAATGTGAGAAAATGACAGGTTTGATAGCAGTCAGATATGCTAAAATGTTCAAACTGGGTGCATCTTTGAAACGTCCCAATGTGACAGCCACTCTCTTAAGAACTGATCTCAATGTTATTAGCAATTGTGTTTGAAACTCAGAGCTGTATCTTCTTCCCTAACAGAGGCTGGGAAAAGGCAAACAGTGTCCTGTGAAAGAACTGAAAAACCACTAATTCCTGTAAGGTATCCGGAGAAGTAACCTTTATGTAAGTGCTTTCATTAACAAGGACATGTGCAGCAACTGTTCGTCTTTTTTCTATGAACTGGTTTTGACGACTGTATTTACTCGCTCTGTGGCCCAGGTAACAGGCGTGGTGTATAGGGGAGAAGTAGAAATCCTCATGTTTTGGATAGAGCCCTGCCCAATGTTCCTGTGTGCAACCTAAGAAGGGCTGGTCTACATAGAACTAATATTAGTATGTTATGCAACTGATTAGAAAACTACATAGTAGCTCATTGTCAAAATGGCAAGTTATCAATTGGGATTCTGCAGAGGCCTGTTCTGGGTGAGCTTACTCTAAGTTGTAAATGAAACAGAAAATATATTCATTAAACGTGAGGATAACAGCAAAATGGAAATGTCTGAAAAACAGCAGTAGATCATTACAATTTTATTTCTTTTTTTTTTTTTTTAATCAGGATGTAATTCAATCAGGACAAACGCAAAATGCTACATTTGGTAGGAATAATCAGTTGTTCAAATAAAGAATGCAATAAATATAGGAACAATTGGCAGCATTTTCAGAAAAGGGTAAGGCAGCTTTAATGGAAGAAGTAGAATATGAGTCAATACTATTATGCTGCTTCACAAAGAGCAATAACAATGGGTTATGCAAAAAGGAGCTCTGGAGTAATCCTGTCCTATCCAACGCAAACAAATGCTTACTAGAAAACTATGACCAGGCTTGGTTTAGTTATCACATACTTGTTGGGGTTTTGGGTGGAATTGGAGGAGGAAGGTTCACTGAAGATTTTGGAAAGCAACTAGAATGACAAGATGCGTATGGAAAATGTGACTGACGTAAAAAACCTGATCATGAAGTCTAAAAATGCCTGAGGAAGGCACAGTGATGTAGTTTCCAGAAGCGCAGAAAGTAACAGGGAAAAACAGCTGCTCCCCCTTTTGCTCTAAAGCATGGCTAAAGGACTACAACAGATTGCCCAGGGAAACTTAAGGAAAAAAACTTGTACTTATCAGACTATCATGTACCTGGTTCCATCTTTACGTGGCAAGACATTAGGCTAACTTTTGAGGGTTTTTCCAACTTAGTATTCTGATTGCCAATCCTGTACTTTCTAGAATCATCACAGAATGATGATTTGGGTTGGAAGGGAGCTTAAAGCTCATCCAGTTCCAACCCCCTGCCATGGGCAGGGACACCTTCCACTAGAGCAGGTTGCTCCAAGCTCTGTCCAGCCTGGCCTTGAACACTGGCAGGGATGGGGCAGCCTCAGCTTTTCTGGGCAACCTGCGCCAGTGCCTCAGCACTTTCACAGGGAAGAACTTCTTCTGCCTAATGTCTAAGCTAAATCTCCCCTCTGTCAGTTTAAAGCCACTCCTCCTTGTCCTGCCCCTGCAGGCCCTTCTCTGGGCTTGCTCCAACAGGTCCCTACATTTCTTACGCTGGGGGTGCCAGATCTGGGTGCAGGACTGGAGGGGCAGGGTCTCATAAAAGCACAGTAGAGGGGGAAAATTCCCTACTTCAACCTGCTGCTCATGCTGCTGGGGATGCAGCCCATGACACAGGGTGTTCCTGGGCTGCAAGGGCACACTGCTGGGTCATGTTGAGTTTCCCATTAACAAATACCCCCAAATACTTCTCCTCAGGCCTGCTCTCAGTCCAATCTCCGCCCAGTCTATATTTGTGCTTGGGATTTCCCTGACCCAGATGTAGGACCTTGCACTTAGCCTTGTTGAAATTCTTGAGGTTTGCACTGGCCAACCCCTCCAAGCTTGTCAAGGTCTCTTACCTCCTCCATCTTGACTGCACCACACAGCTCAGTATTGTTGACAAACTTGCTGAGGGTACACTCAATCCTACTGCAGATGTTGCCACAGCATGAAGAGCGTTTCAGGCAAAATACCTACCACTCACACAGTTGTAGCAGGGAGAGGAGGCAAAGTGAAATTCAGTCCTTACAAGATCTGCATTGATTTTAGTCTCAATTTGGTTTGGTCCCCTTCTGTCAGCTGAGTGCAACTCCAGCATCTTTTCTTCAGTAAAAGGTTATGCTGCAGTTACCACCAAACACAAGCTGGTATTTCAGTGCCTAAATGCTACTCCAGCACAGCAGCCAAATAATGTTATGGATGTAATTATGAGAAGCTAAAATAAAAATCTAATAATTGGGTTTTCTAGAAAATCATAATTAGCTATTCAGGCCATACTTGGGAAACACTTGTTTGTAAAAAGGATAAATTTTCTGAAGTCATGGCCAATTTCAAGCATATTACAGAAGCTGTTTAATGTAAAAATCTGACTGCTGCTCAATTACAGCACAGTTCATGGCAATTGCCAGCAACTTTTTTATCACACTTGCATCTGTTAGTGAATGGGGGGGAAGCACAAACTGCAAACACCCAAAAGAACAAGTGAGTGGGGTATTTTTTTCACCCGATTCAATACTAACACTAGAGCATGTGATCCTGAGGGACACCAAATACTTTCAGCTCATACATGCTACTCAGAGAAGACCAACTATTTAAGGACCATAACTTATTTAATTCCAAACTACACCTCAGATCCAGCCAATTTTGCTTTTAAAAACTTAACCATTTGGCAATGAGATCATGACCACTGTGAATAAGCTTCTAGTTCACCAGCAATGTGGAAGCAAGGATTCACAGCACAAAGAACCCCATGTATCTTACATTGCCACAGTGACTTCTAAACGCTCAGCTACAGAGAAACATTTTAGTCCTTATGAACAGTCAACTCCACATTTCTTTCCTTAAGATTACTTCCTCTAGGAGCTGGGTGGGTGATGCTAACAAGGTGTTGAGGAGCAAATTCAGTACTGTTACCTGTACACTGTCTTCCATAGCCTACAGAATCTCCTCGAGCAAAGCTAACAAAACCCCATTAAATCTTCCTCTTCCATGAGCCCAACCAAAACAAAACAAGATTGTGAAAGCATGTGCCACCTTTTAGATTTTTATTGTGTTTTGTAAGTGCTTAAAGATACCACACAAGACTGTGCATTGTTGTCGTATGTAGTATGCCACAGATAAACCTCCAAGTCCTCATATTCTAATTCAAACACACAAAAAATAGATAGAATAGTATTATCTCATTATACAGAAGGCAAACCACAGAGAGTGTCTTAGGTCCCATAAAACAAAGGCAGAAAGTGAAACACATCTTCCAAAACTGTATATTAAGTCCATCAAAAAAACCATGGTTTTGGCAGCTCTAAACCAAATCAATAGTTGTATTAATCTAGCTAGGGATTGTCAACTTAAGATGTTATTTAAAAGTCATTTTTAATCAGTTCCTAATTCAGAGGAAATTCAAACTAAGAACTGGTATAAAGGGGATAAACAAAACCTTTTTTCCTCCTTTAATATAAATCAATTGCCAGACTAATTTGTTATATATTACTCTTCTTTCTTTCATACACAGATGCATATAAATTCATGAAGTAATTCTCAGAGGATGAAGTTAAGTTGTCCAGATCATAATCAACTTCAAAGGTAGGTCTCCTTCTAAAAATTACAAGAGCAAGAAATACAGCAAAGTGGGCAGTAAGTCCCCATATCCTGAATGACATTTTATGTTCCGGGTCATCATATGTAAAGGAGTGCATCCGACCGTGGTAACCAGATGAGGTTTTATAAGGCACAGTCTGGTAATTTAAGGGCTTGATAAAGTATTCCAATGGTATGACAAAAACATTGCTCACTTCATCAGGATTAGGAGAGGGCTGGAATGTATCCTCTATAAATCCTACGACTGGTGTTACCAAGTAATTCATCTAAAAGGAAAAACAAAAAAATAACAAAAAAAAAAGCCAAACACTGAGTTTGTAACAAGTAAAAGAATGTTCTTTATTTTAAAAACATTTCAGAATTATAAAATGAGTGTAAGAAACCTAAGAAATATGCAGTTAAACATAAATAAACTCCATGCATTCTCTCTCATGAGTCTTCCTTACTTTGGTGATTTCTGATTTTAATTCAGATTTTCTAATTCATCTATGCTTTATCATATCTGTGTCTATTTTCCCAGTATATGTAGCTATATAAGTAAACTTTTTCTAATAGCTCATTTATAGACATTTTTATTTTAAATACAATCCCTTTTTCCACAGGGAGGCAGAATCTATTGAAATGATAGCCTGCACAAAGAGGGCATCAACAGTTTTAACATACATTCCTAGTTCTGCTTATTCTTACCAAAAAAGCATCACTGTTAAATAGAAAGCAGTAACACTCTGCATTTGGGCTATTTGATGCAAGTCTGGACACACTACACCCAAGTCAGAATCACCTGGAATGTATGTACAGAGAAGAAAGTAAAATCTACAGGTAAAATTTCTGTGGTCCAAAACCACACAATTTTTTCTATTAATTGAGGCAATTTGCTGGAAAACACTGAAGAGAGTTATAAAAACTAAACTGATTCTTTTTACATATAGCCTCTGAACTATGTGGCTTTAATGTTATCTCTACAGAAATTACAATTGAAGGATTAAATAAAGCATATGCAGTACAAGTTTAAAACTTTTCTTTTGTTTTTTAATGGGGGCGGATGATGTTACTGAGTAGCTACGACATACAAAACCAAGCCTTAGGCATATTAACAAAGAGAAACTGTTACCTGAAAAATAAAAATAAAGTCTTCTGAAACAGTAACCTCTCTGTGCCATGGGAGAACTGACCCCATGAAATATTGTTACTGAAACTGGCAGCCAGCCAATTTAGTTACTTACACTCCAAAGACACCCCCAGAAGAGAAGTCTCCTTGCTAGAGTTCCATACAGAATCACAGTCCACATAACCTCCAGAAGTCCCTTTTCACCTGAATTAACCCTGCCTTTAGCAGGATATTGAACGAGAAGACTTTTGAGGTTACATCAGGCTTCTGAGGGGCTTGTCTGATTGAATTCTGCAAATCTCCAAGGACAGAGATTATACAGCCTGACAGGAAAATCAGTCCCAGTGTTAAGCTAACCTTATGGTGAAGACACTTTCTTGCATCTCATCAAAATTTCATTTGTTGTTGCCTGTGTCCACTGTCTCAAGAAGAGTCTGGTATTATCCTCTCTAAAGCCACCAGGAGGTACTTGAAGTGAGCAACTAGATCCCCTGCTACCTTTCTCATCTTCAGGCTGGGCAAACACACTTCTCCCAGCCTCTCCTCATATTCCACATGCTCCAACCTCCCTTATTTATCTCTGTGGCTCTTGGCTACACTATCACCAGCTTGGCACTCTTTCTGTGCTCTAGAGTGTCCGTAACTGCACATAATACACCAAACATGCTTTCATAAATACTAAATACAGAACAAGAATTTCCTCCCTTCTCTGCTGGCAATGTGGGCTGTACACTTTAAGAAGCAGTGGTTATTTACAGTTACAGGTTTTAAGAGGTCATTATCAACCCCACAAAAAATAACCCAAGCTTATTTTCTAACCATATGCTGACTTACTCAGTTTATTCCTTACTTTATCAATTCCAGGGACAAGCCTACAGATGACTTCCACCTTCTCTGGCTGGAGTCCCACTTCTTCCTTAGCTTCTCGAAGAGCAGTATCGATTTCATCTTTATCAGTTGAATCACTTTTACCTCCTGGAAAACACACTTCCCCTGGTGATCTTCTCAGCTAGAATTTAAAGGAGTACTGCTGTTAAATATAACAAATTTACATTTCTTCTTGGATACACACAAATGCTTGATCTTACTGCAGATTCACTTTACATTTACCAGTCAAAGAAGCTGGGAGTGGTGGTGAAGAGGTTTCTGCAACCTGAAGAAGTGTGCCTTATCAAGAGCTACACAAGAGAAAGCTGGGCTTATACCCAACTAATCCATAAACCCTCACTATCAGGATTACATATATCACTTGTGCAGTACTGTGTAATTCCTACTATACATTCTAAATCTAGACTTTTCATCATCCTGCTAGCATGAGAGATTGACAGATTAATCTAGGCAGACAACCTGAATACTGAGATTGAAGTACTTAAGGTGAGAGAGAGAGAACTTATAAAACACACAGAATAGCCTGGGTTGGAAAGGACCTTAAGATCATCCAGTTCCAACCCCCCAGCCACAGGCAATGATGCTTCACACTAGACCATGCTGCCCAAGACTGTCCAAACTGTCCTTGAACACTGCCAAGCATGGAGCATTTACTGCTTCTTTGGGCAATCTGTGCCAGTGCCTCACCACCCTTACGGTAAAGAACTTCTTCCTTATATCCATCCTGAACTTCCCTGTTGAAGTTTGAACCCATTACCTCTTGTCCTATCCCTTTAAATATATCATAGTAATAGGCCTGCATATGAAACATGAGTAAAAAGACCCTTTACAATCAATTTATCAGCTAAGTGACTGCAATTATTACGGTCTTAAAATTTCTAAGACCCCAAAAACATCCACTTTTAAGCCACAGAAAAACAGGCAAGTAAATAGCCCCTGGATAGAGGTAACTGATCAGGGAGGGGGTGGGGAAAACACTGGCAGAAATCTTCTGGGGACTTAGGTTGTTGCCTTTCACACATGAATAGGAGAGAAGAGTAACAGCAAATGCAGACTGAAAGTCACATTAATAAAAGCTGGACTGCACTGTGTTTAAGTCATAGGAAACAATAACAATTTCCTTTTCTGATCCAGAAGTCATCTTTTACTGTCATACTCTTCTTGGTATCCAGCATTTTTGTGGCATCTAAATACCAGAATCATCAGCATAGAACCACAGAACAGTTAGGGTTGGAAAGGACCACAAGATCATCTAGTTCCAACCCTCCTGCCCATGGGCAGAGACACCTTGCAACTAAACCATGTCACCCAAGGCTCTGTCCAACCTGGCCTTCAACACTGTAGGGATGGAGCATTCACAACTTCCTTGGGCAACCCATTCCAGTGCCTCACCACCCTCACATTAAAGAACTTCCTCCTTACATCCAATCTAAACTTCCCCTGTTTAAGTTTTAACCCATTACCCCTTGTCCTATCACTACAGTCCCTGTACACTACAGCACAGGAATATCTGATTGTAACCTCAGGCACACTGCCTGGCATTAGAGAAGCAGACACCGCGGGAGGCAGCACACAGGGAGCGAGACTCCAGCAGCCATGTCGCTCCCCGGCACCGGCCCACCTACCTGCATGGACCGCACCGTGAGCAGCAGGTGCAGCTTCCCCGCCCTCACCATCAGCGGAAGGAGAACAGCGGCTCTGGCCAGCGGCAAGTGGGAGAACCTATCCCGCACATCGAAGTCCCTCAAGCGCAACCTGGCCTTCTCTTTGATACTGTTTCTAGGAGCAAAGAGAAAGGACCGCCATGACACAGGGCTGGTGTCTGTCAGCCGCGCTGAACCCAACAGCCGCGGTGCCTAGGCCGCTAACACACAGCTCACAGCCCTTTCTCTACCCGGACCTGCTTCTGGCGTACCCGGGCAGGGCTTGTAGCCGGCGGCAGCCCGGCCCGGCCGGCAGCGGAGGAAAGCCGTGGATGTGCGGTACCTTTCCAGCTCCCCATCCTGCTCCTCAGCCGCCATCTTTGTCACCCCCGACCCGAACGGAGACCTCCCCTTCAGCCCCGCTTCCCGCCCACCCGCCGTGACTGACGGCAGGTTCCGCCAATCAACTAGCGGGGGTCCTTGACAGACGGCCGAGCGCAGCCGTTCCGCTCCGGGGCCGCTCGTTGAGGGGAAGTTCGGGCGAGCGCGGCTTGGTGGGAGTCATCCGGTCCCGGTCACAGCCGTCCCGGGTTGCATGTACCCGGAGAAGGGCGGCAGCAGCCCGCAGGCCTCGCTACAGCTGCGAAAAGCAGGAACCGCGGAGCAGTCTGGGATTGCGGCCCTCCCGCAGGTCGGTGGGCTCCGGTGTGAGCCGGTCCCGTGCCTTAGGTACAGGGTCTGGTCATACAGGGAGTCGCGTGCTCGCTCTCACCTGCTTTAAGGGATGGATGAAGTGAGAGGTTGCAGCCTGCAGCTGCCGGGGGACAACGGGAAGAGCCATGGCACACGTTTGGGAGCCCGACCACCTGCAGCCTGTAAGAGCTACAGGGCATCAAAAGACCCTCTCGGCTCAGTGCTCTTAATTTACAGTGGAATAAAACCAAAACAAACCAAGGTCTTCGAGCTTATTTTAATCATTCAGTGCAAGTAGGAAACAGTGTCAGAGACTGCCTTCAGCTTGGTGCAGTTTCTGGGCAGTAAAATCGAGCTTCCAATTCTTGTTACGGATGCACAAGTAGCAGAAGTAGTTTCCTGCTGCATTGGTTTATCATCTGGTTTTAACTGCTGGTAATCGGTGTTGCCTGCATTTAAAGGGCCACCACCATAGTACAGTCAACATCGCATCGTGCAAAACCCAAGGCACAACACCCCAGTTACATGGAATGTACAAGAACTAATCTCCGTCTAGCTACCTTAGTGGTTATATTTTAGAATTTTTTTTTCTATGTTTACTTGTTTTATTGCATTAAGGTAAAGAGCCAACTGTGTTTTCCACTAGGTATGCTCTTTGTACAGTTGACTTAATCTCAGGTCCTTAAATGCGTACTCGGCCTATTTGTTAAAGAAAGAAATGTGTATATATTTACACACACAAGCTCACATTTAAAAATAAGTGCAGTTTATATATAGTACGCCTAATGTGTTACATCACGTAGTAAGTTAAAACCCAAACATAATGGCATACACATGTACATGTCCTGGCCGTGTCGCAATCTGCTGTGATTCCAGCAGACTATAACGCCCATTTTGTGGCTATTGCTCTGTCGAGGTTTCACTGGAACTTGGACAAAACTGTTTCACCTTTAAACTGTTCTATATAATTATTATAAGAGAAAATATGTGGAATAATATCTTAACAAAATGTAGTTCTTCAGTGAAAAGAGTGCAATTAGTAGATTACTTATTATTCAGACATTTTAGTGTTCCAGAAGACTGATGTTATCAGGTCTTATACTTCTCTTTGGCTTTCTCTTTCAGAATGCAGATGTGCTAAAAAACATAAAAATAAAAATAATTTGAAAAAAGTAAAACTTTAGTCAATCTTTACCTTCAAAGGAAATGCAAGGATGTCTTTCAGTCGTATTTGTAGCATTGTAAGCAAAACACAGAATAGTAACCTTTGAGAGGTTGGTTGCAATTTACCACTTGCAGTAAAATGGAGGTGTTTAAATTACAGATGAGCTTGGAAGCAATACTTAGATTTGTATATTCTGAAGAGGTCAGGCCTGTTCAGTTACTGTATTCTTCATATCACTTTGCAATAGTGTGGATCCAATATGTGTCTTATTAAAAAGACTTTCAAGTGAAAAGCTTTTGCACTTAACCAGATGTAAGAAGGTACTTTTGAAAACTAAGGAGGAAAAAAAGGTCAGTTCTTTTTGTCAGTTATGGTCCTTCCAAGTCTGCTACTCAGTGCAGCTTAAGGAGAATGTAATGGAACAAAGGAAATAAAAGATATTAACGGACATCTTACATATGATAGGAAAACCTTCATGCACAGTTCACACACAGCCATCTTAAAGAGCTGGCTAGAAAAGAGCAACACAGGATTTCAGTAAGACAGACAAACATCAGTGTAAAGCCAAATTACAGGTTACTTTCTTTCCAGGTAGGGCTAGCAGATTGCATGCTGCCGGCCATCCTGGAGGACTCAGAATACTGTACAGCACGGCTGGACCACAAGACTTGTAGAGTAGATACAACCCTAACTATTCTATGATTCTATGATACATGGAAAGGTAAGGCATAACAAGTTCTGCATTTACATTGAACTATCAGCTTGGCATGTTAGTAATGTTTTGCCCCTTTAGTGGAACTTTTTAATGAGATTTGAAGTTTTGTTAATGGTTGAGAAGTTCTGAGTGTAAGCTATTATTCTTGCTTGTTACCTGAGGTAACAGGCATATGTAACAGTTGAGGCACACATGTATGTACTCACGTTTAGATCTCTGAAGTATTCATTGTAATCAAGTGCATATCCAACCACAAATTTATCTGGAATTTCAAAGCCTATGTCTGAAAGAAAATAGAATTATTTTTATACTGGGGTGGTGTAAATTGCTTTTAAGCACACAGTTTGTGTTCAGCTCATGCTCTAGCTGCTTAATACCTAACAAATACCTTTCTGTCAAGGTACATTCATTTAAAATCAGAGCTGTAATTTGATGGCAAAAGTTAGAATCTGTACCATCCTCATCACTTAGTAATACAATTAAAATGCTAAGAGAATGTGTTTTAAGAACAAAATAATTATTTAAAACCTACTCATGAAGTAGTCTTGGGAAAGGCAGACAAGGAGTGAGTAAAAGTAGTTGCACTGAGAGTCTTCAGTTTGAAAACAAGGCAAGTTTAATGTAGAGTCAAAACAAATTCCTTGTAGGATCCAAGACAAACAATACAAATATAGTGGTTGGTTCTGTTTATGGTACCTGGTAACAAACAGCCAAACCCATGCTCAGACCAATGGGGGTAAAAAAAGGTGGTGGTCATGAAGTTTCAGCATGGGATAGCTGGTCATCAGTTTGGAAATTGTATGTATTTTCTCCCCATTTCTTTTGGCCTTCCTGAAATTTATATGCCAATTGTCAGACTTCCTACATGAAGTGAGATTATGAGACTGTATTTTGGACAACCAGAAAAATGCAATGCTTACAGTCTGGTCTGTAACCTGGATTTCTGTGTGTCCTTTTAACAAGCAGGCTGTAAGGCAAAGCCGAGAAGGTTATGTTTTTTAAAATATGTCTTGCTTTAAGAGGTATGCTTCACTTCTACCTCCCATCCCTATAAACTTCTATAATCATGCAGTTAAATTAAAACAATGAGACTGCAACAGGAAGAAGCAGTGTTCAGCCTTGTAACTGAGGAAGAAGTTAAGGCACTGGTCTAGGTTCAGTCTGAAGGTCCAAATTACTCCGTTGTTTTCTATTTAATTATGTTCCATTCTGTATCCAAAATCGTGTAGCCATGTATCAGCAAACTAGACTAGCACAGGCAGGTAAGCATGTTCAAGTGGCATTTAGATTTTAGCAGGGAGGGAGGGAGAAGAGGACAAGCTATGGATTTCTTCCACAAAGTCATATCCATACTTGCTTTTCCTAAGCACTTCTGAACAAACTGAGGATCTCCTGGACAGTCATTAGGAGAATCATAAATGGTACATCAAACAAGAAGTGTATTTTCAAAGTACTGTGATTACTTGACAGACAGGTCTATTCCCCAAGAATTCCTTCTAGAGACCATCTAAAAGCAGATCTAGAGTGCCACTTGAAGTAATCTTGCAAGTGCTGACAAACTCTTAGATTCTGAAAACCAGTATGACTGAGGATATTAAGGAAAATTCTGAGTATTGTCATTCTAGTACTGGGGAATTACCTGAAGTGTTAGGAAACCTATGGAAAGAGCTGATTTTTTTCAGACATAAGGAGGTAAGAAATGGAATCTATCGCACTTTATGGACTATGCAAAAAGAGCCAGGAAACCATTTTGTATTCATTTTGAGAATGAAGGTGGTAGTAAATTTCCCAGTTTAATATATACTTAGTTTTTAGCTGCATAAAGATTGCCTTCTGCTTTTACTTCCTCTTCCCCCAAACTTCAGACTAAACAAAACCAAGCAAATACCCACCAGCATACACTGATTATTCACCTAAATGATTTTCCTCTATCTTACATTACAATACATTATTAAGTGTCCATAACAATTATACCTTACAACTTTTACCATCTTTGGTTCATTGTCTTTTAGTTTTGAAAGTAGGGCTTTCATTGTTCTACCAGTCTCAATAATGTCCTGAAAGAGAGACAAAAACAAATTGCCCTCTGAGACTGAAAGAAAAACCCGGCTGTGAGTGGATTAATTTAAAGCCCCAAAACCAGTCAGCCACCCTGGCAGCAGAGTAACATAATAAATTGTTTGTTTATGTGCAAAAGGTATTAACTTGCAAAACATGGGGGAAATGTGTTTTTCCCCACTATCCCTTCCTTCCCTCCTTCTCCCGCCGCCTTCCCTCCTTCTCCCCCCCCCCAAGTCTTACCTCTACTACTAAAACATTCTGGAAATGATCATGTAGAGAGAGAAAAAAAAAAGAAAAAAGGTATTTACATGGCAAGTGAATTACAGAGTCAGCAGAAATTTGCACTACAAACCTCAGTTAACAGAGTTTTCAAAGGAGCTTGTCACTTTAACTACTTCGGTTATTTTAGTGCTTTCCAAATAGTCTTCAGTTGGTATTTATGGACGCATAAAATATCTTAAGAAAGCTGCCTATGTCAGGTTTTACATATTATTCTATGTATAGCAATAGCATTCTAGAACCATACTGCAAGAGTCAGTTTTAAGATGGTTCATTTCTAGGAGCTGTAGGATAAAATGGGGAATAGAAGCATTCAGTATTGATCATGTTAAGTTTGCACTGAGACCAGTGGGAATTACTCACTGTTTGAAAGGATGGCAATTTAAACCAGTGTTAAGTGGCTGCAAGTAAGTAGTGTCAAATTTTAATAAAGATGGACTTACTGGAAGATACACAATAACTGTTCTTTCCCCTGTAAAAGCTGAATATGCTAATCATACCTTCCCATTTAGTGTACACAGTTCCTCGCCTACAATACTGATTTTTTCTGTAGGTGAATCATTCTAGAAGGAGAAAGAGCAGAGAGAAGACACATAAAACATTCTCAGAAGTGTTATTTTTTTATGTGTATGAATGGTATGTTGCTCTTGCGTTTTGCCCACCAAATGACACTTGCAAATTTACATAGCACTCCTTCAAGTAAAAACAGCTTTCAAGCATCTGAGAGCAAGCACAGATTTGTTTTATAATTCCATGAAGAATTTCTGGGATTTTGTAAACTGTTATATTTAGCAAAGGATAACTTTTGATCAGTGCACAGAGTTGAAGTCTTCAAAAAAGGGAGAAGATAAAACAGAAAAAAATGGCATAAGTCATTGCTTTACAGTAGTTGGCTCAGGCCAACTACAGTTGGTTCAGGTAAAAGATACCTGTTCTCCACACACAGATTATGAAAACAAGGCTCCAATATTATCCATAGGAATAAAAAGTAATGCTGAGAGAGACAATAAGCAAGTCTGTGATGCTAAACTCTCCATACTCCCTCCCACCAAAGGGTGCCATGGTACAGACAGAACAGAATCTGTGTGGAAACTGTTGGCTGGAGAGGAGGATGTTGGAAACTTGACCCTGGTTTTGTCATATTAAGTGTTCTACTATATGTTCACTCCAGTGACTATACAATATTCATCTGGTCGTCGGGGCAGATCAGTAAATCAGCATGTAATAAATTGAGTTGCTTTGAACAGGATATATACATAAACTCATTTTGAGGTGGACTTTTCATGTAAACTACCAGTATTCAGAATGCAAGTCTATAGGGAGTCTATTTCCAAAGAAAATAAAGTTGCTTACACAGTAGCTTTTTATTCTAACAAAATCCACAGTAATAGGCACAGATTTATCACCATTTTGATTTAGTGCTTTTATATGGTCCAGCAAATCAGCAAAGAATTTATAGCCTCCTTTAAGGACACAGAGTGCAACAATATGGTGGCTTCCCATATCTTGCATTATATCTCTAGCCAAGCGTTCTGTTCTGGAAGGGAAAAAAAAAAAAAAGAAAACAACAACCCCTCCTAAGTTTTATAAGACCTGTAAAGTGTTTTATATATCATGTTAGTTTGTCCATATATTAAACAATGTCCATATTAAAATGTTGATCATGCAAATCGTGGCCATGCTAAGACATGGAAAAGCTAGTTACGTACTTCCAGTTCACAAGATGGTGCCTACCTATTCCACTTGTCATACTGCTGATTTAATCTATTTATCTAAAAAATGCAGAATATGAAAGCTTAAAGATATTTGACATAAAATGGAAACTTAACTGGGATTGTAGAGGAATCCTCTAGAATGCCCTTTATATTAAACTCCAGAATACAAGTAGTATAGCTGCAGGGTTTCCATGTTTCTCAGGACTATACGGGGTAGGACCTCAGTCTTATCATTTGGATGGAAATGAGTCACTGTCATTGCTATCACTATTTTTTGTTGTTTACCCTCATACCTGTCCAGGATGAGTCCATGAGGAATGAAGACTCTTTCTAAATCTTCTTCATAATGCTTAGGAATGCAAAATAGATTTTTGTTATAGCCACTTTCTTCATCTTTTATCTGCAAGTGAAAGGGAAATAGTTCTTAAAAGTAACAACTGAACCATACAGGAAAAAGCCTTTCAGTCTCTGATAATGATAAAAGACTCCTGTCCCCACACACCCCAATAATGTGTCAAAAGTGTATCTGAGAGCTTTTGAACTTTCTGATAGAACAGTTCACAATCTGTCTGATAATTCAGGAGCTAGTGTGCTTGTCTGAGATTTGAACAGCTATGTAACTATTTTACCACAGTCATAGTAAGAGAAATTCTCAACCATCATAAACTAATAAAAATGAACCCCAAAACCAAACCACCCTCTTGTATTCTCTTTTTCCCCTTCTGTGGAGCACAGCAGCTTGCTTCTGTGCTAGACAAGCAAAAATTAAAATTATGGCTCAAAGCTTCACTAGTGTGAAATAGGTGAGCTACACACTAGTTGCATTCAACAGAACTCAATACAGTGGCTCGTTAACAGCACAGAGCTGTGGACTTGGTAGTAATAGCTTAAAGTATTGCTAGCAAACAAGTTAACACCTGCAAACTCTTTAGACAGGTGACTTGGTTTTAATTCTTCTTTTTTGGCATGTGGGAGATGAGCACATAGGTAGAAAGGAAAAATGAATGTAGGGAACAGGAATAGGTTATCACTTGCAAAACTTACAGCAGCCACAAAAATGAGATAACCAGTTACTGCCATTCATTTTTAACTTGGCCACAAATAGCTTACTTAATTTAAAGATAAATCTAAAGAGGCAGATGTTAACAAGAGTTGCAAAGAACAGATAATTGTAATCCGAGGCAATGTATATAGAATCTCATCCTGGCTGAGCTAGGGGTAATCTGCAAGTATTCAAAATTGATAGGCCTTGGTGTTCCAAGTTAAAATTACAGAGCAACCTTGCAGTTGAGCACTGTTTAGAATGTCAGCAACACTATTTTGCCTGGTTTAGTTACTATTCATGGTTGAAGTCAGCAAAGTGAAAGCTTAGTTGATTGATTGTTTTAAATTAAGCCTGTGCTTTATTCAGCTTGGAAAAGATATGGGCTGTTACACTGGTGTCAGCTGTAGATCAGGCTAGACAGTAGCATCTATGAACAGGCTTTTATACGGTGCAGAACTGGTTATTATTGTTGGAGTATTGGCCAGTTTGAAATGGGCTAATTTCTGCCTGTGTGAGGTTGCTAGTGGTGACAGACAGAAAACACATACAGGATATGGGGTTCTGTCAACATGAAGCTGTGACAGTGGGACATAATTAGAAGCATTGGTCAAAGTGACAAGATGGCGCTTATTTGTTTATTTGGAACATAAAAGCATAATTTTCATTTGGAGTACAGAAAAAGCACATTTAAGGATAGTCACTGACATGATAAACAGTTTAAAAAGTGCTGTAAGGTGAGTTGTTTATTTTGTCATTTTGTTGTTCTGGTTTTGTTTGGGGTTTTTTTTTGTGTTTTTTTTTTGTGTGTGTGTGTTTTGTTTTTTTTTCTAACAAGAGTCCCCATCTCTACTGCATTCTGCATAACTGCAGCTGAAATATAATGACTGTGCCACCTGTGAATTGAGCAGTTTTTCTTTCGCCAAGTCATGATACTGATTGCCATATTTAATGGGTATCAGCTTTACAATTTGCTTTTGCAGCTATGAATTGGTCTTTCATCTGCACAGCAAGGTAAAGTTCAGCCTTGTTGATGAATTTCACTTCCTGCTGCATTTGATGAGAGGCAATACAACTGGCTCAGCTCGAGTGAGTGATGAGCTTTGTCCATGTTAATGTAACTATTGAACAAAGCTGATCTTGATGCATATAGGTGTGTGTAGTGATTACTGCTTTTAGGTACTCTGACAATGCAGTTTAGTACCTTCTGCTTGGCTAACAACTATGCTTATTGAGATTATTTTGCACAATGTCTGCCACATTAATATCTTGTTTGTTGCTATGTGTGAAACATTTTTAAGTTCTGCTGAAAGGTTCATGAACAGAACCTAAAGGATTGCATCAATTTGAGCTCCACATCACCATAGCAACATCCTGCATATGCCTTATAGGCTCATAAAAGCATTTGTATTGTGGCACATGCTAAATAATACAGCAGAACTGCATTATAATAGAGCAATCTACTAAACTATTACACAAAGCCATTAAATTTTTAAATCATGAGCTTATAAGGTGAAGAATCAATTGTTTAATTTAGATTCGGTCTCATCTGTTGTTCATTTACTGATGTAGTTTTTTGAGTTTAAGGAGGAAAAAAGAACAACCCAACAGCAATTTTGTACACTAAAGAGACTCATAAATAAGTATTGTTTCATCAGCACTGAAGGAAAGAATATGAGTATAGGTATATTAATGTCAAATTAATAGTATCATAAGTTTGTAAAAAAATGTAGTCTATTAATATGCCTCTGTTCTGAAAACCATTTTTTCTAGTGAGTAGATATAAGAAACAAGGCCTTTCATTAGTCAGTATTTCTAATGTTCTAGTATTTTGCTGAAGCTAATTTCTTACCTCATGCCCAAAGCTCCCTTCAATTAAGTAGGCAAATACGAGTGCAATATGTTGTCTTACCTGCAGTCCACAAGCCATAATCTTTCTTTGAACTATGGTACTGGAGAATGAGTTGGTACTGTCACTGCAGTTTGTCTTGCTCTATTTTCATCTTGGAGTCAAATCATGACCTGCTTCTAAAAGGTCAAAACTGCCATCCTTCCTACACGAAGCATTACTTCTTTCTGCTAATGCACTGACATCACAATCCTAGGTTCTTACTTAATCAGATTAATGAGACATAAAATAGGCATGAGCCCTGCTATGACCAATCACAGAAAAGGTATGGGGAACAAGAGAGATGCAAAAGGGAAGCTCATGAATCAAATTAGTAGGAAGGGCTAGGTAGGGTAGGGTTTTTCTAATTGAAAACACAAACTGGATAATGAGTTATAACAGATGGTAATTACGTGGTATATGTGCACAAGGTAATTTTACATATCAGTTTCTTTATTATATCTGCACATCCATTGTTGTGATAAAGCCCACAGCTTTTTAAACCTAAGATGTGCTAAGTTGCTGGAAAAAAAAATCAGTATTTGAATAAACAAAGCCATGCTTTTAAAGATGACCTGAAGCAGGGAAGTCTGGAGCTGTTGAGACATTCTGAACCCTGTCTGACATTCTTCCAGGCCATCGTTTCATAAGATGAAGGGGTGATAGTTTGAGTAACATGCTTCACATCATTTAAAATCAAATCTCACTGACATACACTGTAATCTGATTAGGGTACCAAACTGCACTATTATCTGGGATTAACATGAAGGTTTTAGATTTCTAAAAATTAATCCTACTAACAAAATGAGCTAAAGCCAGCTTGCATGCAACGTTACAGAATGTTCTTACCAGGTTGGGTACATTTTCTTAATTCATCAAGTATTGTGTTTCCTTGGGGAGAGGGGATATTTATGAAGGAAGATTTTTCTTTTTTCTTTGTAGTCTTATGGATGCTCTTCAAATTGTGTTTGATAACACTTGGTAACACAGATATGCTCTTCCAGGTGGATTAATGGGCATATCCACAACTTTCAGTGATACATTAAATAGCGGTACTATTTGGAAACTACTAATGCCTTGAGGCTACTTGGCTTCTGTTTCATGCAGTTAGCAACACTTTCCTTCTACAAATTCCCACTGTATTCCCTACCTTACACGTGTGAGCTCCCTATCCTGTGAAAAGCCTTGCTTTTCTAATTCCTAGTGTAACACAGTCCTTTCTAGCTGGGAGTAAATTGTGTTCAAAAACCTGGAGAATTTCCTCAACAAAATCCTGCTTTGAAAGGAAACATTAACAAAACCCATACATGTAAAGAGCAATGGCTTGAGCAGATACTCTCCATTATTCTCAGAAGCCAAAATGAAGGCGAACAAAAGCACTGCTGGGGAACTCATGCAAACATGCATTGCCTTTGTAAGTGTTTGTGGAGAAAAGTAAGAGAAAAGGGGGGGAATCTCAGACTAGTTTGTGTGTTTTCTCTCTCCTGAGCTTTTCAACCCAGAGTAATTTAAATTTAGCTATGCTGAAAGGATGTTGGAGCTCTAGAGAGCCCTGAATGGACGATGCCATGGTAGAATACTAAGTGTAGCAGTATTGCTCATACAGATTGCCCATATATCACACCTACAACTTTAGATTACTAGTTCTAGTATTTGAACTTTTTTTTTCCCAATTACAGGCAAAAAAGACATATCTAGATTTCATATTTGTTGATTCTCCTGTAATTTTCTACATTTAAACAGAATTTAGTGTAGTTTTGCTAAGATCAATAGTATGTGTGAGGCTAGTTGTTTAAACCTCTTTTTAATGAAGGGGCTAGTTATTGGTACTATCTCAGTTTGCAGTTTCCAACAGCCTAACTGAGCTGAGTTACTGAAATTAGAGTGAAGAAATAAATATTGTGTGCATATCTGATATGATCTGTAGCACCCAATTTAGCTCTGCCCTTTTGTTAAATGCTCTGTTCTCTATATTATGATTTTTTTTGTGCACTTGATCTCTGTATAGTAAAACCTTGACTGAAGAGCATACATCCTAGGCAGCCTTAAAATATTCTCCAGTGTAATATGGTTATTAGACCACCTCTTCTGTGTAAATTACTTTTATAAATCTTTGAAGTCTTTACTGCAGGCAAGTTTGATTTTACATTACTCATAATTTTATATACACTGGACCTTGCAAAGCTTTGTCTCCTTTAGCACTGTAGTGTTTGATCTCATTTGAACTGTGTCCAGTTCTAAAGTCCCATTTAACTCTGTTTCAGAAAAAGGTTTCAGAAAATCCCTCCCACTGACTTTATTTCTGAGTTTTTGCTGCACTGGGAGTATTGTCTGAGCTACAAATAAGTGCCAACTTTTTTACTAGAATCCATGTTTAGAAAGAGCAGAAGAATTTCATTTATAAGTGGTACATGCATATATATGCATGTATTATATAATTATGGTATTATTACATTTTCTTAGCAAGTACTGATTTCTCTTTAGAGAAACTGACAACAAAAGAAACTGTTGTGATATTGCTTTGTGATGTGGGCGTCTGTTCAGCTGGAATGAGATTCCTGTAATTGAACTGGGAAAATAAGTGTATTCTACTAAAATCCCCATAGACGGAAAGTGTCAGACAGGCCACCATGTAGCCTCCAAAACTTTATGAAAGGATTCGTGAGAAAAAGTCAACAGCCCACCAGGGAGAAAAAAGAGCAGATTTTAGAACTCTGGGAGACTTGGAATAGAAAAGTTTAGTGTTGGGAAGAATATATGCTTTCATTAAACTTTAAGCTCCTTCAAGAAGCCTCTGCTTACTCTATCTAAAACTCAGAAAACTACTTCCCAAATAATATTTGATTTAGGATTCTCAGTAAATTCCACAGAACTATAATAGTAGCCACATACCACTATCAGCTGGCAAGTACTTGAAAATCCAGTAAATGTGTTAGTGGTCTCAATTAGTGGGCTGAGATTTGCATTATGAAAGTTACTGCTACAGTGACTATTTTTATTGTCCCATTCTAAAGGAAGAACAATTCACAGGTGAAAAGTTCATGCTAAGAGAGCCCTTTGTCATTGCTGAATAATGGAAATAGAATGTAGCCTGTTGGCGTCCTTATGTGGTGTCTCAGTTATATATTATGTGATCATACACCCATAGGAGAGAACAAAAAAGTGCATGTGCATATGTATTTGTTCCATATAGGAGTCCCAAGTGCATCTTCTTTAAAGTAAAATGTTTTGTGTAAACCACCGAGTGAATCTGCTGTCGATCTACTGCCCTCCTCTAAATAGCACAATACTGAGAGAGCCAGTAAGGTAGCCTGTACAAACAGACTGGAGATTAATTAGATCAGCACTGATAGCTTGATGAAACATCATCTGGTCAATACAGAACAACATTGCTCTTGTCCTTGCATCTATTCTCTGAACTATTGAATCAATAATTTTTTCAGGACATGATTTTTGCTGTTTACATACCTAAGTTCATTACAGTTTGAAGTAACTGTTCTTGAGACTAATGTAATAATTTCGAAGGTCCCCAAGAAACATTGTATAATCACTAATTAAGTCCTGCCATTTTCTTGTAGTTACTTTGAATTGGAAAGCAAATTGGTAGTATCATACAAATATTCCATTAGATTACTAAAACCTTACAAATAAAACATCAGAGGAAAATGTCCACTAGAGGGAGGTCTCTACCGTGGAAGACAGTACTTGCCAAAGGGGAAGAAAAGCCTACATTTTATGAAGGAGACTTTCCAGACTAAGAAACTCTGTGTTCAATTAATAACTGCACAGATATCTCAAAGAAATGCAAATACAATCAGGTAATTTAAAACAGGCGTCTTAAATATTTAGACCAGATCTGAACTTGTATAATTGTGGATTAAAGGAAAACTGCTCTGATTTCCATCACTGGAGACTTGACCCATGGTCTCCATGTTCCAAGTGGCTAATAAAACCTTAAATTAAAGCTGATAGTTTGTATTCAGTGACTGATGTGTTATTAGGAAACCTAATTAATACACTTTGAAATGGCTCAACTTTAGTAATTTGGAGCCCATCCTAAATCTGTTTTTCGTTTGGCACTTTTAAGACTAAGATAAGACCAGCTGCTTAATTGGTTTTTGTTTGGAAAAATCACACTGCACATCCCCTGGTAAACAGTGCAAGTTTATGATTAGAAATTAGAAACACTTTTGCTGTTTTAGTCTTTATCACATGTACTCTTTTTATTATATGACTCTTATGTAAAAAATTTCATGGGTAAGAACCTTCATACTTTACTTGGCTCTTTTCTGTCTGGTCTGAATATGAGATTTTTCTTATTTTACTGAAGCAAAAAGGTGGTAGACATCTTGACAAATATTGGATATTTATAAATGTTGTGCTTGAAAATGTCTGCTTTTACAACTCTTCCAATACCCCCAACATCTAGATATTAAGCAAACACAGACTGATTGATGGCAGAGCTTGAAGGAAACGCTCCTGTAAAAGGTGACTCGGATTTAAGTTTGGATAATTCTTGAAAATACACTAACACCAATTCCCAAATAGACAAGTTACAAATTCTGTAGACTTAGGCATTCTGGTTGTTGACCTGGAGGAAATGCACAATGTTTATTAGCAATGTCTTTCCATCCATAGCATCAATGGTGGAGTAACTGTGTGAAGGAAACCTTTATATAGCTTTTGCTACATTTGTTTGGTAGGTAGGAAAAATGTTTCAGTCTCCTGTATTGTCTATGTTAGGAAGTCATTTTGAGAGAGGTTCTGGTTAGGACTGGGGCAATAGGGCAGAGAGAAAAGGAATCAGGACTTCTGGATTTTATTCAGAGCTCTGACATACAGTTTATTTGCTGTACGACTGTGGCCAATTTATTTTCCTGACTGCTCCTGTTGTACCTCTGACCTTCCTATGTGCCTGCTTTTCCCCTGGTGCCTCCTGTAATCAGCTGACCTTAGTTTTCTGAGACTCGTCTCCTGTGGACTACATAGGTCATGGTTATTTTTGGGAAGGTGCCATTTAAGAAACGCTGTTGCGGTCATTAGCTAGTGGTCAAATTAATGCTTTGAAAAAAAGACTGTGGTCTATTTATTTGAATGTTAAAATACAGTTGTTATAGTTTAGTGTGTCAGTGGACAGGCGTGAGCTGCTCCATGACTGCCATAGTGTCCAGTGTGCCTGATCAAGTTCCCCCCACCCCCCGACAGCTGGTTGAATTGTTTTACCTAGGGAGCAATGGGTGGTCCAGGAAGCAGCCTGCTCTGCTCTTGGGGAGCTGGACTCATCTTCACTGCAGAGATGTTTAATAAAAATATTTGTTAAACAATGGCTTTATCTGAGTGTGTGATCACAGCTGTTTTATTTTAGCAATGTAACAGCAATAACAATTAAATCCATATTCCTCCTTGGATATTTATTTTCCTGAACTCATTCTTAGCGTGGTGTAAGAATTTGGTGTGAATTGCTGTTTTAAAATAGAACTGCATGTAGTGGATTTCAGATTACTTGTATTACCTTTGTATGATTTTTCTATTACTTGAGAGCTTGAAAAGGTATAAAAATACATACCACAGAGAGGCCACATTTAAAAATACTCTAAAATTCTTCCCTCTAGTTTTTTCTAATCACTATTTTTAATTGTTAACAATGTTCTGTTCTGCAAAGCCATGCCTGACTATTAGAAAAGCTAAGTACTATCTTCCCATAACAGCGTGTAAGAAAAATGTGGATTATGCATTTTGATAAAATGAAAAAAAAAGCTCTTTTAAGATACCATGCAATTAGTGCATTCAAATAAAGATAGCTCATCTCTAAACCTCAGTTTTATAAAACCAAATATTTCAGTGTTGCCAGTGCCTTTTGTTGAGATGTTGAATAATGAAGATGATGCTTTTGTATGAGCTTACTTAGAAAGATTTTACTGCTGCTACTCTCGTTTACTTATTCCAGTGGTTGGCAGCTTGCAGTGAAAACCACAGCTAGTGGCAGCTAGCCTTGCCCACAATCAAAAGGAAATTTAGTGCTGGTCAGTACAGTTTCTTAAGACAATGAAGGGAAGAAAATGAAAACTGCTTTTACTGATTCTGAAGGGTTCAATTATTTGCTCAGATCTCATTTGCTCAGAATCTACTGGCATAGATGACTCTTTGGAATCTGTTTACCTGGTTAAGCCTCTCAATTCCATTGAGGGCCCATGCCATTGTGAAGTCAATAAATCGCAGTAAAGATTTTCAAAGAATCCTAAAACAGCCCAAGTTGTAAGGGACCTTGAATGACCATGTGATCCAACCTTTCATGGGAAGGGGAGCCTAGATGAGATTTTCTAGCACCCCATCTAATTGCACCTCGAAAATCTCCAGTGATGGGAACTCTGCCACATCCCTGGGGAGGTTGTTCAATTTCTGATATCAAGATGAAACCTCTCCCAGTGCAACTTGTATCCATTGCCTTTTATCTTCTCCATATGGCACCTTGTGAAGAATAAACCTCTATCCTCTTAATGGCTACCTTTTAAGTACTGGAATACTGTGATGAGGTCCTCTCTGGCCCTTTTCTTCTCCAGGGAGGAAGGGAAGAAGACCTTAACTCCTTAAAAAGACCATATCTCCCTAAGTCTGTCTTTATCTGCTAAGTTCTCCAGACCTTTGATCATCTTTGTGGCCCTCCTTTGGACCCTCTCCAGGATGTTATAATATACCTTTCTCATATGCTGAAAACTGTATTTTTCCACTTCCACCACTCAAGTTTCATGCCTTCGCTCTCCTTGCAAGTTTCCTCTTATTCTAGTAATGACAGAAGAACGTACCTTGTCCTAATATCTTGTTATCCTATTCACTAAACTCATTTCCACCTGGTTTTGGCATCTCACAAGTAGTATTAGAGCTTTTCATTGTAAAATTATAATTTAATTCTCTTTATTATCTGCCTTCTTTCCATTCTCCTATCAGACATCACTTATAATTTCTCTCCATTCACTGAGTTACCGTCACGGAAAATGTTCGGGCTCTCATTTCCTAATTCTGCATCATGGCAGCTTTTGACCTGGTTAATGTTTTCCTCCTTGAATGCTTGTCCCTGTTTTGCCTCTAATTTCATTGTCTCCTTCCACTGAACAATTTTTGATCTCTTCTAACATATTTTATTTTCTCACAGATATTTTTTTTTATCAAAGAAAGCTGTAGCACAAATGTAAGCAAAGTCTGCTTTTATAATAATTCACTTTTATCCTCATTAGAGATGGGGAGACAACTCAGAGTTAAAAGCTTGCATGCCATCAATAGGATCCTCCTGTTAATAAAGAAGAGCTACGCAAGTTTTTAGGACACAGTGGACACAGCAGTTGTTTTTCAACCATTCATGAGAGTATGTCATAATGAAGATAAAAACTATGGCTGAATATTAATGAAGGGAAACAGCATACATTTTTCTCCCCTTAACTAGTCTTCTCCATATTTAATTTGAGTCTATGCCAAAACTGACATCAAACTAATAACTAGGAGGGAGCCGTTATGTTATGTAACGTTGTGTGATGCCCTCATGTGACATAGCAGCTTACTTTTCATTTTGTTTTGTTGCTGTTAACATGCACTTCAAAAAGTGCCATCCAGCACTGACAGAAAAGAGAGGATGACTTTGTAGAAGATATAATGCAATGGTAATCAAGAAAAAACAGAATATAAGACTGTGGGCTCAGATTCTGGCTGAAGTTTACTCAGTCTAGCCACAAATCTGAAAATACACCACTGTATGGTGAAGCTGGAAAATCTCTAATGTCTTCACTTTTACTGAGAGAAAAGAAGAAAGTTAAACTCATGGAAGACAGCTGCAATAACTTTGGTCATTTCCAGACATGTTAAGTTTTCATTATAGAAATTACTCTTTTAATTATCTTCTCAAACAGCTTCCATTTTAAAACATCATCCACCATGACTGGCTTTTCAAAAATTCATTTTAATCAGTAGGGGTCCAGTTTAGGAAAGTGCAAAAGTCTGCATCAAGGACTATCTCTATTGAAGGCAATAGTTAAAACCATTCTTAATGTCAGGCCTGTACTAAGGTTTCAGTCACAGACTGAAGTCACTGGCTTCAGTCATGGAACTAAAGAAGTTTGAGTGATTCAGGCATAGAGTAAACTGGAACTGAAAAGTCCCATTTGCAGCTTTGCAGCCCCTCTCTTCTCAGAGGTTGTCTGATGGCTGCACTATGGAATTGCAGAAGGAAGGGTTGTCCAGGTGTCGTGGGTATAAACTGAGACATCTTCACATTTTCAGTTCACAGAATTCCTCAAGGACACCGTCAGTGAGAGGCTGTAACAACAACGTTTTTGAATGGCTAATATGGTATGTATAGTGAGTCTACCCAGGAAAAACAAGGCAAACTATTAAAAGAAAAATAAGTCTTGGACAGCTAGGGTGTATAATAGTACTCTCACACAGCTGTGTCAATGGGCTGAAGCTCAAGCAAAAGCTTCTGTGTTGAGTTAAAACATGCAGTATGCTGTTATGCTTAAGTGTACTTTTTTAAAAATCCATCATCTCAAGCTGTGCTTCATATCTGGAAGCTAGAAAAGGTTAAGGAATAGGCTGCCAGGGAGCAGCAATGGAAAACTGCTGCCTAAAGGGCAAGGAGTCAAGCATGGTGACACAGCGGGCAGAGCAGGGGACTCACCAGCCAAGTACCTGACTGAGGTGAACAAGACAGACCTGGGGATGGGACTGGAGTCAGCCAGGAGTCCAGATCACCAGAAAAGGTTGTGGTGATGCAGCAGGTCCAAGGGCAAGCTGGGAAGTAAATCCGCAGGTCAGGCACAGTGGTCATCACACAAGTCCACAGCAGCAAAACAGATCTGACTGAGCTGGCAACAGCTATACATATGATACAGCTCTGACAAGGACTAACAACCCAGTCCTGAGCTTAAATGGAGTCTCTGGGCCCATGAACAGGGGTGTTGGTGGAGGCCCCAGGTGAGATTAGCCATGGCAAGTATTTGTCTTGCCTATTTGTGCACACAGGGCCCTGACACAGGCCACATGTCATGAGAACCCAAACTACAGGGGATTTTCTCTTTAAAGAAACCCAGAAAAATCATGCTTAGGGTTAACCAGAAGAGAAAATCACGATTAAGACCCGCTTTTGATAGTTTTATACATAATAACTGTGCATGGTTGATATGCATACCTGAAAGACTGGAAAAGAACAGCAAAAAGAAGTTTTATTTACTCTAACCAAAGAGTTTTGAGATCACACAAAATCTGTTCAAACCGTACAGGAAACAGTAATATCCAAAATCTCTCATATTACAGTAAGCATTCAGGTTTAACACTGAGGCTTTGAATTGGTTAACAATTCAATTCAAGAAGCTAATCTCTTTCCATCAAATGCTTCCACAGCTGTGCATCTTCAGAGGAAGTGAGAAGATAAATGGCATGATGTAGAACGGGGCAGCTGGTTTGGATCCTTGTCTCCACATAGGCTGAAAGAGCATTAAAACTATTATTCTTACTGTAGGCATGTTCAGACAGCCCATCATCATAAAGTTAACAGAAAGCATATATAACTCTGAGGTATCTAGTGAACTGCATACCTCTCAAGCATTGTCAGAGATGTTATTTATATTCCTATCCCAATTCCTTTACTTTTATCGTTATTCATAAAGAATGTGAAAAAGGCCAGTTTAATCTTTCATTAACATAGACGTTTCCCTGATGTAGACAGGGAACTTGGGATACAACAGAATCTTACGTGGATTTTTGCATCCTGCATCTGTGTATAGCAACCTTTAAGAAGAATCTGGGGGAAATTACTTGTTTTTCCATGTTTATTTGTGTGAGGGAGTAATCTGTCATATATGTGCAGTCAGGTGTATTAGTCAGGATAACAGGGAACTGGGATAGGGCATGTAATGGAAAACAAACGTCAAGCAGGTATCAAGCAAGATGTGGAATCTCCATGCAGAGATTTCCCAGGAGCTTATCTCTGTGCAGTTAGTTCAGTTTTGGTGCAGCTTAGCAGTGACCCTGTT
The DNA here is from genome assembly GCF_034315485.1 of Pezoporus occidentalis. Lineage (NCBI taxonomy): Eukaryota > Metazoa > Chordata > Aves > Psittaciformes > Psittacidae > Pezoporus > Pezoporus occidentalis. The sequence goes on along the minus strand of NW_026913856.1, from coordinate 3,650,385 downwards.
AGAAATAGGCTGTATGCAACCTCTTGGGGAGTCTCCACACTGTGTATTCTCACTTCTGAGGGTTCTTACTAGCTTTGATCCACAGTAGAGAAACGTACAAAAAATCCTTTTCCGTTTGTTCTATTGCCAGCCCAGAGACACAGCCATATAAGAAAAATGTCTAATCACAGAAATCATTTCAGCTGGGAGGTAGGCAGGTTGTCAGAACAATGCAAACTTCAAAACTGAAATAGTCCTAAAAAGGAACTTTGCATAGTGCCTTCTGAGAAATGTGAGATAATACATAGAAAAGAGAATTAAACTCCTGGTATCTAAGGAGCAGGAATAAAAAAGAATATCCAACAAATAATTTATATGGTGACCAGTTTTTCATTCAGTTCTGAAATGTAGCTTGTCACATTTTATGACATTAATTTTTTATTCCCTTTCCACGGCTTTTTTCAGTGCTGATTTGAAGGTAATGAAAGGTTTTTCTTTCTTTTTGAATTGTATGTCTGATTGTCAGGTTTTGCGCATAGATATTAATTTGAACGTTTTATTGTACATACCTGGATAAATTGCCTTATTGCTATGCAAAGGGAAGACTCTGAGTGTTACAGGTGGTTTCTGACAAACCCATAGTGTAATACAGGGTCTGTCGTAATCCCTCTTAGTCATAGTTCATGGTAACTGTGGACCACATACTAATATCTTTATTTAACTGGCATTGCAGGTGGCTACAGATTTGTTAATATGTCTGCTCCTTGAACAAGGAGTTAGTCTGCCTGTGTACCAATGTACAGATGTGGACTCAGTACCTGGTCTTATAAAACAGATTGAAAATCCTGTCTGAGGAGCAATCTCTGACTGTGCTATGAAGACTTTACTGTGTTAGATACGTGCCAAAGGCAGATCAGGTTCTTCTCTTGTTGCAACAACAAAAGGAAGCTAGTATTTTTTTATCATCTTTTGAATGTTTGCTTTTCCCCAAGGGCCCACCTACCTCAGCTTTTCAGCATACAGTGAAATTTCTATTCCTTTCCCAGTTTGTTCTGTTCCTTCTCTATGCCTGCACTGCACCCACTGTATTGCTCAAGGTGCAAAGATGAATTTAAAACCAACTTCATACTGTCAGGCAGGAAGTCAATGTCTTTCTTTCCTCTTGCACTGCTTCAGAAAGGCCAGCAACAAGCTAACAAAATGGAATCAAAATAAATAAATGCCAGCTTGCTAATACCCAATATAAAGAGACAGTGACTAAATCTAGGGAGATCAGGCTGATGTCTTTTGGGTCAACTGATATGATAGTGACATTTCTAAATTTGTCTTCTCATGTACTGTGGAAGTTGGGCTTACTAATTCAAGGTTAAGTTCTTAAATATATGTGTGTGTGCCAGGCTCATTGATTTCCTGTAACTACCTCTGAAAACTTTTTCTTTAGTCGTTCTATAGGAAGCCTCTTCCCTCCTCACAGATGACAGTGAACTTCTTAGCTGGCGAGTAGATCATCATAATGTAAGGTGATCCTACGTCATAATGCAAATAAGTAATGGCAAAAATACTGCTCTGGATGCTACTCAAAAGCAGGAAACTAACTGTCAATGTATCAGGAAAAAGTATGGAAGTTCCTTTGTGCATATACTAATTTTTTCTTGTTTGCAATCCTTAGGAAAGAAAATTGAGCAATATAAATTAAGCAGTATTTTATAGTAGCATAGCTGTGAATGCAGTTAATTAGCATTGAGAAAAAATGATCCTAAAAATAATGTTGGAAATAAAGTCTGGTTAAAAAGATGATAATGCTTTTGCTGGCTCTGTGACAAGCCCCAGTACAAGATGTCTAGTCTGTAGACTTTACCACTGAGTACCTCATTGCCATACTTCATGTAAAAGAATAGGATTTTATCATTCCTCCGATAAAATTAACTACAAACTGAGCTTGTAGTGCAGCATTTATTCTGGCCTCTATGCCCCAAAGGTCATTGTATTGTCTGCATAAAATGTTTGAGTCATATTTGAAAGAAGAGTAATAGGATAAAAATGTCTTTGTTGGAAGTGTTTGCTTCCCTGGAGTGTAGGAGCTCTTGAGTACTTAACCATAGTTCCATGCACATGGTGAGCGGCCAAGCCACTATAATGGGATGAGAATCTCTAATGTCAACATTGGCTTCAGGGATGAAAAAGACCCAAAGGTCTTCCTTTCATCTGCAATGTAGCAGTAAGTCTTAAGCTGCATTTTAACTAAATGGTTTTGTTTCCTACAGCAACTGAAGTGTCTGTGTTAGGATAATAAGAGCTACCATAATTAATTCCTTTTATGCATAAAAATCTGGTTCTGCTGATTAGTGGTAAGACTACTTGATTTCAGTGGAATTGAGGCTTCACCAGTCCATTTAAATGTCAAATCACAATGGCAGGCGTTTGTGCTTTGAGCAGCATCAATAATATTCTGGATATGATAGTGGTTTTAAACTAAAAGAGGGAATATTCAGGCTGGATGTTAGGAAAAAATTCTTTACAATGAGGGTGGTAAAATAGTGGCACAGGTTGCCCAGAGAGGTGATGGGTGCACCACCTCTGGAGACATTCAAGACCAGGCTGGATGTGGTTCTGGACAACCTGATCTAGTTGAAGATGTCCTGCTCATTGCAGGGGGATTGGACGAAATGAGCTTTGAAGGTGTCTTCCAACCTAAACTACCCTATGATTCTATATTCATCTATTCTATGATTCTATATTTATAGATAGAATCATAGAATTCTATATTCATAGATAGAATCATAGAATAGAACCATAGAATAGTTAGGGTTGGAAAGGACCTTAAGATTATCAAGTTCCAACCCCCCTGCAGGGGACAACTCACACTAAACCAAGCCTGTCTCCAGCCCGACCTTGAACACTGCCAGGGATGGAGCATTCACAACTTCCCTGGGCAACCCATTCCAGTGCCTCACCACCCTTACAGGAAAGAAATTCTTCCTTATATCCAATCTAAACTTCCCCTGTTTAAGTTTTAAACCATTACCCCTTGTCCTGTCACTACAGTCCCTAATGAAGAGTCCCTCCCCAGCATCCCTATAGGCCCCCTTCAGATACTGGAAGGCTGCTATGAGGTCTCCATGCAGCCTTCTCTTCTCCAGGCTGAACAGCCCCAACTTCCTCAGCCTGTCTTCATACGGGTGGTGCTCCAGTCCCCTGATCATCCTCATGGCCTCCTCTGGACTTGTTCCAACAGTTCCATGTCCTTTTTATGTTGAGGACACCAGAACTGCACACAATGCTCCTGGTGAGGTCTCACGAGAGCAGAGGGGCAGGATCACCTCCTTCGACCTGCTGGTCACGCTTCTTTTGATGCAGCCCAGGATATGGTTGGCTTTCTGGGCTGTGAGCACACACTGCCAGCTCATGTTCATCTTCTTGTCGACCAACACCCCCAAGTCCTTCTCCGCAGGGCTGCTCTGAATCTCTTCTTTGCCCGACCTGTAGCTGTGCCTGGGATTGCTCCGACCCAGGTGTAGGACCTTGCACTTGTCATGGTTAAACTTCATGAGGTTGGCATCAGCCCAGCTCACAAGCGTGTCAAGGTCCCTCTGGATGGCATTCCTTCCCTCCAGCGTATCGACCGAACCACACAGCTTGGTGTCATTGGCAAACTTGCTGAGGGCGCACTCAATCCCCCTGTCCATGTCAGCGACAAAGATGTTGAACAAGACCGGTCCCAACTCTGATCCCTGAGGGACACCACTTGTTACTGGTCTCCGGATGGACATTGAGCCATTGACCACAAGTCTTTGTGTGCGGCCATCCAGCCAGTTCTTTATCCACTGAGTGATCCATCCTTCAAATTGATGTCTCTCCAATTTAGAGACAAGGATGTCGTGTGGGACAGTGTCGAACGCTTTGCACAAGTCCAGGTAGATGTCATCAACAGCGTATTAGCATCAAAATTAGATGTCATTGTAAATGACTGTATATCAGCATTCACTATATAATCCTTGTGCCTAATGACTCATTTTGAAAGTGGGTCATAGTAGTTCTATGAGACAAATCTATGAGACAATCATAAGCCTGAATCTATGTGGGCAGTATGGGAACAGAATTATTTTTCTCCAGAATAAACAATGCTAGAGGAGTTGAGCTTATGCTGAGTCTTCATTCTACCATTTAAAGAAGAAACACAAAGTGGAATTCATGCAAAAATATTGCAAAAGTGTAGGAAGACTCAATTGCAAGCTGGTTTTGCTCCCTGACAACCCAAATAGGGAGCACTGTAGTCACTTCCACGCAGAGCTCACTCTTAGCTTGCTGAGTCAGCTGAGAGCAGTGTCCCCTCTAGCAGTAGTCCCTGCACACTGGGACTATCACTGTTAGAGCAGTGTACATTGTGTGGAAGTGTTTTCTGAACACTAGCTCTGCAGATAACAGAATCTACCTGCTATCCAGTTTAAACGGGACATGTGGTATATGTAACTCTGTCCTCCCCTTGGGAAAATACTTTGTTTTGCTCTACTATTTTACTCTTTGCCTATCAGCTGGGGTTGCTGTTTTCAGACTATGATGAAATGCTTTATTCTGGTTTTGCAGCAGAAATACCTACATTCCCAAATCCTATCACACACACACACACACAGACACTTTGACTGCTGCCTCTTTAATTAAAGCTGGGCATTGAAGCATTCTAACATCAGTATGCTCATAACAACCAACAAAGTTACGATCAGTACTCAGAAGATAATTCTGTCTGCGCAAAAGCTTTTTCGTGTGTTAACTAACAAAATCACATTTTACCTTAGTTTCTGAGGTGATGGGAAAAGGAATTATGCTTGATGTGTGAAATCTGAAATGGTTTTACTCTGAACCAGCTGGGAGTCACAGAACTGGAATGACAGGATCGGTAGAGCAGAGACCATTCTGGTTTGGCATGAAAGAGGAGACAGAGACAGATGAGGGACATGGAAAACATCAAAATGTCTGAATAAACAAAAGGGCTAGACCTCAGCTGGAGTAAATCTGAGAAGATGCAATGCATTCAGTAAAACCTACTCTGGTTTACTCTAAGCCCACAGACTTTCCAGGGTTTGGCTGATCTAAATCATATAGTCATTCTTTCAAAGTTTATTGCAGCACTAATTATTTGGTGTATCTAAGGGCCCGACATTCATTTTGTGAGGCTTTTTAAGACCTGGTTTTATGAAGAAACCACAGGATTCAGGGTAACATTTTTTAGACTGCTTGGTGTCAGTGGTGGTTTTTTTCTTCGAGGTTTGCTTGATTCCACAGCTGTGGTTTTATTAAGAAAAGCTTCATGTGGCATCTGGTTTTTCATTGCCTATTCCTGGTGATGTTTGCTGGAAAAGAGCATAACATTTCCAAGTTGCAAGTGAAAAGTGTGTGCACTGTCTGGATCCTCCCCCCAGACTTGTTAGAGAGCAGGTATGCTACCCAAATCCTACTCAGAGCTCTGATATTATAAATAGTGGCTGAAGTACAAAAGGCAAAACCTAAACAAACCTGAACATAAGTCTAAAAGCTCTAAACCCAAACAGTCCATAAATCAAATGATAAGATTCCACAAGACAAAGAATTCATGAATAAAAAACATATAAGTTTGCTTGGTAGCAAGTTGGAAACATGCCACCTCCAGCAACTGGTAATCAGATCCCCCTGAACTAGTGGTTTATGGCCTAAATAATGTGAAATATTTTCCATTTACTGTATTAGAAGCTAGATTAGAGAAATCAAAAAGAAAAGTTTAACTACTCTAAAAAATAAGAAGAGAAAGTTGTGTTTTCACAGACATTTCGTTCGTAATAAATCAATGTTTGCCTCCTTTTGGTGTCCTCTTCGCTTATGGGGGAGGAAGTTACCTTTCATTTATCAGAGGCAGCCAGATATTTCTGCTCTTGGAAATGTTGCTGTGAACTAGATGTGTCTCAAATGGAGTCTAATTTCTTATTACCTTTCTAACCTTTCAGCCTTTGCTGATTCCCAAAGTGAGGAATTTTTAAATGTAAGCTCAGAAGCAAACTGCATCTTTTCAACAGCCCTCTCTATTTAGTCAGATAAGGACATCTGTGCAGTTTTAACAGAAACCTTCCAAAGTGTTAGTGATCCACTGATTTTTTATTTCAGTTAGCAATTGACGTAAATAAACCCAGATCTGGACCCAAATGCGTATTTTTTTGAAACTTAATTTTTTTCTTTTTTGAGTTTCTACATTTGGTCTTGTTGGTGAGAGATAAAAACATGTCTATAGATGAGCACCTTTTATGGCTTAACTTGATCATCATGTGAAACTAGATAAAGTGCACCTAACAGGATGTAGATGAGATGCTGAGCACAACTCATTCATAAAAATTGCAAGTCTCCAAAAGAAGGCTGCAGTGTTATTCATAAAATTCATTGCTTTTTCAAGTGTATTAATTAGTGCTGTGAATGAATGCAGTTGTTGGCACAGTGTATTTATTTTTTTGTTGAATTCAAGAACAGAATTGAAGCCATATTAAAATCTCCCATCATGATAACAAAATTTAAGGAGCTCATGCTGTGAGCTGCAAACCACATCAACCTCCAGAACTGGAAACAGCCAGTAATTGTCTTAGATAATCATAAGAAAACATGTGGTATCATGCATATCACTGTATGGTAACGATTGTTGCTGATTTTTTTTGCATGTAACTAGCACGTTCTACTTAGCTACTTATGCAGATAGTTTGATTTAAGTAAGTTGTTTAATTAGATTCAAATCTGAATTAGGTTTAGTTGCCTCACATTTTTCCAGATGTTAGTCTTCCAGTGAAATGAATAAAAATTTTAAATGGTGTGCCTTGTATAAGGTAGAGGCATAGGACGGAAGCTTGCTCAGGATCCTTCAAAATAGCTGCACTTTTATGTAGTGATAGGAGAAAGCATTATTCCCAATGTATAAAGAACTGACTACGAAGTGTACTCTTTTGAAAATCTAAGGAGGGTAATAAAAAAAATTCCTTCTTGAAAATCTTCCAAATAAGAAAAATTAGCAACATGCCACAGGCTGTTCTAGATGTTGTTGGTGGTTTGTTAGACCTCTTGAAAGATTCACTAAGGGGAGATGAAAAAGGGCAAGTTGCCTGAAAAGAGTAGCTCTAAATCTGAAGTAGTGTTTAAATGGAGCAAAGATCTGTAACATGTAGCCTATTAGCATTATATGGATCAGTGACAATCAGCTGTCTTTGGCCAACTGAAATAAAGAACAATGTAATGCAAAGTAAATTTGTAAGTTACTTTCTAGTGAAGAAACTCTATATCAAAGCCAACCTCATAGCAATGAAAATTAGTATAATCTTTGCCATGCCAAATAGTCAATCCAAACCCAAACTATTGTTTCACTTTGTTGGGTTCTGGAAAAATATTTCCCAACCATTAATTTATATCATGAAGTACTGAATACCGTGTAAAAACAGTATACAGACTTGTACTATTTAAGAGATGATATCACTTTCCCCTGCAATATTTATTTTAATTTTATGGCTTTTTCATGGTTTCCTAGTAAAGTGCTGCAAAACACTAGGGGAATTATCAGAGAATTGGCATAAATCGAGACTGTCCCTATATTCCTTTAATTCCAGGTTTTTAAAGAAAAATAAATAATAATAAGAAGAAAAGCAAGCTCCTTATTTGTGTGGTGGTGTGGTGGGCTCAGATCAGGTCAAGTCAAAAGCCCACTAGGCTTCATTTGCTCTTGTTCTCTATAGGACTAAATGTATTGCATTTACATCTTTATATATAGAAGCCCAAACCTATTGACTCAGTTTCTAAACGGTTGTGCTGGGAGGGGGTCAGCCAGATAGCATCTCTTCCCAAGCCTGCACTCCATCTCAGTGAACTTAAAACACTATCAGCACTCTGGCACAGGTTGCCCAGAGAAGCTGTGGCTGCCCCATCCCTGGCAGTGTTCAAGGCCAGGTTGGATGGGGTTTGGAGCAACCTCCTCTAGTGGAAAGTGTCCCTGCCCATAATAGAGGGTTGGAACTGAATGAGCTTTAAGGTCCCTTCCAACTCAAACCATTCTATTCTATGATCTTCAGGTGCTACAGACCAAGAAATATCTTGACTTGAGCACACCTGTCAGCTCTTCTCTTGACCAAGCCCTTAAATAGCTATTGTGTGCTTTTAGCCTCCTTAGTTTCCAAAAGAATGTGGGATTTTTTTCTTCTCACAAAGCTTCTTCAGCTTACTGTGAAATGATCACAGGTATAAACACAGTTTTCATTTCTAAATGTTTTTAACTCATCGTTTGGAAGAAAACCAGCAAAAACTGAAAGATGACAGCATCTATAGATAATTAAGAATAGAAAAACCATGGTGATACATTCCCAAAATAATCAACTGCCAAAATTATTTTGTATTCAGGGACTTTCTGAGCTAGAGGATAATCTTTGTGTTTAAAAGCCTTTATTAGATGTTTCTTCAACAAATTTGTTCAATCCCCTTCAAGCCTTTGCAATCTTCCAGCATCCACAACATCCTGTGGAAAGAAATTCCATGAAGCAGTCTGTTAGGCTGATGATTGTGCTGCTATTGTGTTTCTACAATGAGTGGAAATTAATGGTTCTGTTATATTTTCCTGCCCATTATCTTAACACAGGAAATCGCTCAGAGCACTAAGCTTGGTTCTTGACTGATACAAATTGAAATCATGGAACTAGGATAATTGATAAAATATTATGTTGTTATTGCTGTGCAAGAGCAGTCTTGAGTTTCAGATGAGGTCACATTTTTCCATCTATCCACACAATTTACCTACAAACATTCTTATTAGTTTGGCTTTGTGAGCAACCTGCTGGTACTCCCAGGAGGAAGTAATTGGGTGAGTCCTCTACTGTGGGGAGTGCTGACCCTCTGTGTCGTGGTTTAAACCCAGTCAGGTAGCTTGTTCACTCACTCCCAGTGAGTGGTGCCGAGCTGACAACAATCAAGGTCCGTGTCCGTCTCCCACCCCCCGCCTCCCCGCACCGGGGCTCTCCCCTTCCCCGCTCCCGGAGGAACGGGGAGGAGGATCGAGAGAGAGAGTGCAACTCCTACGGGTTGACACAAAAACAGTCCAGCAACAAATCACCACCGCTACTATCAGCTACAACAATGATAAGGGAAAATAACAAGGGAAGAGAATACGATACCACCGGCCAAGAGAAACGAGCTCCACCCGGAAGCCCCTGTCCTTCCGGGTAACTCCCAGTTACCCCTCACCCCGGGCATGACGTGCTGTGGTATGGAATACCTCCCCGGCTAGCCCGGGTCAGGCGCCCCGTCTCTGCTTCCTCACAGCCTCCCCTCCTCCCTGGCAGAGCATGAGCCTCACAGAGTCCTTGGTCAGGGTAAACATCATTTAGCAACAACCGAGAACATCGGCTTCACCAACACTGTTCTCAAACTGGAAGTCAAAACACAGCACTGTACCAGTTAACACAAAGGAAAAACATGACTGCTACTGCGGAACCCAGGACACTCTGTCAGGACTGTACTTTGCGTGGTGATCTAATCTATCCTGTCTGACTTTGCAGTGCTTTCAATGGCAAATATGCAGGACATAAGGTGACACAAAGTCTTTCTTAAAAAAGTCCCAGAATTATTCACCCTATGACATATGACATCTGCAGAAATTCTACATTCTGGTTGCTTGGCAGTGAGAAAAAGAACATGTGGAACTGTGTCTTGTAAGGATTTCAATCTGCAGTATTCTTGGTATCCCTCAGATCTTACAGGTAAGTATAGTTCCATTGCATAGAACTCCTCCTTTCTACTCTCTTTAGGATGGAACTTTCTTTTCATCCTCATTAGTAAGAATGCAACTTTATGTGCAGGGATCTTGAATCCTTGAGAGACTTTGTCAGGCCAGATTCTGTGAGAAGCTTCTCAAGGGAACTTACTCATGAAACCAGTGCAGACAGCCTTTCTAAGTGGAGTTAGGAGTGTGAAGAGTATATCAGATTGGGCATCTTTTGAACATCCAATACTTAGAGGATTTCATGCATAATTTACGATACCTCAGTGCCAGCAGTACATTGGCTGCAGAAGCAATGTGCTTAATGCTGGCTAACTGCCCAAAGATGTAGACTTTCTGGGCAAATTTTGCAGCCTGTGATCATATCTTGAAGCAGGTATTGACCTGGATTGAAAGCTTACCTCAGCAAGTACCTTTTATCCTGCAAATTCTGCCTTCTATATTCCATAAACTCAGCATGTGTCCCACCTGTCTTGCTTCCTCCCAGTTTTAATTGCTTTTAATTCTGAGTATCAGATAATCTTTTCCCCTTATTTTCCCAGAAGACAGTTATTCATGGAAAAATTGTTCCTGGTGTCTGGCTGTGGGATGGATCATATTCCAAATACAAAGGGTGACCTAGTTTCGGTATGTGGTGTGGCAGTATTCCTCAACTCTGACTGTATTTCAGTAGCACTTAGCACCCTCACCTAACTCCTGCCTGCAGACGGTTTCCCACTAAAGGAGTGTTCATTTTCAGTATAAAAATATCCCTAACAAAATGACAGATTACCCACATTACTGCTTTTTAATGAAGCAGACTCTCTAATGTAAAATAATCAGTGTGGTTTTTGGTTTGGCTCAGAGGTGGCTTACAGTAAAACATTGAGTAGTAAAATGGTAGGTCAGAGTAATGCTAGAGTAATACCAAATTGTGCATGCCTATCACATTTTATTCCTGTACTTGAAAGGTTGCTCTGGTTTTACTTATATGAGGGCCTTTTTACCGCATTGGAAAATGTCCATTCCAGGTTCTATCTGCACTGACTTTCGGATGACTGAATTTATAACCTGGCTCTCATTTCTGATCATAATTTTAATTCAACATGAGCTTCAAGTTTTAGTTCAACATGAGCAGCTCCTATGTTCAAGTCCTTTGGACACCTTTGGTAATGCTTCCTGTGGCAGCAGGATGGAGACTTTCATGCCACTCTGGATGCCCTCCCTCACAGAGTGCTAAGTGACAGTTGTTTAATACAGTGTGTAAATGATGGAATACCAGTCATATGCTTACATGTGCATATGCGTGTCAGCTACATGGATTTCAGGGAGCTTATCTGTCTTGAACAATCTAGAACCCACCAAAATGCTGATGTAGGAGATGCAGTTACAGAGCTTGTTATATAGGCCCTAAAAGGTCCTAGTCAACTGTCTAAACTATTTCTGATTTGAAAACCTATTCTACTTCTTCAAAAGTGCTATGTCAGTAGTTTCATGTCCTGTCCTCAGAAGTACTGCTTCCAATTAGTATCTAAGTTCCCTTCTGTTCTCTGTCTGCATGCTAATGTGGTTCAAACTGCTTAGAAATATGCAAGAGCAAGTCTTAAATTTTTATCACCTCACCTCATCGATTAATATCTGATGGCAATGTCTTCAGTGTCAGTATACATCTTCTGAAAACAGCACCAGGTCTATGTACTTCTTAAGGTCTTCATGAACCCTCTGTTTTTATTGTGATTGCTACTCACCCTTGTGGAGCAACAAGAAAGTGTGTCTCATTTCACAAAGCCATTAGGGGATCTCCTGTTGCTGCTAATGTTTTTAATTCTTCTAACTTCGCTGACCTGACCTAGATTAGGTAATGGCAATGAGAAGCATGTTTTGAAGATTACCATCCAGGTGGCAGAATGAATTTTTGTTTATTATGAGTTGATAATCAGCTATTATTTAATTTACACAACAGCTGCAAAAGTAATTACTTGAATATATTGAACAGTTATGTCTATAAAGGTAGACTTATAATGACAGCTGCATTCTGAAGTTCTTACTTATAAACCAGTAACCAGAGTTTGGAAAATTTAGGACAAATTCAGTGGAAACACCTTGTCAAGGTTGTCTTAAAGAGTAAATTCTGTTCAAAGTCATTTAGTGCGACACATCTAAATTTTTGCTGCTTCTTCAGAAATATATGCATTATTAAGTGATGGAAGGACAAAAACTAGGTTAAATTATTGTCCATGTGAAGACTAATGTATTACGTACATTGCTGAATGATGTAAATACAAGAAAAAATAGTACGATTTTATTTATTCAGATGGGAAGAAAGCATAACAGTTGGAGGAAAGTATTTGCACGGTAACAAAGGATCTAAAATATGGCTACTTGGTGATTTGCAGAACACTTCTTAGGTTGTCAAAATATATGGGGCATGGCCTTACATTCATAGGCATTTTGTGTCTTTGCTCCATGTTGGAAGATATACAAGCTGTCTTGTTAATTCTTTCGCTGATCTTCAGTAAGATTATATCACAGTAAAATATAAGTGTTGTGCCTTGCTGAGAATCACACAGGTGGAAAGGATGGCTGAATAGAACACTGTGTACATTCTGAACTCAGTTCCTGGAAGGATGATAAGAGTATCAAGGGGGCAGAAAAGAATTGGGTCAGGGAAGCTGTCTTGGGAATTAGGATAAGAAAATATCTCTGGCAAGTGGAGGAAGGAAAGATGAATGAGGACTTGAGCTGTAAATGGACTAGACCATTTGGGTAAAGTTGGAAAGGAGTTAATAAAAAGTAAAAGGACTTACTTGGGTAGATCCAGTTTATATTTTGTTGGAATCTCAGAAACTGAGGCCTTTCATCTCTTGCAGATCTTTCTTTTTCTATAAATAAATAGCTCACAGACTCCAAAACACTGCACACTATTTACCTGCACTTCATACTTGTAAAATCTTTTGGTTGACTTCTGTGGAAGTGGAAGTATCTGTGCATCTTTAGTCTATAAGCACTGCAGAACTATGATGATTTAAATTGTTTTATGTCCAGGATGGCTGGCATTGAGCCATTTTCTCATGTTCTGTGTTCATTGTACACGTACGAGTCCAGAGTGACTAGACTCTTCTGCTTTTCAGAATTTCATTGAAACTGTCTTACAATGGAATGCATGTATTTTTCCTTTAAAACATGATCTTCTGCATTCCGCCTTATGGCATTTTTATGTTTGAGACCTCCTCACTTTTTAACAATTTATGATAAATGTGATTCTGTCACTTCATAAAAATTATGGCTTCATATGATGTAGCATAATGTCCTAAATAGCACTTATATCAGCACTGATGCAGACTCCTAGCTGCTCTGATTGTCAGCATCGTTCTTCATAGGGATGCCAAAGTAGGTAATTTTTGTGCAACTTATAGTGGCTCAGCAGTGCATCACACAAAGAATTAGAGAAGAAGCAGTGTTTTCCAGTCTCCACGCTTTAGGGCAAACCCAGACTGAAATTGAGATTTGGGCTGTAAGTCTGATAATTCCTATCAAAGAAGGAGAACAGTAATTGTTCATTGCTGTCAGTTTTGACAATATGCTTTCTTTTAATTGCATTAATTTGAGCCAAAACTTTTTTGAAGTCCAAGTTTCATAAGAAATGTTTTCACAGGCACATGACAGCAAATGTCAGGTTGACCTACAGTTCTACTTTTCTGAGTGTCTTCAGTGCTGCTTTTTGCTCAGTAAGGAACACAGCTGCATAGTAACAAACTATTTTTTCATTCCATGGAATGTGGAACAACCTGAAGTGGAACTGGGATGTGTTTTACAAAGGACTGCACAAATAGAGCACAAAACAAGCAGTAATCCTTACCTAAGTTCCAGTCTCCAGTTTTTATGAGGGATGAGTTGGGAGGCTGTGCAGTTTGATAGATAGGACACTGAGCTAGGTTACCAAGATTTACATTCTTGTTTCAGCTCAACCCTTGACTGTCTATATGACTTCAGCCAGGATTTTTTATTCTGGTTCTTTAAGGTCCTTTAGGACTTAAAGTTGTAGAAAAAAGCAAGAGCACAATTTTTCTCGTCTCAAGCACCTATCTTCCTGTCTTTTTCATAGGGAACTTAACATAATTCATCATTAATGATAATGCACTACCTAGATGGGATTTACCTAAACAGCTTTAAATGCCGGAAAATTCACTGGGGAAGTGTTGACTTCAAACTCTTTTATGTAAGCTTGTGAATGTTAAGCACCTAGGTCTTAACTAGACACAGTAACTAGTGCCTATTAACAGGATGGACTGCTGTGGTACTGTGATTTTAAAAGGATGCAAGTGCAAACTTTGGTATTTAACTTTTAGACATAGAAATGTAATAGAAATCTAAACTTTTTTCTGTGTGTCTTTTACTATACTCCTGAACATTGTTTGTTGCCATCCTTGCCAACAGCTACAGTTTTAGCTGCTTGTATAATGGTATATGCTTGCGGTGTGTTTCTTACCCTCCCCTCAGCTGGGGGCCCTAAATGGTCCTGTACTAATTGTTAAGAAGGCTTCATTTCTGTATATATTTCTGACATGAATGATCCACTTGAGCATCAGGCAGCTCTGCTAAAACTTCAGGCATCCCAAATGTGAATGGCCTTAGTCAGCTGTCACATTTGCCATCTCTATGATGATTTATTTCCTCTTCATTCTCTAAAACCTGAGAGATAGCGTCTTGTCTCTCCCTGATGTCAGTTTATTGATTGTGACAATTACATCCATAGTTGTTTTGCACTGATCATTCAGACAGTTAACCTGGGTATGTAATACTGCAGGTCTTGTGATTTTGTTACACATGGCATATTAGATGGCTACTTTTCTTTCACACGAGGTAAAAATACATTCCCTCTATTAATGTTCATATTTGCAAAGATGATCAGTTTAAAGATAAAGATAGTAGGTTTTGGTTGACTGTGTTGGTGCATGTTTGATCTAAATGTTGATAAAGCACTGTAAGCCGTGATGTAAGCCATGATTGCTGCAGTGTACTCTCTCTGTGTATAATTTTTAAAGACAGCATATTTCAAAAAGCTGTTAAAATATTTTATTTGTAACTTGAAGGATATATACTATGAGCTCATTAAAATCTCTTACATCATTGTACTCATTAAACTGTCTGTAAAGGTCAGGGCCTGTTATCTTGATACAGTGACATCAATGACAGCATTATATGGTTGAGCAAGAAGCATTCGACTCTAAATCATCCCAACTAATAGGGTAGATAGGTGTAAGAGCTGTTGAAAAAACCCTCCTAGGTTCATTACACTGTTAGTTCAAGCTTAGATTACTTGTCTTGAGCCTATGGTTACACAAAGTCCAATGAATTTAATGGAGAGGCTTCCAACTTGGTCCATTTTGCACTTCTGTATTCCAAATAATGGCAAGGAATTCAGGTGCTTAAGTGAGCTTTGAGTATGCAAAATGTATCCCTTGTAACCTGCATGCAGTTTTACTGCAGCACATTTCATGTAAGCGTCTTTGCAATTTATAGACAGCAGATTCCCTTTCTTAGTCAAAAACTTTTAAGAAACTTCTGACTCCAAGTTCCTTTTCTTACAACACCAGAGTGTTTGCAGTGTGAAAAGGACTACAGTGCACATGTTTTGTGAGGTGAGTAGCGTATACTCAATGTGAATGATTATGCAGTTGTTCTGTAGAGGATATTTTCTGTGGGCTCAGCCTAATGAAACATATGCTTCCTATTATCTCAAATATATTTTTTACAATAACCATTTCAACATTATAAAAACGTTTAGATGTTTTCTCTATAATTTATATCCTTCTTCAAATCTCACCTCTTAAAACTCATAATCATTTTATGAAAAAATATTTCAGCTCTTTTAACAATTATTACATTCAGAAAACAAAGGAAAGCCAGTCATATGCATTCCATCCCAAACTGTGTTTGACCTCATTCAGAACTAATAGGATATTTTTTATAAGATTTAAAAAAATAATAACATTAATCTACCACTCAATTCCATTATTCTTCCTTAATTGTCTTCTTTAGTTGCTCTGTCTGTGTCTGCCCTTCCAGCTTTTTTTTTCCTGTAAAATACTCTAGCAGCCTATTATGGAGGAGAGGAATGAAGCATGTGAAGACTGAGTACACTCTGGCTTTCTTTATTCTGTGCAGGGCTCTACCAGAGTGTTATGGAGGGCAGGAGTGAAACACATGATGAAGCAGTGTGTGGAACCCTGGACTTCTTGATTTGTTTTCAGAAAGGACAGTGTAGTGGTAAAGTGTGCTTTAGAATCGTGCGTTTTTCTTTGCTGGAATGTGTCCTCTGGATTTCAAACAGATGGTCCATGAATACACATTTGGACTGGTCTATTTTCCCCCTTCCTGTATTCCTTTTGTCTTCTAGGGCTTAGTTCCCATTTTCCTCAAAGGTCAGTGGATCAGGACTTTACAATTTCCTATAAATTTGATTTTTGTATTCACTATAGTTGACTGCAAAACAGGTTTGAAGGGGGAGATTTTTTGATGAGTAAGTTTTAAATAAAATCAGCCATATTTTGTTAGTTATACTACTTTTTTCCCCGCTGTTTTGCCCTCTTTCTTTCTGGCACCTTAAAATGCTAAAATACGCACCCAACTGTAAATTGAGTATCTTTCATTTATTTTCTTACTATGTAACTACCAGTATGTACATGGACTTTGAAAAAGCCACACACTACTGAAATGAATTGCTGTACTGTGGGTGTGCATTGCCTCTGTAAGATGATGAGAAAAAACAGCAAGAAGCAGTCATGTTGTATATAACAGCTGGGACATACTTTCAGTGTTTTAGGGAGAGGAGAGGCACAAGATCTTTCTCTTGTTAAGCAATATGTTTCTTTACAAGCAAATTGATCGCAATGAATCTACTCATGCAGTTTGTTATTACTGCTTGTGTCAAAGTCCAGTTCTAACGTTGGAGGATTAAAAATTGTCTTTATACTTCTGGTTTCCTTGCAATCCTTCCGATTTCCTTGAGCTAGATTAACACATAAAATATGACTGAAAGTGAAGACGCAGGGCAGAGGGGATCTGTCGGCACACCATAAATTAAAACTCTCTTTGAGTTTTGTTTTGTGAGAAATCTCACCAATATAAATGAAGGTGCAATAGCTGTAGGCCTGTGGCAATACTAAACCAGTAAAGTGGGTAAAGAAATAGCTTAGTTTGCTAACAGGTAATTCAGTAGGACTGTTTGCATATTGCAGACTGCTTACCTGAGCAAAGAGCTCAGGGTAAGGTACATTAATACTTCCTTTGCCAAAAAAACAGAAGTAGGAAGTTGTCTGAAATATATTTTAACAAGGTTCTTTCTTGCTGCCCAGGCTTCTCTATGCTTCTCTGTATTCAGCGGCTGCAACCATAATGCAGTTAGTGAGAGTACAGCATTTACACAGCTTCACACCAAAAAATGCTACTGCTTTATTGCTGATCTTCAGTTCTGCTTTTACTCTACCTTAACACATTTGCCATGTATTTGTCCAGATAGATGGGACTAGCATTTTCATTTAGACTAGGAGCCTATGTCCAAATAAGGACAGCTACAGACATTTTAAGGTGTAGATGGTAAAATTTTGTTGAATGTGCCTATGCTCAATTTTAATTGCATGTTCAATCTGCTTACATGCATTTGGAGATCACATTTGGTTTCCATGTGCCTCTCAAAGTGCCTAACCGCTGTTGAAAATTGTCTGCAGGACATATTTGAAAATGAGACATAGAATGTCTATGGATGTTCACAACCAATTTAGTTACCAAGATTTAATGAGTTTGTAAGCTGAAGTTTTACTTTACCACTGGGGATGACTAGGAATGCACATAGTCTGTGAAACTTAGTTGATGAGCAGAGGCTTACTCTGAGCATTTGAAATCATCAGTGCACACCACAAAAATGGTATTTCAGGCTCCTGTACATGCTGTGACAGAGCTATGTCTAAAAGACAACATTGTTTTCGCTGCTGCAATTGCAACCAAATGATGAAAAAATAGACACCTAACCCCCTTTCTGGTCTTCAACGCTTTAAAAAAAGAGCAAACCCCTGAATCATAAGCTTTAGTAGCTAGAAGATGCTATCACAGGAGTCAAGCCTCTTTCAGCTTGCTGTGCATGAAATTGTAGAATGGGATCCTACCCAGTTTTCACATTCATAAATACTGATTAACTAACAAAGAATTTTAATTTCCAGATACCTTATTATGATAACATTTGGAATATAATTACTTTAGTAATTTTCCTGCCTGAGGCAAATGTAAACCCTGACTGTCCTACACCTTTTCTAGATATGACATGTGATGCTGAGATGTATTCCATATTTTCATAGTGTTTGAGGACTGAAGCATAACAGAGACCATATATATATGCTTTCCTTTTCTGTTTCTGATTCCCAGACTTCAAGGCTCCTTTGAGCTTTTTTTATTTACTTCACACAACCTGTGTTGCTGCTACCTTGCCACTTTGGTCCTAATGTGGGGACACTAATGTGCAAAGTGTAAGTGATGCGTGTTAGGGACATAGTGATATTTAGTGGCGTGGTGAGAACATAAATGCAGGAAGAGTGGCTCAAGGTCCTTGGCAGTAGTCTAAGCAGTGATCAAGTGTATGTTCTTCCCCAGGGTTTACAAAGTCAGCTGCCACTTCTGTATTCCTGCTAATCTGGTTAACAGCAAGGCTTTACTCGTTAACTGAAGGTAAATAACCATATATGGCACTGTTTTCTGTAAAGCTAGCAATGCTTTTTCTCATCAGTGATACAGGGCAAGTCTTAGGAAGATGACAAAAAAATCAAATTTTGTATGGACCTAGCTAATGAATTACAATATTGATTATCTCGTGTATGTGTGAGTGAGATACAGCTTTTGAAAGGTGCTTCCTAGTGCTTTCTGAACTAGGAAAATAGCAGATAAATGCTCCTGGATGGGAGACAGGAAAAGAATTCCAACTATTTCTCTAAGTTACAGAGTGTGAGATAGAGCAGGCAAAAAAATAAGGGATAAAAAAATGGTCCTCCTTTCCTCTTCCTTTTGCTACAAATTGTTGTGACTAAAAGTAATTTAAAGGTTCCGGATATTGCAAGAGTTCTGTGCATTTCTGTTTTCAACTGGGGTATTGTAAATACATGAAATTGTTAAGAAATTGTTGAAAGCAAGCTAGCTTTTTTCATGTTAGTTGTAAACACATACAATATGGTGAACTGACTTTACCGTTACAGCAATTAGAAAACATGATCAGAATGTCCTGTGAGTCTAGTACAAGTGCACTGCTTTGGTATTTTGTGCTCTTGCCACATGGACTTGCTAACCGTCTGCATGCATTTTGCATCTTCATGCATTTTGGATTTGGGGAAGAATTTTCTGACTGGCTCAAGGACAATCTTAGGGTAAAATGTTAACCATTCTCAGATATGTATATACATAACAGCAGGCTCAAGAACACATAAAGAAAGATTGTCTATTAATTTTTAATTTCAAACTTATAAAACAATCATAAAATTACAAAGGTCTACCTATATATGTGCTAAGTTGTGCATGTTTACTGTATCAGTTTTCCTGTACCTTCACCAGTCCAATATATATATAGAATATACAATATTCTATTATAACAGTTTCTCACTGGTGTGAATGTTAAATTAGTGTGAACCTTGACAACAATAGAATTAGCCTGGTGAAAAAATGGTGTATCAGAGTCAGGGTAGACCAGTGCTTTCTATACCTTATATATTCTCTGTGAAAGCTGGTACGAAAAGTAATAGAGAATGATATGGAATTTCATTCCACCTTTCATTGAAAGACTGTGACATGTTTGGAAAATATTAAGAATGGCTCCCAAGACTGTGAAAAAGGTGGCACTCACAACCACCCGTTATCCTGCTCCACATTATAAACAAATGTAAGTAAAAAGGACTTGGGACATTTCCAAGCTTGCAAAAGCATGATCTGGAATCCTGGGACTGGATTTATCCTCCATTTGGATAGCATCAGAATAAATCTGGCTTTCAGTCTGTTCTGGGTCTTGACTTGAGACTCTGGAAATGTTGAATTGCTGGAAATGTTTTCAAATCTGAGACTAAATAATCACTTCTCTAATAATTAACACAATTGAAAGAGTTCTGTATAAAGACAGTTAAAAATCTTGCATAGATTTAATTTACATAGAAACAGTTCCAAACAAAGCAAGCATTAAGGATGATAATGTCAATTCCTGTGCACAGACAGTAATTATAAAGTGCTAATATCTGCTCTGATGGGTGTTGGTAATTCTTACAATTTGGTTAAATGAAGATTGGAAAATCAATCCACAGAAAGGCATTTTCTTCAACAATCTGTTCCTAACATGAACTTCATTTGTGAAATTCAATGGCAGCATAAGAAAACAAGTCTTTGATATGCCCTCGTATACATACTGTCGGAAGGATTGTTTTGCTGTAGAGGGTAAATTTGTACCAGCAGACAATGTTATGCAGTCAAACTGCTCATTATTTATCTGTGGCCTAACATCTAACATTTGATGAATGAATTTACAGCAAAATAAGGTTACTGGAGCTTGTTCAATTGTTTCATGTGGTTAGGACAGCTGTAGGCAATCTGTGTAGGCTCTTCTGCTATTAGAAAACTATACATGTTTAGGCAGTATGTATTTCATTTATGATCTGCCAGAAAATATATTAAAACTGAAGATCACTGTAGGAATATTCCACTATGAATGCTTACAGCATAAGAGGAATTTCCCAAGACTAAAAGTAACCACAGTAATTTCATCTGAACATCTCATCTAAATGAAGTCTGTCTTGAACATGTCTTCTACATGTACACTTTATAACAAGCAGGTCAGTTAACACAGATTGTGTCACTAGGTCTGATCTGCTCTTAAATTCCAAAAAAGTCTTTACCTTGTGTCCACATATGTAAAATCTCCTGTTTTCTTAAAGACTTGATTCAAGGCTTTGGATTTTAGCCTTTTAACAAACCAGGATTATTCAGCCAGAACCAAATATCACAGTTCTGGCACTCCAGATGATGTTAAATGGAAATAAATGTAATCTGAGGTCGAGTCACATAACAATCAAATACATGTGAAACACAGTCCCAGGAATCAGACTCTATCTATTTTACCCATCCTCCTCCATCTCCCCATAAGACATTTTGCAGACATATGCTGATTCTTTCAGTTCTGCCTCTCTAACTTTGCATCTGTTGTTGATTATTTTGTCTTTGTCAGCTGTTCAAACAAAATCTAAAAATACACTAAAACATCCACTTGCAAACCTTTCTGTCCAGAAGGAACCAGGAGGTTTTCGCCAATGGTTAGCTCATCATTTATTCCAAACCAAAGAATGAACCTCCACCTTTCTTCCCTGCCTGGGAATCCTTATAAGTAAAAACGTAATCTGACAGCCTCTGAGGTTTGAAGTGCATGAGAGTACAGAGGGGTTCTGACTTACATGGATATCCACAGGCAAAGTTATTTAATTCAAGAAAAACGGGCTTCCTCACAGATAAAGATTTAGCTACGTTAAAATTCCTTGGAATTTTAAGGATTTGCTAAGGATTAAAAAAAAAAAGTCCCATTTTTGGTGAGGTTCTAATTGAAAAGAGAACATTATGTCCTAAAAGCATTAGTTACGAATTATTGCCTATCACATGACTCGGAAGAAGCTATTTTGACATCCAAGAATTCAGGATGCAAAAAAAAAACAAAACAAAAACCCAACCAAAAAGCATCATCAAACCATGCCATTTTGAGGAGTGTTGCTGCAGTTTTAATTGCAATCCACAAGATGGTACAATAAAAAGAGCAACAATGTGCCAAATCTGTCCATAGAGCTTGCTTTGCTTGCCTGAGGGGTTGAATGCCTACTGCATTTCCACATGCCTGTGTGTTCTGTACTGACAGTTAAACAAGTGTATTGTGTTTGTTTATATTTAGCTCTTAGTGGTATATAGCATATATGTTTCTATAACGAGTAATTAGAAAATCATACCACTACTGCTGTGCATGTACTTTAAAACTTTGTGATGATTTCTTCTGTTGTACAAAATAACCATAGTTGTATACTTGCTTCCTCTTCTGTAAGTAAAACCAGGATTCACCTGACAAATGAAACCTCAGTGCAGCACCCATTTAACCTCTGATAGAGGAAATTACTCCTTCGCTTGCAATTATGTAGACATTCCAGTACATTGGGGACTTTGAAATTACTTCAGAACATGTAAGGGCACACAATGACTGAGTAGCGCTTAGCCTTAGTTAACTCTAACTCACTGTGCCTGGTGTTGCTGTATGAGTTTGCAACTGGAATACTGTTGAAACAAATAAACAAGAATTCCTGGGGCATCTTCAGATAATTAGCAGGAATGCCACAAACCACTGTAAGGTTAAAGGTATTTATTTTCTTAAGTCCCACAAGCTGTTGTGAGATGCCATATTTCACCATGTCTCTTGGTTTGACATGCGAGGCAGTCCCAGCAGCATCTCAAAACTTCCCTCTGCATGGGTAGTACTTGTTATTGATCAGCTGGACCAGCAGGGAAAAGTGAAAGTAAGATACTGGAGTATAAAACAAAACAGGAATACATTTTATTAATTATGTGGAAATTTTAGCTGAACTGCTTTGCTTTCTTATATTCATAGACTATATTCATGCTGCACACTCACTGCTATGCACCTGTCTCAGCTGAAGACTGCAGGAGCAAAACCCATATTTTACTGATATCAGTTATCAGAACTTTATTTGTTTGAAAATGCAGAGTGCACCATACCAGCAGAGATAGCACAGAAACAGTGAGAGTCATGACGCAGGATCCGTTCCCCTGAGTGGTAGGATGTGCACCTGACTTGTGTGCAAGTGACTTCATAACCACTGGTGTAGTCCACATGGCATGTGATCTCATACTTATGCCTATGCCTGTTACCTGAGCTGATGTTGTCCATTGTATAAGAGAGGTTGCCTAGAGCTGGGTTACAAACAGAGAAGGAACTCTTAGACCCTGTTGGAAGGCTGGAAGCCACTTCTTTCTTATGTCTAATGTGCTGTCAGGAAAGGCAGCAGCAAGCACACCCAAGGTCCACCTTGTTCTGAGGGGCTGACCTTGTTCTCTGGGTTGTAGACCATGGTTTAGCCTCTAACTTTTCCATTCCATTTATTACCCTACTAAGTTATGCTTGTATTCATGCCTATATTCTAATACTTCTGAATTCATCTGCAGGCTTCGAAAAAAAGAAAACATAAGCATGGACCTTTGGATTCTGCACAAGAGAATCAGGCACATTGTCATATACTTATAGAATATTTTTCTGGAATTCTAAGTGGGTTCCCATACACAGAGTGAGCTGGTGTGTCCATGGGGGTTGTCATTAACGCAAGTTTTTTATCAAAAAAAAACCAACCCACCTTGCCATACATATAGCTAGTGCAGCATTTATTACAGTGATTGCCTTTCCAGTTATCCATGTGTGAAATTTTTACACAGTTTGCTTCATGAATTTCTTGTTTTGCAAGTTTGCACAAAACACCAGAAATGGCTCACTTAAAACATATATCAAAAGGGAATTGGTGATAATAGATGAATGCTTTTATAAAACTAGCCAGCGACAAATTCAGCTACCAGCAGCTTGGAACAAGGCAGATGCAGCTCAGATGGGAGTCTCTGGGCAAAGTTCATAGGTTCTGTCTATGGCAGGGTAAGTTACAGAGTTCAGTTCTGAGGACATGTGCTGAATATAGAACCACCGGTGCTAAAACGTCATGCTTAATGCCTGGAGTACTTGTCCATTCATACTTGTAACCATGAGTCTGCTATTTGGTAGCTACCAAATAACTCTTTCTTTGGAACAAAGTAGGGTCCTTCCATGTGAGGTGTTCATCCTCCCTCATCATATAAGACTTTGGAGGGTAGAATCAGATGTAACATACAGTATCATTCCAGGCAAAGCAGAAGCCAATAGCTTGAAGACCTGAAGATTCAGAAGACAACACTTAAAAAATATTTAATTGCCTGACTTTGAAGGTCCAAATTTTAAAGACACCTAAAATTGAGGTTACAGAGTGTCCTGGGTTCAGCAGTAGCAGTCATTTTTCTCCTTCTTGGTAGAGCTACGCTGAGAGCAATGGCTGGGGGGAAGTGAGTGAACGAATTACCTGACTGGGTTTAAACCACGACACAGAGCTACTAGGATTTCCAACCCCCCCTAAAATATCTACTTCATAGAAAAAATTAGGATCCTGGGAACCTTTGGGAATCTTACTGCCTATGTAACTACAATTTCAGGTGGTTAAATACCTTTCCTTAAGTGAACTGGGAGCTATAGTGATGCTGTGTTTCACAAAAGCTTACACTCCAAGATCACTTAAATGATTCCAGATGACCACAGAAAGGGTCAAAACCAGTTTTCCACATTCTTAGCAGAATATATTAAGAAGCCTAAAAAGCATGTAAATGTATTAATGCTGAGTTACTGTTTGGGTAGATGGTGTAGGGAAAAAAAGTTGGAGGCATGCAGGCTGTATGATCTGTATTTTCAGTTTGCTACCTTTTGGTTTTTTACTTTCACTCTTGTTTTACTTTGAACTTAGTTTATGTACAGTATTCAATACTTTGAGTGGATTCCATTTTTAAATGGACGTTCAATTGACATGCATTGAACATACCTCTAAGATCATATGTTTCAAGACATAGCCTGAAGAGTCAAGTGCTCTTTAGATCACAGCAGTGATCTTAATCTAAACTTGAGTACAATGGAAATCAAGTGGAAACCTACAGGAGGCTGGACTCCCTAATGGTGCCGGTTTTTAGAGATAACTTAAATCTTGCTAAGTTGAAAAAAGCTATTCAGTTGGTACAAGAGTTCAAACCAAATACAGACTGTTATCATTAGCAGTCATCTGGAAAGGAAAATGCTCTTAATGCGCTGCCAGTAAAGGATATTCCCTTGAGCTTTCTTGCTCTGAGCTACTGTAGCCTGTTTATGTTCCCCAAAGAAACTGTGTGAAATCTTTCACACATAAAGTCAGACCTTCAGAGAAGCTTCAGGTAGGATTTATGTATTTAGAATATTCTGATGTGTTTTCCTAAAAATTAACATTTTAACCATAAGAACTTCTGGATCCTGCTTCCTCTTTTCCTCCCATGTATTAATGACTGCGAGAACCATTAAACTTCTAGGGCATTTTATACTGCGAAAGTTGAAATAAAACTATCTAGCTAGTCAAGGCGTCGAAAATAGTAGCAAACACCTGCTGCTTCTACATATGGATAGATTGTTCACTTAAGTGGAAATCACTTAGCTGAAAATCAAAGCACTGGTGGAAAGTGTATCAAAGCAGTTAAAACCAGAAAAGCTCATAGAAGTGTTTTATGAGAAAGCATGTTGATTAGAGTGTTGAACTTTCACAGATAAATGTGCAGAGTTAGTTAGCTATTTTGTGTCTTTCATTTACTAATCAATTTTCCCCAGTACCAGCCTATGACAACTAGTAGGCCTTCACATTTGTTTCATATGGTCAAAGAATGTTAACCCCCTACTGACCCTCCAGTGTTTGCTCTCTTTCCCTCAAGGCACGGAAGGCTTTAAAGTAGAAAACTGATGAATGAAAAGAATTAATCTCTTGGGGGCTTTTGTCATGAAAGCTTGAAAGGGGATCAGAGCAGTCTGACATGTTGACAGCTGAAGTCAAGAGGAAAATTATGATATAATACAGCAAGTCAAAAATGTTCCATGCCATCATATCCGAAAGGCAAACAAAGTATACTTATTGCCTATTGCTTTTTTGACTGCTCTTGCTACTGGTAACAACAGTAAATTATACACTGGAACCCCTTGAAAAATAGGAAGGGTATTCATGGCTGCTTTTTAAGAATAAGCTGTTGAGCTCCTCAAACATGGGTGCAAAGTGTAATGAGCATCTTCTGACCCTTGTGTCTTAACCTTTTTACAGTCTGTGATGGATCTCTGATGGCTGCCTCTGTTCTGGACAGTTTTGTTTATGCTTTGTCTTCTTCTGACTAGCTTACTTTGTTTGGAAGGTGTGAGGCTTCAACTTGATAGATTTTAATTTTTCTCCCTGAATACAGCATTGGTCAACTCCTCATACCAAAAGTGACATTGCTTACTGTGCATATTTGTTGTTGGTTTTGTTGGGTTTTTTTAAAATGCAATCTTGCTCAGATACCTTTCCATATATTTTTATTATTAATTTGAATTAGTGATTTCCCTAGCAATTCTAAAAGTCATCAAGAGTGTGTTTGTAACTTGAATGGCAAGCCAGGCAATGTTTGTGTACATTTGCATGCAAAGATGCCAGAAGATACGAGAAGAATATGACAAGACAGCCATATTCTTCCCTGTTGTCTTCAATCTAAGCTCCTGGAATGGCCATTATATCAAACAGAAAGGGTTGATAAGCTACACCAAACATAACACATGCTCCTGTGTCTACTCCCTTTCACTCTGCTCAGCATGGAAAGCCAGATACAACCACAGCTATTCTCTACAGCTACTGGACACTGACATCAAACCCAATTAGATTTTTATATTGGATTTTAAATCTGGCTGACTTGTTGGTTAGTATAATTTTAGGTGTCTCCTGAGCTCCCAGCAAGCTTTGCCAGTTAGGGCCAACTGAGAGGCATTGCTTTTGAGTTTCCAAATCATATTACAGTGAGCCAACAAGAATCTTTGCTTATAATTCTGTTAGAGGATTTTCTATTTGCAGTAGAAGATGTGAGAATAGAGCCTGTGTTATATTAACAACAGGACAGTCTGGTCACACTGTGAACTGTGGAGTCCATGCAGCTCCATCACTGCATTGTATATCCAGACCCACACATCATCAAACAGATAGGGGCAACAGTGTCTCCTCTAGGTATGTGTGAGTTACTGCGAGGGAGGTTATGGACCTATTTTTTCTCCTTCAAATCTGCCTCTTGGTTTATGTTATTGCAAGTTACTACTGGCCTGCTGGAAATCAAAGTACTATTGGTAATATAAAGAAATTCTTTATAAAGAAATATCTGAAGAAGTTCTTTACTGAGAGGGTGCTGAGGCGCTGGCACAGGGTGCCCAGAGAAGCTGTGGCTGCCCCATCCCTGGCAGTGTTCAAGGCCAGGTTGGACACAGGGGCTTGGAGCAAGCTGCTCTAGTGGAAGGTGTCCCTGCCCGTGGCCTGGGGTTGGAACTGGGTGATCTTTGAGGTTGCTTCCAACGCGAACCGCTCTGATTCTACGATTCCTTGACTCTGTGATGACATGCAGTTACCAGTGTAATTGCAGGGCAAGTCTTAAGCTACACGTTCTGAGAAGCAGTGGGAGATGGCGCCCTTTCCAGCTGGAAATATCTCCTTTCCCCGCGGGCCCGGCGCGGGCCGGGGGTGCCCGTTTCCGTGCGGCTCGCTGCCCAGCAGATGGCGCCGTCGCCTCAACAGCGCGGCCTGGTGCTCGCCAGGGTGAGCAACGGGAAACAGCCCCAGCAGTGGAAGTAAGGATGGAGCCCAGGGTTTACAGCACAGGTACGCCCGTATCCTGCACGGGTTGTCTTACCAGGCTGAGCTACGGTACAGATAGCTGACTGAGGGAAGCACCTTGGAAATGGGAACAACGGAGAATGAACAGCGAACCTCCCAGTCCAATACTAGGCTGAATTTGAAGACGAACCCTTCCTTGCATATGTATACAGACCTATATTGTATGGAAAAACTGAAATCAATCAAAGCGGTATAAGCTTTTCAAATTTCATGTTTCAGCTGAAAAGTGTACAGAATTTGTCAGTTGCAATCAGATCTTTGAATTTTCTGGATGGAAATGGAAAATTTTTACCTTCTAAAAATTGTTGGAAAGATGACACATACCTGCTTTTGAAATACAATTCAATAACAGTTTCCTAATTTGACTTTTTTTTTGATGTGCAAACCATGCAGACCTAGATTATAACCCTGCAATTATCATGAAACAGAGGGACAGCAAATATCCCTGTTGCCTTACAAGCCCAGCTCACACTCTGGCCACAAAGGGTAGAGTCTGACCACCTCCTGAAATCACAGGGTGCAGTGATGGAGGTAAGTCATGTTAGGTTGTTTAAAACTGCTTTATGACCTCAGTTTTCTGTGTGGATGCAGAGCACGATTTCAGCCAAGCTTAAAGCTTGGTTAATTCTTGCTAACAAATTTACCCATTGTTTTCAGAGTTACTGAAATGAAATACTGCTGTGTCTCAGTGTCTAAGAGTGTGCAAGAGAAATGCCTCCAGAAAGGGAGCAGGTGGTATTAGAAAATTGGATCGAGCTAAAATGAGTCCCACAACTTCAGAACTTTAAAGATTTTCAATATTTTGTGATTCTTGACAAATGTGATATTCCCGTGTTTGGTGGCAGGTAAATATGAATACTGGACTGGAAAATAAGCAAAAAAAAAAGAACTTTGCATTGTGTGGAAGACTAGGAGAGCAAAATCAAAATTACAGTGTCTTAAAGAGTAGAAAGAACCTCCCTGCTAGCTGCTGACTATGAAAAGACTTGTTAGCTGTATGGCAGTTTGTATAAACTGCCAGTATAGCAGACAGCATTTACAGTGATCGTTGCAAAATTGTTTGTGTAGCTGTTTGGGCACAAGTCATGGGACCTTTGGGCCAATATGGTGTGAGCTTGGAAGAGTCCCCAGGAGTCCTGAGTCTGAAAGCTGGTTCTATGTGAGCCATTGGTCCACTTCTTCATTCTGAGGATGCAACAAGAGAGCTGATATATGTTCCGGTCAGTATACTAAAGCGCTCTTGCAGTGTGACCTATGGAGTTCAACAACATGAAGCCAGGTTAAAACTAGCAAGTTTAAAAGCAAGATGAACAGTAACTCAACTTCAGCCCATGCAGTGAAGGCTGGATGATTGAATGCAATTCTCAACCAATTAAAAAGCAAGTTTATGCTGAAAAGTGGAAGTATTATCAAAAAAACCCAAACCCAAACATGCACAAAAATTAATCAGTCATTCTTGACTCAGATGCCTCCTAGGTCTATGATCCTAAAGCCTTTTAGAGCCTTGCAACTTGTTTTCTTTCAGGTAAGAACGAAGCTGTCCTCAGGAAGAAGATGATAACTCTGCCTTCTTTTACTCATTTTTTTGAGCATGACTGGATGCTCATTTGGGTGCTACCCTATCTGTGGAAATTCCATGGAGTTTAGTGAAAATAGCTCACAAGGAGGAGCTACAGGAGAAAAGAACCTGAAAGCTGGATTGAGCTGAGGTTAATAAACTTAAAACTTAATGTCTGCAAAAATTTAGTGGTTTCTGTTTACATATCCATAGTTACTTGCTATGTATTGTTCCAATATCATTAATTCTAAATGTAACAAGCAGTAAGAACTAAAAAATTACTTTATCTGAATCTCTTGGCTTCTTGAGGATGCAAAGTTCTTTTGAAAATATCCCAAGTGAGTAACATAACCTAGTGTTTATTATTAGTGCAAGAATTTTGTTCATATCACATCTATTCAAAGAGACGCATCAGTAGGTCTTTACGATGAGAAGGCCTACAGTTAGTGTGGTAATAAGATATAAAGAGCCAAATTATGTTCTATATTATTGCTTTTAGCTTTATTTAAGTATTCTAATATTCCAAGTTTTATCTGGGCTGTAATACTGCCTAAAATAATTTCAAAACAAGCACTTAACTGTGAAAATCATTTCTCTGTGAAAAAAAAACCCAGGCACAAATACGTGATTAAAGTTGATCCTTTGGACACATCCAACTCTTACTTGAACTAATATCAGTGTCCCACTAAACTTAATGGGAATTGTACAGTATGGAATGCTGGATTCTCATATAGCAGCAATATGGCAAACACCAACATGAGGTTTTGGAAAACTTGCTTTAAAATGCATTTAAAAATTAAATCTAGATATGCTGACTTCAGAATCTGAAGACAGAATTCTTGAGTTTCTTCCTTCCAGTTTTGGATAGTATTAACTTGGAAATTCACTGTCTTTTCACTGAATTTATTCCAACAAAATAGATTTCAGTAGAATCGCTTTGAAGATCCATGCTGGCCTTAAGAATTTTGCCTGCAACTCTGAGGTCAAGGACAGAATTTTTCACAGAGTGAAAAATTGTACTCTAAATAGGCAATATGCTTAATATAAACATTTTTTGTGATGAAAGATCCTTAAAAACCTGGAGGTTCAGTGAAGTTCTTGAGGTTCACTGGAGCATAAATTTTTCTTCTAAAATGACGCTGCTTTACATGCTTTTAAGTTTCCTTAATGAGTTAAAGTGGTTCAGCTGTAGCTCAGGGCTGATCACATGTAAAGATAAAGAACATAGGAATGCACATATAATAATATTTACATTTTTATGTGCAAAGTTCATACATTTGCAACTTTGCAAGAATGTTAGCATTTACCCCAATTTTAAGTTAAGAACAATGTGATCAAAGTGGAGTTAATGGCATCAGATATTGGTCAATAATAATTGGTCTTTGATATTTGTTGGCAAGATTAAACTAGAAATGTATTTATATTAGCTACAGCTAAGCCAGTTAGCTGAATATTAATTGAATCGACATTTACTGATATTTTGGGATGGTTGAAACATAATTTAATAGTAACCAAATGCTAAAAATATCTAGGAGTTTATGGTCATGTTGCTGAAAAAGTACATGTAACTGCCTGGAAGGTATAGCACACAAATGATGTCTCATATATTTTAGGCAACGCTATGGGTTTCTTTGTATTCGCGTTAAAATGATACTGACAAGCGCCGCTTTCCTTCCAGAATTACTTAATATGTCTCTTCTTAACTAGTTGCAGTGTAAACAAGTCACATACTTTGGTCCTTGACTTCTGGAGTTCAGGCCATCATCTGTTATGTTATCCTTCCTGTTTGAGTGTATTTGGCAAACAAAATGAGCACTGGAAGTAGGAAAGCAATCCATTCACACACCCCACCCGCACACCCCCCACACCCCCCCCCCCCTCGCCCCCCACTACTCTGGCTTTACTTTAGTTGTATCACTCTCATTCTGTCAGGTGAGATCATTATTATATGTCTTGTCCTGGGCAGTTATTCTCATTTGGGGTGTGTAGGTTTTGAAGCAATCAATCAGAGGTCAGATTTGGTCAGGGTGGGACCCTTTCCAAATTACTCCTGGAAAAGGTGGGACCAGTTCCTGAAGTAACATTCTGTGAGTGGAAAAAATTATTTGGTGAAAAGCTGTAACATTTCATGGGTCTTTTATAAGGCAGCACTGTGTAAGAAAGCCTGAGAACAGACAGGCTAAAAAGTAGAAAAGTAGAAAGTGAATAAATTTCATAATGAGAATTCATTTAAGTCAGCTCTTCATTTGGAATATTAAGTTGGATTAAGTCTGAATTGCTTCTCAAGACAATGACTTCCTGATGATGTGATCAGGATTATAATTCCATTATGCAGACTATGTTAAATTAGTCTTCAACAAATGGGACTAAATTACAGTCCTCAGTCAATCATTGTGGAAGTTTGACATCAAGCCCAGCTCTGGATCTGTGTTTTGCTCCTGGAAATCCATCTTGATCAGCAGCTGAAACCTTACTTAAAGTAAATGTAAAATAACTTTTTTAAGACTGGTTAAAGCAATTTATCTTGCTTTGTCTTTGTTATTTGCAGGATATAACTTGCTGTACTTAAGCAGCAAACGCCAACACAGATGATACATGGGAGATACCTAAGCTTAGAAGAAGTCATGGAGGACACACTGCTTTTAAGTTTTCTGAAACAGGAGAATTACTGAAATAATAACTTGAGTGCACTTTTACTAGAGACTAGTAGTTACGAGTAATTGTGTTGCATATACACTTTAGACATTGACCTCATGTCTCAGACATTCAGCATACCAAAAGCTTGGTTGCTTAGCAGTGAATGCTAAGTGACATATTAAGTTCAACCAAATGTCAGTCATTGCAATGATGTCATGTTGTCCAAAACCCATTAATTACTTTGAAAATTCCCACAGTAACTGAAAATCTCAGATTATCTGCCTGAATTAATGGGAGCCCTGTAATTGAATGATGGATCCCATGCTGTTATTTTGTACCCTATGTACTTTAAGTATACATTTTGAAATGTAGGTGGTAAATACTCTTTTTTGATGATCTTTATTCATCTTAGTGCTGATTTTAATATTATTAAGAACAATCCTGCTAATAATAAGGAAAATGAAAGGCCATATTCCCCATGGTACACCTTAAAAACTAATATCCTGTATGAGTGATATGCAAAGATTTTGGTGGAATTACATGGCTGAGAGTTGGAGAGTCTGCGCCAAAAACTCTCCTTCCTGTTTTAGCAAAGTTTGACATTTCAAGAGAGAGAAAAGGAGGTAATTTTTTTTAATATCACCTGCCGATTGAAGTATAATTTCTCTTTTTTTTTCTTTTTTTTCTCTTCAGTCAGGAATGTAGAAAGAAAGTCAGAAAGCTTTTAAGTGTGTTTGTGCACTGAATTACCACGCTGAAGTTAAATTCCAGAACTGTGCATTAGATGCTTGGGGCCTCATGTGTTTGTCAGCCAAGCACTTTCATGATGACAAGCAATTACAAGACGCAGTGTACTGTTATTGTCAGGTGCTTTTTGCTTATTCCAGACCCCTCTTTAGGCCCTCTGGGAGAGCTGGGACAGCCCTGTTTGGTGGCATCAGTAGCCAGCCTGCCCTTCTGTACTGGCTTGCAAGTCATCAGCAGTTATTGTATTTTATGTGATCTGGCTTTGGTGCTGCTGTATTTTATAGGGTAACACCTACAGCAGAAAAGAAAACCTCCAAATTCATAATATGAGACCTGAGGAAATATTTGCTAGTGAATAATATTCCAGACAAAGCCTGTCTCTTTGTTGTTGGAAACTTTGCAAACACTTTGCAATCATTTCGATTTTTCTAAGGCAAGATCCTGGAGATTTTTTTCTTTCACTTTCATTGTGAGCAACTTGTGACTGTGAACCAATATTAAGTATTCAGAATTAGGTTATGTTAAAGTTCTTCCCAATGTGGCCTGACATATTTGATTTGTAAGAAGCAGGTATGAGGAAGAAGGAGAGAAAGATTAATTAAGTTCTGTTCCAGGTTTTGTGATTAATGGTCAGGCCAACTTTCTGCTGGTAAAGTCGTGAGGTTGTCTGGTCTGACAATCACATTGTATTGAAGAAAGAAGCTGCTGGAAAAGAAAGCGTGGCTCACAGGATCTTGAAATTAAACATATCTGCACTTTCTCTTTAATAAAGACATGCATATTCATAAAAAGAACTTTCTTGCTTTGCAACTGTACGTACTGGCAGCAGCAAATGACGCCTTTTCAGTTATGTTTCTAATTTGCATTGTTTCAATCTGTTATTCTTAGCATGTGTACAGGGCATGTTCAAACAGAAGTCTCAGAACGTGGCTCATTTGTGGTGCGGTCAATAGGCTTTGGAAAACAATTTCTAGGTATTTTATTACTTACTTTAATTCTTGTGGTACCCCTGAGTGGAGAGGTAGGACCAGATGGGGAAGTGATATACAGTGTTTCTGTGTTTATTGTGTCAGCTTGTATCTTCCAAAAAATTACAAACTCAGCATTTGCCAGGCTGGCTTTATATATCTCAGAATATTGAGAGTGGAGAATATTAGATTCTTTTCAGTTTAAAATATAACTTTATTTTTTCAGTCTTTGAGGAAGAGTATCTGTCTAAAAAGAAAAAAGGAAAAAGGAAGGATGTTTACTGGAGTCAGTCAGTCTTACATAGCTTATATCAAGCTTAAACAAAATTATGTATTAGACCTAATAGATGTCATATGGTCTGTATTAAAAAGAAATACAAATCTCCAAAACATACACAAGGCAAAAACCCAGTCAGAAGCAGTCAACTATCTAAAAAGTAGAACTACTGAATGTTCCGTGAAGTTTCTGAGGCAGAGTAAAACCCAATTTCAGTTTATCAAAGTTGAACTGAGTCTTTTGCAATCTTGGAGTGATTTTGGCCTTATTCCACCGAAGGACTGGCCAGCAGGGTCTATTTTGGGGATGAGGAATGCCCCAAAATGCTGAATGTAGAAGTTAAGGCCACTAGGGCATATCATTATCCATTTCATGGTGTGGAATGGCCTGTGTAAATTACTTTCCTAGACTAAGGAACCAAAAGGCTTGCAGAAACCTGGCTGTCCAAGCCATCTTCTGCTTTTAGCAAGCTCATTTATTTGCAGCATTTTGCTAACGTTGCCATTTAAACTGACTAAGAACCAAAATCATTGTGACTTGCCCCTCCCCAAAGGGATATCGCCTTTTCTAGTGCTCTAACTCTAGTAAAAATGCAGTAGAAGAATGCAATATCCTTGACATTGCAGTTCCCTGCCAGGAAAATCAGTTTCACTCCTGAATCTAAAAGTTTCTGTTATTATTAATAACAAACATGCATGTAGCAACTGTATTTGCATTGCACGTCACCTAAAGAAACAAGTCATTCTCTTTGCCCCGATTAATCTGCAGGGTAAATAAACAAAACATGGCTATCAATTTTAAATTCTTAGTGGCTGTTTGTTTGTTTTATTAAAAATAGGTTGGTAAGACAGAATAATGCTATTATTCCTACAGGGAACTAAAGCACAAGAAGCTGCTTATCTGGAGTTTACACAGAAACATGTATGGCAGAAGTGGAACCTAAACTGGCACGCTCTGGAAGCATGTTCTGTTCTGACATGTTCTGTTGTCCTGACTGATGTATTTCTCTTGAAATTAGGCAAAAGAAAGCAACAAGGAAGGAAAAAAGTGACTTTAAATGATTTGTCTTGTTGGAAATCCTGCAAGCAAAGCCTGTGAATTCTTTGCTCATTTTTAGAACCTCAGGAAACACCTGTCTTCAGAAGAAAATCTGTAAACCCACAACTCTCAGATGGAATATATCTGATTGTCAGGCTTCTCAGTCATAAAGTGGGGAGGAGAATGTAAAGGAGCATGTAGAAAGATCATGTTATCGCTAATCACAGTGTAG
The DNA here is from genome assembly GCF_034315485.1 of Pezoporus occidentalis. Lineage (NCBI taxonomy): Eukaryota > Metazoa > Chordata > Aves > Psittaciformes > Psittacidae > Pezoporus > Pezoporus occidentalis. The sequence continues at coordinate 3,615,658 of NW_026913856.1, read as the reverse complement.
AGGAAGTATTGCTCAAGGCATGGTTTAGAATATTTTAGATGCTTGTTGGTGTTTATTATTCAAGCTTAGTGGTTTGTTTTGTTTCTCTACATGTTTGGAAAATGAATTTTGAAGTTAATATTCCTGAGTACTGGCAAGTTCTACACAACCACATGAGGGTTCACAGTTACAAACTTACTACCTGTGAAAATAGTTGCTGGTAGGAGTCACTCCTACTAACTTTTCAGAGGGAAAGCAAAAATTTAAAAATCAAATAAAGCCTTGCCTTTTGTTCTGAATTCTATAGCATACATACACTCATTTGCCTAAATCTCTGACACATTGACGTCAGTAACCTAGTGGAAATGCAGTAACATGTTGTCTGCAACTGGCTGCATCAAAGCACAATTTCTGAAGTCCAACTCCGTGGTGTTGCAATAAAGAACACATGTAACATTCCCAACTGATTAACGAAACAATATTTTAGGCATACTAACTTATCTGTATACAGGAAAACCAGGCTGTTGTAAGCTTAAACAGGGGAAAATAAGAAAGGCACATGTCTTTCTTGGAAAATGCCTTTATTAGACTGGTTCTGAAAGGGTCACTTTGGATATTGATAGAAGAAAAAGAGACTACTATAATGTACAGAATCTAAGCCTAGTATCTTAACCTTCTTTTTTTCTTCAGCACCCAGAACCATAACACTGGATCTTGTAGACATAGAAGAGTCCTTCAAAATCTGAATGTCACAAAATACATTTTTTTCTACAAAGTGATCATGTTCTATTTTAAAAGTAGAATTCATCTCGTTAGGAATTCTCTGTCCAGCTTCATCTTAACTGTATTAACAGTTTTATATGTTGTCTTAAGTCATTTTTTGACTTATGTAGCTCTTTCTCATTTCAATGTGTTTAATAGGCATCTGTCCTATAACCAATTCCTTTTCTGCACTCTTCCACTAGTCTGTTCTGCTGTCCTGCCAGCTGATAGATCATGCCTTCCACCACCCACTCTTTTCTTTGCAGTTGTTTGCACTTAGAAAATTAACTCAGTCTTTTATTACAATGGACTTGGCTATGCAGTCAGCTAGGGAGGTTTCTGTGATCTCTATAAGCTGACGCTTTGGGAGGCAAAACTACAGGGTTGTTTGCAGACTTTTGATTACAACTGGCTATCATCCAACTAGCTCTGAGTGTGGGCAAAGCAAGCATGTGTGTGTCTGTGAATACCAGGGGACACCACTGTGGGGTTTTCTAGCATTGCCCTACTTACAGCACATTCTTGCAAATCAGCTGAGTGTCAAAAAAGTTATGCTGAAGTCTTGATAGAACATTTTTCAATAACAATAGGAAATACCCCAACTAACTGAACCCATAGGAAATAACTGACCCAGATCCTATGGAAGCTGATAGACCACCTTTGACTTCACTGGGCTTTGGATATAGGCCTTAGTAGTCTTCAACACTTGTAATGTAGAGCCAAATCTGATCACATAAGCGTGCTGCACATTCTCATATTCCACATCATTCTCCTTTCTTTTCAAGTCAAAAAAGAGACCAAAACAGAATCTGATGGGTTTTTAATGTGTGGATGCTCCCAAGCCTCTAGAAAGTACAAATCAAACATATAAGGCTGCATTTTTGCTGGTTAGAAATTTCCTGGACACTGAAGTTTTTGCCTCATGGTGTGGATATCTTAAAGTGAAGGCACAACCAATCATCCTTGTTCTCTTTCTATAGGTTATACTTTATCGAATGCATACAAAGCATTTCTTCTGGCTTCTGATTGTGAAGGCCTGCTAAGTCATTAATTGCCATGGGGCACTTAAAATCTGTTTCTGCTTCTATCCGCTACTAATTGTGGTTTAGTTTATAATTGCTTTCAAATATGCTTCATAAATCTACATTATTTTTAAAAGTGTTATTCAAAAAGGCAAAATTAATTTAAAAGGAATTTTTTTTTCCAAAACTAGCTTATATTTGGATGGCACATAGTCATACTACATAGGGGAATAATGCAGTACTAGATTACTGCATTAACTTAAATCAAAGTCAGTGAAATTCTCTAATCTAATAAATGTCAAATATTCTGGATTTCTTCAGCCAGAGTACTTGCAAAGTTCGTAACTAGTGACTAATTAGAAGAAAAATATTAACAAATTACACAGAATAAGGACAACAGAAAGATGAAAAATAGATTTGGGAAAGAAATAGTAGTGAATGAACCTTAAAAGATAGAACATCTTATTCAACTTCTTACATGTAGTTTGTATTATTCCCTGCAATTTTAAAGTGATCAAATATTTACGTCACAATAAAAGGAGCCAAGAGATGGTGGCTCAAATGAAGCTAATGGTAAGAGTATCCATTGTTTAATCCTAACAGTTTTGCTGCTGAGAAAGAAGCATTCCATTCCATGTGTAACAAAGGACCTTGCATATGGTTTAATCCAGAACTGTAAATAGATTGGCTCTATATTGGTTCCCACTCTGTTTTATGATGTTGAGCTCTATGCAGTACGAGCTAAATGTAGGAAGAAAAACAAAGACCACCTTGTTGTACAGGCTTTGCGTAAATAGTAAGTGAAATACAGGAAAGACCTGCTCCTGCTGAAGACGAGGGAAGGCTGTAAGCTACAAATTTAATGTAATCAGCAGAGATCCAGACTTTGCTAGTTTAACTGCCCAGGGTTTATTTAGGTCTATGTTGGTTAGAAAAACCACACTTTAGCCAATTTGACTTATTAAATATGGATAAAATTTATGTAAAATTATAAGAAGAAATAAACAGCCTTCACTCACTATATGTAAAAGTTATACTAGAAGTTTTGCCACACATTTTGCTCTCCACAAACAATAAGTGATATTTTGTCTTGACTTCTGCATCATGAATAAAAAGGTGAAGATAGTCATTATTGAATGTATAGTTTATTCTATTTAGTAGTATCTGAATTAATCTGTGCAAAACAGGACATAGAAACTTTTTTTTTTTTGCAGTGTTTATTTTTAAAGAGTTTGGGGTTTCTTTCATTTTTTTGAAAACTATTTCAAGTGAATGCAAAATATAAAAAGCAGTAATGGTTAAAACTAGCTATTTTAAAAATTTCCTTGAGAAAAACCTGTCATTTGTGAGTTTTGCCCCATGCCAGTGTAAAGCTGTGAATTGGCTCATATTTATCTTGACTGTACAGTGGATGGCAGGAAAACCTTCCGCAGGCCAGCCCTGTGTTTGTCCTCCATAGCAAACATGATTACTAGGAGCACTTGGTAGGAAGTCCACTGTGAGCACTGTGTGCAGCCAAAATATCCCACAGTCATGCATATGTAAAACATTAATGCTTGTAAATGGACATCTGGTGTGAAAAGATTATCAGGTACACCTCACAGAACTGAGAGCCCACAGGAGCTGTTTGAATTCCAAGGAGAGATGGGTGTTTTGATCACAGCACCAGGAGCTACTGACCACCCGGTGATTTCATGGGAGTGGCAGAAACCTGGTATATCTAATGATCATGTTCTTAGTTATGTAGCATATTTTACAAAAATCAATTTACTCATCTGAGGCTGGACTATGTCCACTTTTCATGTAGTACCGATTACCTCAAAGACATTGTCTTAACAGTTCACTTACCAGCTTCTGTAATGATTTATGCCGAACAATGTGGCAAGTCCCAAATGTATATAAAATACTCATTTCTTCCAATATTGTATCTAGCTTACGAGAAAACAGGAAAATAGGGAGCATAGGGACCAGTTAAGCAAGAGCAATAGAAGCAAGAATAGAATCCTCCCAATATACTCTGTCCACTAAGCAGTTTCAACATGTTCTGTATCTGTTTTCACTAGTCACAAATTATTTGTAGATATTACCAAAGTTAAGTGTGCATGTACTTTTTCACTTATAGTGTAGGTTGGCTTTTAGTTCACCTTATGATGTTTCAATTTTGGATTATATGCTTTAAAGCATATTTTATCATAGCACTGAACACAAGCGAATTTTATCCTGGCATTTACTGGAATGCTGTTTTCTTTTGGAAAATTGAGGTTTCCTGAAATGTGGTTTATTTTGCAAATTTAAAAAGTGTAGAAAGCCAGGTTCTTGATCTTCTTCTTAAGAATCAGATCTTATCAAATTTGTATTTTTCTACCATGAATTCCCACATGAATAAAAAAATACCTTATTTTATTAAAATATTTCTACTAAGCATGTTTTAAATATATTTTAATATAGAAATTTACATTCTTGTACATTCATTTTTTGTTTCTAATAGATCTTGTCAGACAGAAGAAATCTATAAATATCATATATTGTATAAGCTGTATTTAGCTTCTGAATAGCTCTGACTCAGCACAGACTGTATCAAGCCAATGGCTGTTCAAAATGGGTTGGTTCTGTTTGGTTGACTGAGATGGTAAAATCTGCCAAAATAAACACAAACTCTACCAGCACTACTAAATAGTTTTCTGTTTGTATTTGTCTCAGAAGTAACTAAGCACTCTTCAGTTTTGCATTAAGAATTATTTGGGTTGACTTCTGCTTCTTCAAGTAGGAAAACTTCCATGTTCATCTTTTGGCTTACAATTTGGTTTATTGGAGTGTTCTTTTAGTATCACTTTCCATGTAACGAGGTTTATATATGAATCAGGCCAAAAAAATTCCTCCCCAGATATTTAAATTGAAAAGACTTTAAACCTTGTGTGAATACAGGGAAAAAACATGATGTCATTCTTAACTGAGATGGTGTCTGTCATGCTTACCACCTCTTAATGTCACTCTATTTTTATTTAGTTCCACAAGTGTAGACCAAACGTGTCTTGTCCTTTTCTGGAAATGGAGGAGGTGACCCCTCTCTTAATTAGGTTGTTTCTGCAAAGAAAGGAAGTCTAATGGTCACCTCCTGGTTGTGGCCACAGTGAGGACACCTGATGCACTAGTTTTTGATGTCCTTGGTGTTATTTAATTTTCTCCACACCACACACTTGGATCAGTCATGGCTTATTGATCATCCTGAAATAGCTATTTGCAAAATTATAATGCCCTTGGGCAGAGTAATGAATACTTCTAGGTCATTCCTTGGTTCCTTACTTTCTTCAGGTTAAAAGTAATCTGTTGATCTCCATCATCCATACCTTTTGATATTTGGGGGAATGCAGTAACGGTTTTGTTTATCTGTCCTTCTCTGCCATTTAGTCAAGTTGCAGAAGTCCAGAAGAAGTCCCTCAGCTCCCTGCTTTTTAAATGAGCAGGTAGAGTGACAGCATGGGGTGGAAATGGAACTCACCTAAGATGGGCAGCAGTGCTGGTCTTCACCACATTTCCCCAAAGCTTTCTAAATGCAAGAGGTACAAAAATCTGATTCATTTGCTGGAGATTATCTGTGATCGTAAGGTAGATCATTAGTAGCCTGTTACCATAACAATTTTAGATTCTCGGCCAGACACTGGGTAGCCTTTCATTCCTCGAGTTGTCAGTAATGCCCCAGCATAATTTTCCTATTAATTTGTTCTGTGCTTTTGAATCCCACATCGTTGTACTGCTTCAGTTCAGTGCTTCTCAGACAAAAACAGAAGAGAATTGTTTACAGAGCTTCTACTAAGGGCAAGCTGCAGATTTCACACCCACCGCTGGAGTCTTAAGGAAGCTGCAGTTCGGCAGTGAGAAGGTTATTTAAACAGAGCAGTTAAAGATAATCAATCCTAGTGACTTAGTGACTGCGCGGCTGAAGTTTGCTTTGAGATGTTCATCCTAGAGCCAGGGCTAATTGAGTTCCGTACTATTGTTCTTCTTACTGTAAGCTGACAAGTGTCTTGACAAAAATTATAGGGTATGATGCTTACAATAGCAGAGGAGTTGACTCAGAGATCTAGGAGGTTTGTTCCAGTCCTTTGTTTCTACAGAAAACCGAACTGTTGAGTTCAGAAATTGGCCCAATTTCTATTAAAGGAATGCTGAAAGACAGTGAAGCTGCAGTGTTCTCTGGGGAGGTTTGGTGGCATGTAGATGTTAGTGTCACACTGAAGACATTGAGAAGTCATCAGATTATGTATGTAAGTGTGCTGGGAAGGGTTTATGCTGAAATCTGTATAAAAGTAACAGTGGAAAAAAATCTGTTGGAAATAACCATTTAGCAATTATTTATGAAATTTTGCAGCTGTTTTCAGTGTTTAGATACTACAGATCATGTGTTATGTGTTATTTCACTGCTTTTGGTCCCAAAAAATACTGAAAATCAGAATTGCGTTCTGCACACACAAGCAAAAAAACTGAGCATGGTCTCAGGAAAGAGGGTTGTATACTGCAATTCCTATTTTACATCTCGACCTGTCTTAAGAGAGAAAATAGTATTAGAAATGACAGAAATATTAAGATTATGCAGAATTCAAAGCATACCGATTTCCTTTTCAATGTACTATTGAATAAAATAAGGGGGAAGTGCAAAATCTAAATTTCAGGTAAAGTTTCAAAGAAGTCTGTTATTAACCAATTCCGTTTGACTTTCCACTAAATGTTTTCATTAATGACTAAGATGAATGCACATTCAAAACTTGTAAATTATAGTTAACTGAAGTGGTTTCAAATATTTTGGAGAACAGGATGAGAAAACCTGTGTGGGAAAATAGAGTGTAGTAGTTGTTAAAAAGAAATATTCACACCTATTCCCGCTGCTGGCTGCAGATGTTTATATATATCAAGTATTATTCTGTAAGACTTTGCTCTCCGTTTCCTTTGCTTTTATGCTGAAATAATATTTATTTTTTTAATCCTCAGATTTTGCCTTTTTTTTCAGCAAAACCTCAAGGGCAAGAAAGAGGAAAATCCGTATGTGATATTATCTCAGTGCTCCCTATTCTCCTATTTTACTGCACAGGTTTTGAGTAACACATGCACAAGTTAAAGTGTTTTCCAAACACTTTTGACATGCAAATTTTCAGAAGGATTCAACATATTATAGGAAAAATAATAATAAATACAACTGTTTCAAGATGAGCCTCGATAGCCATTTAGCTTCCACAGAGAAATGACACAACGCTGTGTATTATGTTCGCTATTTATGTATTAAACAATAATCTGCTATTGCCTGTAGTATACTTGATAGCGTTGATCTACAGCTATTACCATGCTACAGTCCCAGTTTGACTTCCTCTGACCTTTTTTTAAGTGGTATAATTCCTTCAGTTTAACTGGAGTAGCTCCTAACTTAAATAGCTAAAACTGAGGTACAAATGGTAGATACTTGAAGGTTTTACAGGCATAAAGAGAGTTGAGGTACACAAAACCTCAACAGACAATATCTGTGCAATGACAGGAATGTGTCATTTATGTGGGCTTTGTTGCTGTCATAGGATGTGAAGTTTTTCCCACCTCTTTCTGTGACATGATGCTATATAAATCCAGCCTTTTTCACACTAACAGTCCCACTGAGTTCAGTAGTGTTAGGTATGTGAGAAAAGTTAAATGAATTTGACTCTCATTGATTCCAACATTAATGGGGGACAACATCAAAGTGAAGAGAAAGAATAATAATAAAAAAAGTTGGATTTCTAATCAGAAATAAACATATAATTAACTGTTCCATTAAAGCACAAAGATAATGAATGTGTCATACTCAATAGGAAATGAGGGTAAAATGTTATGTTCAGGTGAGAATTTAGCAATACATAAATCATGCATGTAGTGTTTCAGAAGGAATTTATCCAATTGATCATGAAGACATCAGATAAATCACTAAGGAAATAATCCATGACAATAGGCTTTATTGTTCCTCACAGAAGTTCCCATAGTATTATTTTCCATTATTTCATTGGAACAACACTCTAAACTTGTAAGACAATAAAAACATTCCAGTTCAACCAGATGGAAAAATCAGATTTGTACCCATGATATTCATAGGACAGATACTGCAACATCATCACAGCACACGCATACTTTTGTATCTAAGAATGTGACATCCTCTAGAATAACATGCCTAAATTCATGGCCTGTAAAGTAATAAGAGGCAGTTATTTTTAAATAGTAAGTGGTTATAATAGTTAAAGATGCTAGAAGGGGACAAGCGTGTACTGTAGTGACTGAAGCACATGTGGTCTTAAATCTGCGGTGTAAAATTTTGACATAGGGAAATATTGCAGCTTCTTAGCATCAAGAATAGATATTGTTCAATAATACACCCAATCTGTTTTTCCTCTGTCTTGTTTACAAATTGCTAGGACCGGCTTGAGCAGAATGTTGTTCTTTTACCTAATGTGTGATCTGTAGTAACTTTTTGTTCCTCAATTTCCCCACTGTAAAAGGTAGGACAATTGATATCTACCGTTCTTTCAAGAGACCAGCAGTACCTGTGAGACACAGGCATGATTATGGATCAATTCCTTTGAAATCATTTGACAAATGAGTCTTTGTGAACAGTTAACAGCTCAGATTGCTCTGGCTTGGCACGTAAGATAGCTAGGATGTTTCTGTTCCCTGATGAGCTGGACTCCTTGAAGCAGGACTGACATGAATGCTCCATTATGACTAACTCAAGATACATTCAATACAAATTGCTTCACAATATTAACTCAGAAGTCAGGCTTTGGGCAAACATGGCTCTCTGTAGAATTACTTTAAATTGTGTCAATCTAATGACAGTCATAGTATACACCTTTTGAATGACAGAGAGTTTTTTGCTGTATTCACCAAGCACTAGTGAGAGTTCATGCAGATATACAATGAAGAAAAGGCTATGAGTTACCTCTGCACATTTTTGCATCTTAACACATATATTACAAATAGCAAAACACAAAGATTTTAAACTTAAAGTATGTGCTGCCATACAGCTTAAGTGTTCTTTATCCCTTAGAAACCATGTCCTTTAGCTTAAAAATTGTCTTTTCTCGCTTGCCAAAGCCACAGTACAGAACAACCATCAGAAAGTGATTAACACTGTCTGTCTTTTCTGATTAAATTAAACAGATGTAGGGTATATGTCTAGGGCAGAGGTTGAACTTACTAAATGAGCTTCATTTAAAACAACAGTTTATGTCTTTCACTACACTAATTTATTAATGAAGAATTTTTCAATTTTATCTTAATGCTAGAGCAAACTCAGTTACTCTCTTGCCGTGTTACCTCTTATCCCTTCATAATTTTTAGATAATAAGAAAGAAGAATGATCATAAAACTGAAATTTAAAAAGATCAACAGTTCAACTCAGACACCAGTGAGGAGTCTGTGCACCTTATTTATAGGCACAAGGGCTCCCATAGACACCTATCAGTACTGCACAGTTCTGTTTGTAACATCTGTTGAGAGTATCACCTTTGAACTGGATTATAAAATCTCCCTAATGAGTAATTTCTGAGTGCATGCAACAATCTGTGCCACATTTTTAACTGTCTCTGCAGGAGAGAAGACAAAATGCTTTAATGTGGGCTTGAGTCTCTCTGGTATCTCTGGTTAATCAGCGTGCACATCAGTCTAACCTAACTGCCTGCCTAAGTATCAGCCACTGACACTGTCTTGCTAACAAAGCACCTGAGCAGCCATTAAGGGTTACTCGGTTCCACTGAAGCAATTAAACACACTTTTTGCCATATACTGTGTTGGAAAGATGTATATAATCATGGAAACCAGAAGTATTTGTATACCTCATTGAACTGTATACTATTTGAACAGATGGGAAACTTCACAGCACTAAATACTGCAGTGTCTTTATTGTCATATGTTTTAGGTGTAGTTTAACATTTCAGCACAGACATCCATTAAGCTCTTATAACATGGTAGCTGCTATGAGCTGTAGTTCATTTCAGCTTTTGAGTACGCCAAGCCTGCTTCTGCATGTGATAAATGGTGTATTTTCCAGAAATGCTTTGCTTCAGCGTTATAGTTTTTGCTAAGTGACACGAGTTGGCAGTTAATTGCAAGGGGATTGCCAAAGGCTCATAAGGCAAAGAAGGAAATCATGTCAGTAAACTACTTTCACTTTTCCTACAGGACACTGAGAATGACCTTATTGTTACAATTGTGCTGTGTACCCTGTGCAGGAGCATAGATCCATGTTGGACACAAGCAGAAAACCACTTATGCAGAATGATTAGACTTTCCACAGTATCACCAGTACTGTCGTCCCCCCCCCCAAGATATTTCCTGGTCTTAAGGTAACATACTGTCTTACTGTAACACCTTGTGCTGGGTGCGCTGCATGAGGCTTGCGGCCAAAGACCTGGCTGCACTCCAGCAGATCCTGTCTCCAGCAGCGTTCTAACCACATTTCCTTGCCAACATATTTCTTATGCCATTACATGAAGAAGGCGGGAAGGGAAGGCTGTACTCCAGGCCATTAGAGGCAGATGTGTCCCTAGAGTCTAACAGACATAATTTAGAGCATCTCAGAATTCCTTCTAAACAATTCTGGGAACCCCTTGGGGAGCCCACCTGTTCTAAGGGAAACAATAGTGGCTTACAGTAGTTTTGCCCCTTTACCTTCCACTTAGGTGTGCCAAATGGAGTTTGCGTATCTGAATGCCTATCTCTGTTCTCAGGCATCCATGTGATGTGGTATGTTTTGGACACATCCAACTTAGGTGTTTATCTTCACAGGAATTTTTAAAAAAAAAACAGGAAAACAGGTAGAAAGCCTGCTATATCTAATTTGTTCCCTGATGAATCTGAGTGGAAAGATTATGCTTAAAAGCTTTGATAGATGGATAGAGATAATTTGAAAATCAGATCCCTTTATGATTCAATAATCTTTCAGGTTACGTCATGTTTACGCAACCCAGCCCACGCAAAGTGGCTAGAAGAAGGCATCAGAAGAAGTTATTTGGAACTGATACAGTTTTTGTCAATGTTATGTATTCTGTTCACCTCACTTTGGAAGTTGGTAAACTCCAAGTTTTTGTTAAGCATCCATTATTTTTGTATGCCATGTTAGCATGATGCAGTCAACTGTGGTAAATGGTAATCCTTATTCTTAATCTTGAGAGACATATATTTGGAATTGAAGGAACTGAATTCCATTATCTGTACCTTGGTGAGATATGTAATATAATCCAAATCCTTTTATTCAATTAACCTGGCTTACTTTAAAACAATAAAGTCTTTTGTCTTCAGTCAGTTGTTCTGTGGAAAAAAAATAGTCAATGTAAGGTTCACATTTATCTGAAAGCTGTTAAGTGATATGCTGATAGTCACAACAAGCTGTACATGAAGAGGCTTCAGATGAGCGCTACAGTGCAGTTTATGTGCCTTTTAGATAATGCTGTTGTAATGCTTCTTAAGGACTAAGAAATGTAGCTCATCCACATTGTTTACAACGACTTGGAATACAATAGGAAGACAATATATTTAAATGTTCTCAGTGTCCTTGCCACAGCATTAATACATAATTCTTTGAGCAGCATTCACATCATGCTAACTTTGCTATATTACAGTTTCATACTTACATTTTATCTCAGAAACAGCTCAACACCTTTTCTAAGTCCTCTCAGCTGTCTAAATGCAAGTATTTGGGGCCTCACTTTCCTTGATGTGCCCTCAGATAACTAATATTCTGATGTCAACATGAATTGCTGGTACCTTTCTCCAACTGTATTGAAATCTCCTTACTTGCTGTTAATCATAAGACACTGCACTCATTTTGTTGGCTCTGTGATGTCTAAGATCTATGTTTAGATTGGACTCTACCTTTGTTTTACCAATTAATCATTTTCAGGTTCTGTCAAAGAGCTTCTAACACATGAGGCAGTTACTGGCAACTGGCAAATAACAACTGTCCAGTGCATCTGAATTACCAGAAGTCATCATTCTGCTTGGACCTCAGTAAGGAGTGCGGAGCACATTTCCCTTTCTTTAACTAGCTGCAATCGAAGGCCTGAAATGATGTTTTCATGCTACCAAAACCAAGATTTATTTGCATGAGGAGTGGCAAAATGACCAAAGGGAATCATAATGGCTATTTGTGGCAGAAGTAACTTTAACAAAAGGAAGGTGAAATGATCAATTCTAACAGGCAGAAGCTGTTTTGTGGTGGGTGGAGAGCAGAAGGAACATGTGCAGGTGGCCTGTGGGAATCTCAGAAAACAAGCTCATTTTAAAAAGTCCAAATATATATTGCATGGAGAGGATCACTAAACTCTAATGCTTTTCTTTTATGTTCAAATGATACATCTTTACTAAGAAGAAAAAGCCATTGCTAGCATTCAGGTATTTTGTGGAAGTAGAAAAATTGTGGGCTGATGGTGTCTTAGAGTCCCAGGAAAACTACAGAGGACAGCTTTCATTTGAGAGCAAGCCTGGTTATGTAGCTGAGGTCTTTTGCTTCAAATTTTTCTTGGAGCCCTCAACAGTTGAAAGTGTTCACCCAGGAGTAATACAGCACAAGGGAGACTGGACTTGATTGTACAACCCAGACACCGGTACAGCCTTAAATATGCTAATTCTGCAAGGCACTTAATTCTAGACTACGCTTTGCTGTCACTGAAAAATGGCTATTTACCATTGGCTTTAAGACCTTTAAGCGTTTAAGAAATCAGTTCTCATACATTATCCTTCCATTTAGTTTGCAGGTAGGTTTAAAGATGGTGAGCCAAATCCATATGTTGCTCTTGTCTCGTGGTGGATCTCTGAATCTTGTAGTTAAGAAACCTGTAGCTTTGTTTAGTGCTTATTTAAATGAATCACACTCCTACAACTAAAACTAAATTAAACCATAAGTTTGGAGGTAAAGTAATTATTGAGGTGCCACCCCTGGGACTCAGCAGCTTCTGGATTATTTCAAGTGGTAGGTTAGGAGGCAAATGCAGTTCACCACTGACAATGTAAGATGGCTCTTGGGAACATGCACTAAATGGGAACATATCCAGATGTTGGACTCCCAGATGTGTGAGTCATTGTGGAATAACCTTCTGATCAATCAGTTTCTGTAAAAACAGGAATGAAAAAGCAAACAATATACAAATGTGAGTTAGAAACTGAAATTCAGTGGGCTGTAAGGCACAAAGATGGTCGTGTGAGTGTAAAGGGCTGTGGCTGTATCGTGCCTGGGAGGCTCTGTGCAACAAATTCAGTGTTACCAGACAGGGAAAGGAAGACAAAATGTAGCTTCTCACTTATGTCTTGATGTGTAACAACAGTAAACAGAAATGAAATGTACAACACATGAATAACTATCTGCCCAACTTGCTGAAAATCAGATCCTTTCTTTGTTTACAAACTGTGCCACAGCATCACCATAAATCAATAACATTTAGAAATCACCACTTCCACTCTGTATTTTTATGATTGATCTTTTCAATAGTTTGTGTTTTCTTAACCCTTTGCAGTCAGATTCAATATGATACAAATACAAATAGTTTAAAGGCTTTATAAGCAAAAGTGAATGAGAGAAAAACGCTATGCTACTTTCCTTGACCTAATGTCTACATAGAGGGATTTTAATTTTGACATGACTAGACAGATACCAAATGCCAAATAGTTTTAACTAACATCAATGCACAATTAGCAGTCTTTGTAATTAATCAGGGCAGAAAATTGGAGACAAGGGCCTAACACAGCCTTCTCTCAGTCTTAATGTCCACTGTGCAAAAGTATAAACCTTTTCCTTACTCTTTGGACAATTTTCAAAATGGCTCCTGCACAACTCAAAGATGACAATTACTGTTGTTGCCATTATTCAAAGACCTGTCAGTCTTTGAAACCCTGTCATTATTTATGTTCAAAGGCAGGAAATACTAATGAGGTTTGATTTCACCAGCCTCCATGAGAATACTTGTGTATAATTCTCATCACAAGATAAACTCAGATTTTGTGTTATTTTGTGAAATATAAACTTACATGTGAAACATGAGCATCTAGTAGCTGAGAGATGATATCCTTAAATGATCCTAATATTGTGGTAAATGTATTCTAATAAAATCCTCAGACCAGCCATATCATTGCAGCCTATTTGTGGGTTTATGTGATTTTTAGATCTTTAAGGTGCCATTTCAAACCAATGGATCAAAACACACATTCTGTTTAAGAAACACTTTGGACTCCTGGTCCAGATGGACGTGCAGGAGGGCCAGGAGACCTCTGTGGATGGATAAGGAGCTGCTGAGGATACTTAAAGGGAATAAAGTGGTTTATAAATGGTGGAAGCAAGGACAGGCAGTCTGGGAAGAATACAGGGGTGTTGTCTGGGAAGCTAGGGACCAGGTTAGGAAAGCTAAGGCCCAGTTAGAATTAAATTTGGCTAGGGATACTAAGGATTACAGGAAGGGATTCTATAGGTACGTAGCGAATAAAAGGCACACTAGGGACAGCATGGGCCCTCTCTGGAAGCTATCAGGAGAACTAGCCACCTTGGACTTGGAGAAGGCTGAGGTTCTTAATGACTTCTTTACCTCAGTCTTCACTGGCAAACTCTATGACCACACCAGCCAAGTCTTGGAAGGCAGATGCAGACACTGTGAGAATGAAGACCTTAGACCCACTGTAGGAGAGGATCTGGTCCGAGACCGTCTTAAGAATGTGAACGTGCATAAGTCCATGGGCCCTGATGAAACCCATCCATGGGTCCTGAAGGAGCTGGCGAATGAAGTTGCGAAGCCTCTGGCCATCATATTTGAGAAATCACGGCAGTCAGGTGAAGTTCCCGATGACTGGAAAAAGGGAAATATAACCCCCATTTTCAAGAAGGGTGTTGTGGTTTAAACCCAGTCAGGTAACTTGTTCACTCACTCCCAGTGAGTGGTGCCGAGCTGACAATAATTGAGGTCCGTCCCATCCCCCCCCACCGGGGTTCCCCCCTTCCCCGCTCCCGCCGGAGGAACGGGGAGGAGGATCGAAAGAGTGCAACTCCTACGGGTTGAGACAAGAGCAGTCCAGCAACCAATGTACAACACAAATCACCACCGCTACTATCAACTACAACAATGATAAGGGAAAATAACAAGGGAAGAGAATACGATACCACCGGCCAAGAAAACAAGTTCCACCCAGAAGCCCGTGTCCTTCCGGGTAACTCCCAGTTACCCCCCACCCCGGCCATGACGTGTTGTGGTATGGAATACCTCCCTGGCTAGCCCAGGTCAGATGCCCCGTCTCTGCTTCCTCACAGCTTCCCCTTCTCCCTGGCAGAGCATGAGCCTCACAAAGTCCTTGGTCAGGGTAAACATCACTTAGCAACAACTCAAAACATCAGCTTCACCAACACTGTTCTCAGACTGGAAGTCAAAACACAGCACTGCACCAGCTACCACAAAGGAAAAAACATGACTGCTACTGCTGAACCCAGGACAAAGGGGAAAATGGATGACCCGGGGAATTACAGAGCAGTCAGTCTCACCTCTGTGCCTGGCAAAATCTTGGAGCAGATTCTCCTGGATGGCATGCTAAGGCACATGAAAACCAACAAGGTGCTTGGTGACAGCCAGCATGGCTTCACTAAGGGGAAATCCTGCCTGACCAATTTGGTGGCCTTCTATGATGGGGCTACGGAACTGATGGAGAGGGGTAGAGCAGTTGATGTCATCTACCTGGACTTGTGCAAAGCGTTCGACACTGTCCTGCATGACATCCTAGTCTCTAAATTGGAGAGACATCAATTTGATGGATGGACCACTCGGTGGATAAAGAACTGGCTAGATGGCCGCACACAAAGAGTTGTGGTCAATGGCTCGATGTCCGTCTGGAGACCAGCAACAAGTGGTGTCCCT